>NC_138240.1:27774885-27979885 GCF_964197995.2 Scardinius erythrophthalmus
GTAGACTGTCAACGTGTTGTCATGCTTTTCAGTGTTTTATATTAAGTTATATATTGTCTTCAGTTTAGCTTGTGTGCTACAGAAGTTGAGAACTGTACACTAATCATTAGATTGCGTTGATTTGCTGTCTTTTATTGTTTATTAAGTCCATGGATATAAGTGGATATTTATGTGAGTTTTTCTTTGATAGCCATACACTTTTGGGTTTGTCTAAAATGTGTTTACGTGGAAGGTGCAGATATGCACGCGCGGGTCTGGACAAGTTTCTGACAGGAGAAAAACGTCCTCAGAACCAATTTTGTTGCTAGATTTAGCAACTTTTCAGACTACCCTAGCAACTTTTTATTCAAAAAGCACCTAGCAACAAATTTAGCTATTTTTTTTATTTATTTGGCAACTTTTAGCAACTTTTGGAAAGTGATTCTAATCCAAACAACACACGTACAAGCTAGCTAAATAGACAGAGCGGTTCATTCATAATTCCTTAAGATCGCTGCGGAAATGTGGAAATCGCTGTGAAAACCGGTGTTGTACCGAAATCCGACTCCCCGGACAAATCGCACTCCCCTTCGCGTGCACGCGCAAGCGAGTTTAAATCAGTCTATGGTTTAAATGCACTTCCTTTGCCATATATCCGTCTATCGATCGATTTTTCACACAGCAAGCACCTAGATCATGCATGGAAGCTTTGTATACACTTAAATAAATTAACAGAAAGTGAACTAGTGTGGATAAAAGATGCAAAAAAAAAAAAAAAACCATGGCAGATCGATTCAAACTATATAAACTTCGACGAAGGAATAACGCTGCAGCTATCAAAACAAAACTGTTAATTTCACTTAATTTAACCGAACTTATCGTTTGTGTTAAACACGCTGTGGTTCATAGGAAAATATTCTCCCCATTGCACATGAATGTCATTAAAAATAATAATATTTAACCTTTTTTTTCCACGAAGATAGGCTTTAAGAGTTCATCAGATACATACTGAATATATATGATCTTTTTGTTTGTTTGTTTTTTGCTTAACTGCGTCTTAAAAATAGAAATAAAACAAATTATTAGTGATAATCGACACTTAAAGCTAAGAATGTAAAAAAAAAAAACTTAGGCATTTTTAAAAATAAATTAATAGTTATTTTCCAGCACATTAGGGCCCCAAAAAGCATTATTTATTTCATTCATTCTTTCACTTTCACTTTTACATCTTATGGATATAGCCTACAATTAAAATAGCTGGAGTAGCACACTACTGCCCCTGTCACATCTTGGTTTACTGATTGTGTGGTGACAAAAGCATTTGATTATAACTTCATTAAGATGGGTTTTCCAGGGGGAGTCGGATTTTCACAGCATTAAAATACGGACTGGAGAAATCACACTCCCCCCTCCAGCACAGGTGTATAAGGTCATTTACTCACCACACTACTGCCCCTGTCACATCTTGGTTTACTGATTGTGTGGTGACAAAAGCATTTGATTATAACTTCATTAAGATGGGTTTTCCAGGGGGAGTCGGATTTTCACAGCATTAAAATACGGACTGGAGAAATCACACTCCCCCCTCCAGCACAGGTGTATAAGGTCATTTACTCACCACACTACTGCCCCTGTCACATCTTGGTTTACTGATTGTGTGGTGACAAAAGCAGTTAATTGTAACTTCATTAAGATGGGTTTTCCAGGGGGAGTCGGATTTTCACAGCATTAAAATACGGACTGGAGAAATCACACTCCCCTCTCCAGCACAGGTGTATAAGGTCATTTACCCACCACACTACTGCCCCTGTCACATCTTATTTTACTGATTGTGTGGTGACAAAAGCAGTTAATTGTAACTTCATTAAGATGGGTTTTCCAGGGGGAGTCGGATTTTCACAGCATTAAAATACGGACTGGAGAAATCACACTCCCCCCTCCAGCACAGGTGTATAAGGTCATTTACCCACCACACTACTGCCCCTGTCACATCTTGGTTTACTGATTGTGTGGTGACAAAAGCAGTTAATTGTAACTTCATTAAGATGGGTTTTCCAGGGGGAGTCGGATTTTCACAGCATTAAAATACGGACTGGAGAAATCACACTCCCCTCTCCAGCACAGGTGTATAAGGTCATTTACTCACCACACTACTGCCCCTGTCACATCTTGGTTTACTGATTGTGTGGTGACAAAAGCAGTTAATTGTAACTTCATTAAGATGGGTTTTCCAGGGGGAGTCGGATTTTCACAGCATTAAAATACGGACTGGAGAAATCACACTCCCCTCTCCAGCACAGGTGTATAAGGTCATTTACCCACCACACTACTGCCCCTGTCACATCTTGGTTTACTGATTGTGTGGTGACAAAAGCAGTTAATTGTAACTTCATTAAGATGGGTTTTCCAGGGGGAGTCGGATTTTCACAGCATTAAAATACGGACTGGAGAAATCACACTCCCCCCTCCAGCACAGGTGTATAAGGTCATTTACTCACCACACTACTGCCCCTGTCACATCTTGGTTTACTGATTGTGTGGTGACAAAAGCAGTTAATTGTAACTTCATTAAGATGGGTTTTCCAGGGGGAGTCGGATTTTCACAGCATTAAAATACGGACTGGAGAAATCACACTCCCCTCTCCAGCACAGGTGTATAAGGTCATTTACCCACCACACTACTGCCCCTGTCACATCTTGGTTTACTGATTGTGTGGTGACAAAAGCAGTTAATTGTAACTTCATTAAGATGGGTTTTCCAGGGGGAGTCGGATTTTCACAGCATTAAAATACGGACTGGTGAAATCACACTCCCCTCTCCAGCACAGGTGTATAAGGTCATTTACTCACCACACTACTGCCCCTGTCACATCTTAGTTTACTGATTGTGTGGTGACAAAAGCAGTTAATTGTAACTTCATTAAGATGGGTTTTCCAGGGGGAGTCGGATTTTCACAGCATTAAAATACGGACTGGAGAAATCACACTCCCCTCTCCAGCACAGTTGTATAAGGTCATTTACCCACCACACTACTGCCCCTGTCACATCTTGGTTTACTGATTGTGTGGTGACAAAAGCAGTTAATTGTAACTTCATTAAGATGGGTTTTCCAGGGGGAGTCGGATTTTCACAGCATTAAAATACGGACTGGTGAAATCACACTCCCCTCTCCAGCACAGGTGTATAAGGTCATTTACTCACCACACTACTGCCCCTGTCACATCTTGGTTTACTGATTGTGTGGTGACAAAAGCATTTGATTATAACTTCATTAAGATGGGTTTTCCAGGGGGAGTCGGATTTTCACAGCATTAAAATACGGACTGGAGAAATCACACTCCCCTCTCCAGCACAGGTGTATAAGGTCATTTACCCACCACACTACTGCCCCTGTCACATCTTATTTTACTGATTGTGTGGTGACAAAAGCAGTTAATTGTAACTTCATTAAGATGGGTTTTCCAGGGGGAGTCGGATTTTCACAGCATTAATAATTTGACATGGTAGGCTACGCCTAAATGAGTCCAACTGCCCATTATGACAAAAAATGATGTGATACATATACTTCATCTAAGGTGTATTATAATAATTTTTGCCAGTCTGATTCACTTGAAGCTTAATGTAAAAACTGTTGGCAACTCTCCAAAATAGAAATACCTTTGATTAATGTGATGTTACATTAAATTATTCCAGCTGGATCCCCAGGACTATAAATACATCCTTGGGATCATTAATGATTGCAACCATTGGACTCTGACGGTACTATAATTTTCTCATTACCTCATTTGTCTTTTTATGCAGTTATGTTCCTAAAACATTTATGTTGTTTTGCAATAAAAAAAAACATGTTGTTTACACATTGTTTATGTTTATATACTGTCTGTGTTGTGGTCAAGCTGTTCCATGTCTTTGTTTTTGTGAGATTTAATATCCTAAAAATTTCACATTAAGGTCATGATCCCCCAAGAGAGGAGGGCTTTATACCTGAATCCCTTGGGGGAGAGCAAAACCAATATAAACAGATGTCGGGATGTGACAAGGTAATCCAGCCTTCATAGCAACTTACATGAAACTTGAAAGCGTAAAAACTTGCAGAGCACTGTTCCACTTTTACAGTTTTCTTTTCCATTTCATACAGATCATTCATGAGACAAAGGGGTCTGCATCACAGATCAAGGTGGATGTGTGACACACTACCACACCCACTGCAAAAAGACAGCAGTTCCTGTGGGGCCTTTGTCTTAAAAGTAACTAAACGATCAAAGTGCATTTAATACAGGATCAGTGTTTATATAATGTTGAAAAAGCAGAAATAGACACACACACACACACACACACACACACACACACACACACACACACACACACACTCGCTCTCTCTCTCTCTAATATCTCTCTCTCACACACCTATCTCCAGCTTTAATTAAAAAAAAAAATAATATAGTGATTAATATAGTGATTATAAAACGTAACACTGTATAACTATTTGTCTCAGAACTTGTCTGTTATTTTTAGTTTGCAGAATGCATCTTGAAGGAGGAGACTGTAGACTTTTCCTCCTCTGCAGAAGCCATTAAATTGATCAGGTGGGAAATTGCCACTTGTCTGCTAAAAAACACGGGTAAGAATTTTGGATTTGCAATGAGTCTATATTAACTGTAAGCATGTTTTCAAATTAAATGTGGTGTTTAATATAGACACTCAACCTTATTTTCTATTCTGGAATCATTGTTAGAAAACCTGATGGATCTGTGTTTCATCTGTGGGGAGAGGGACAATGGAACTTACTGGGTAAGTTTACCACATTTTTTGTGTGTATAAAACATAATTGATTTTTAAGATATTTGCATTGCAGTTATAGTTTTACTGTAAGAGTATTTACTAAATATGTATATTAATATGTTTAGATACGCTGTGATGTCTGCGCAAGGTGGTTTCACTGCAACTGTGCAAACACAACAGTGAAAGTGAAGAGCTTCATCTGCCGGGCCTGCACATAGAAATGACAACTGTAAACAGACTGTAAATACTTCATTTTAGTTAAGTGTTTAGTGTAATTTTGTTATTGTTATTCAGTGCATAGAATGTAAATAGAGATTAATTTGTTTTTGTTCAACTGTAATTTGTTTTTGTTCAACTGTAATTTGTTTTTGTTCAACTGTAATTTGTTTTTGTTCAAATTCTTAAATAAGTAACCCAAAAATGAAAATTGTCATAATTTAATGAAGTTTTGAGGGGAAAACCCATCTTAATGCAGGTTACAATTAACTGCTTTTGTCACCACACAATCAGTAAACCAAGATGTGACAGGGGCAGTAGTGTGGTGAGTAAATGACCTTATACACCTGTGCTGGAGAGGGGAGTGTGATTTCTCCAGTCCGTATTTTAATGCTGTGAAAATCCGACTCCCCCTGGAAAACCCATCTTAATGAAGTTACAATTAACTGCTTTTGTCACCACACAATCAGTTAACCAAGATGTGACAGGGGCAGTAGTGTGGTGGGTAAATGACCTTATACACCTGTGCTGGAGGGGGGAGTGTGATTTCACCAGTCCGTATTTTAATGCTGTGAAAATCCGACTCCCCCTGGAAAACCCATCTTAATGAAGTTACAATTAACTGCTTTTGTCACCACACAATCAGTAAAATAAGATGTGACAGGGGCAGTAGTGTGGTGGGTAAATGACCTTATACACCTGTGCTGGAGAGGGGAGTGTGATTTCACCAGTCCGTATTTTAATGCTGTGAAAATCCGACTCCCCCTGGAAAACCCATCTTAATGAAGTTACAATTAACTGCTTTTGTCACCACACAATCAGTAAACTAAGATGTGACAGGGGCAGTAGTGTGGTGGGTAAATGACCTTATACACCTGTGCTGGAGAGGGGAGTGTGATTTCACCAGTCCGTATTTTAATGCTGTGAAAATCCGACTCCCCCTGGAAAACCCATCTTAATGAAGTTACAATTAACTGCTTTTGTCACCACACAATCAGTAAACTAAGATGTGACAGGGGCAGTAGTGTGGTGAGTAAATGACCTTATACACCTGTGCTGGAGAGGGGAGTGTGATTTCACCAGTCCGTATTTTAATGCTGTGAAAATCCGACTCCCCCTGGAAAACCCATCTTAATGAAGTTATAATCAAATGCTTTTGTCACCACACAATCAGTAAAATAAGATGTGACAGGGGCAGTAGTGTGGTGAGTAAATGACCTTATACACCTGTGCTGGAGAGGGGAGTGTGATTTCTCCAGTCCGTATTTTAATGCTGTGAAAATCCGACTCCCCCTGGAAAACCCATCTTAATGAAGTTACAATTAACTGCTTTTGTCACCACACAATCATTAAACCAAGATGTGACAGGGGCAGTAGTGTGGTGAGTAAATGACCTTATACACCTGTGCTGGAGAGGGGAGTGTGATTTCACCAGTCCGTATTTTAATGCTGTGAAAATCCGACTCCCCCTGGAAAACCCATCTTAATGAAGTTATAATCAAATGCTTTTGTCACCACACAATCAGTAAAATAAGATGTGACAGGGGCAGTAGTGTGGTGAGTAAATGACCTTATACACCTGTGCTGGAGAGGGGAGTGTGATTTCTCCAGTCCGTATTTTAATGCTGTGAAAATCCGACTCCCCCTGGAAAACCCATCTTAATGAAGTTACAATTAACTGCTTTTGTCACCACACAATCAGTAAACCAAGATGTGACAGGGGCAGTAGTGTGGTGAGTAAATGACCTTATACACCTGTGCTGGAGGGGGGAGTGTGATTTCTCCAGTCCGTATTTTAATGCTGTGAAAATCCGACTCCCCCTGGAAAACCCATCTTAATGAAGTTACAATTAACTGCTTTTGTCACCACACAATCAGTAAAATAAGATGTGACAGGGGCAGTAGTGTGGTGGGTAAATGACCTTATACACCTGTGCTGGAGAGGGGAGTGTGATTTCTCCAGTCCGTATTTTAATGCTGTGAAAATCCGACTCCCCCTGGAAAACCCATCTTAATGAAGTTACAATTAACTGCTTTTGTCACCACACAATCAGTAAAATAAGATGTGACAGGGGCAGTAGTGTGGTGGGTAAATGACCTTATACACCTGTGCTGGAGAGGGGAGTGTGATTTCTCCAGTCCGTATTTTAATGCTGTGAAAATCCGACTCCCCCTGGAAAACCCATCTTAATGAAGTTACAATTAACTGCTTTTGTCACCACACAATCAGTAAACCAAGATGTGACAGGGGCAGTAGTGTGCTACTCCAGCTATTTTAATTGTAGGCTATATCCATAAGATGTAAAAGTGAAAGTGAAAGAATGAATGAAATAAATAATGCTTTTTGGGGCCCTAATGTGCTGGAAAATAACTATTAATTTATTTTTAAAAATGCCTAAGTTTTTTTTTTTTTACATTCTTAGCTTTAAGTGTCGATTATCACTAATAATTTGTTTTATTTCTATTTTTAAGACGCAGTTAAGCAAAAAACAAACAAACAAAAAGATCATATATATTCAGTATGTATCTGATGAACTCTTAAAGCCTATCTTCGTGGAAAAAAAAGGTTAAATATTATTATTTTTAATGACATTCATGTGCAATGGGGAGAATATTTTCCTATGAACCACAGCGTGTTTAACACAAACGATAAGTTCGGTTAAATTAAGTGAAATTAACAGTTTTGTTTTGATAGCTGCAGCGTTATTCCTTCGTCGAAGTTTATATAGTTTGAATCGATCTGCCATGGTTTTTTTTTTTTTTTTTGCATCTTTTATCCACACTAGTTCACTTTCTGTTAATTTATTTAAGTGTATACAAAGCTTCCATGCATGATCTAGGTGCTTGCTGTGTGAAAAATCGATCGATAGACGGATATATGGCAAAGGAAGTGCATTTAAACTCGCTTGCGCGTGCACGCGAAGGGGAGTGCGATTTGTCCGGGGAGTCGGATTTCGGTACAACACCTGTTAACAAAAGACAACGAGCGCAGGGGCGGGGCTACAGATCTTATAGCCAGGCACAGAGGCTGCGGGCGGCAGCAGCAGCAGTAGCACGCATTTCACATTTTTGGCAAAATAATTTAAACACATTTCATGTTTCACTGGTTGATAAGAAAATAGCCTACGTTAAATGTAATTGTAAAGTGTTTAACTGTACAATATCAATGTTGTATTTAAAAGTAAAAAAAAAACTGATCATGAAAAAGTGTTGTTTGTATTACTTTTACAAATACTGTAGCCTATGTATGTATGTATGTATGTAATATGTATACATATATATATTTATTTATTTTTTTACAAACAAATCTTAATTAGTATTTCAAATAATATCTACGTATTACATAATGGCGTAGTGTTGCGTTGCGATTACGTAATGACGTCATAGCACAATGACGTCACAACGTCATTTAGCAACTTTTAGCAACAAATTGATCTGCCTTTAGCAACTTCCCCTGAAAATTAGTTGGCAACACTAAAAAAGGTTGACAGCATGCATGCATATACACAAGTACATATAGCATATTTGAAGACGTAAGCCACACTTAAAAGGCATTGACATCGGCATTATAACAAAATATCAACAACAACAAAAATACGGCATAAAAAAAAGTGGCATAACTTTAACAAAGTTACAATTTTTAAATTGTTCAAAAGTGACAGTAAAGACATTTATAATGTTACAAAATATTTCTGTTTCAAATAAATGCTGTTCTTTTGAACTTTCTATTTATCAAATAATCTTTTTTTTTTTTTTTTTTTTTTTTTACTATCACCGTTTCCACAAAATGTTTTAACAGATTTTAACATTGATAATACGGAATACGGTTTCCTGAGCAGCAAATGGAATGATTTCGAAGACTGGAGTACTTTGTCATCACAGGAATAAATTACATTTTAAAATTTATTTCACAAAATTATTTTTGAGAATTTTTTTATTTATCAAATTAATTCAGCCTTGGTCAGAATAAGGAAACATGAAAAAAAAATCTTGTTCTCAAACATTTGAATGGTAGTGTATTTAAAATAAAATGATGAATTTGACCTTGTCCTCTGCTTATTACTCAAGACTTTATTATGTTTTAAGGATTATGCATTTACAGGAACTCAGTGTTAAATGATCATATACAATTAATGACTAATGAAAGTGTACTAATCGCTGTAAAATAAATACTGTTGATCCTGTTCTGATTCTTATAGAGGGAGCCTTCGATAAACCTGCAGGACTCTTTTGTGGATCACTGGAAAGCAATAACCAACTATTACATTGAAACTTCAGGTAACACTATAAGTTTAAATTCAAGTTAAACAGTATAACATACTGTTTAATAAACATGTTTATAACATACAGTGTGTTAAACAGTAAATTATGCCATGCTTCAGTCTTAGATCAGAGGAAAGGTAAAGTAGTTAAACGAAAGTTTCAATTGCATGTTTGTCTCTTGTACAAAGATGAGTCTCGTCCGGTGAAGCACACAGACATCCCTTGGAGGCTCAGACAGATGCTGGATATCCTGGTGTATGAGGAGAAACAGCAAGGAGAGGAAACGGGTCCCTGCATGGAGTACCTGCTCCAGCACAAAATACTAGAGACACTTTGCACGCTGGGAAAAGCACAGGTATGAGGACACAGACTCAAGACACAGATTAAAAATATTTAAAGCTGCAAATAAACTGAAATATTGCTTTATTTATACAGTATCCTCCTGGCATGAGTCAACAAGTGATGCTGTTTTTCTCTAAAGTCCTGAGCCAGATCACGAAACCTGTGCTGCATTTAATCAATGTCTATCGGCCCGTACAGGTAAGACATGGTCAGTAGGGAACTGTTATTGTATGGAAAAGAACTGCGTGAAGCTTCATAAAACATTGTCCTATAATTAAAAAAATAATAATAATATGGGTTTGGGACAATGAGATACAAAAAAAAAATACAAAACTGTTTTTAAATATTTTCAAAAGAAGAAAAAAACTATTGTGAAAAAAGTAGTATTATTATTACTATTATTATTCATATCATAAATAATATTATTATTGAAAAAGACCATTCTAATATGCTGATTGGATGATCAAGAAATATTTCTTATTATCAATATTGAAAAAAAAATTGCTGCTTGATATTTTTAAAGTAAAAATCTGTCGTAACATTATAAATGACTGACTCCAAAACTTTTGAACAGTAGTGGAAGTAAATAATGACAGAATCTTTTAGGTGGAAGATTCCTTTAGCTTTTATATCATTAAGTGGACATTAAAACAATCAAGAAATGAAAAATATTTTTACAAATATTTTTATTTTATTTGATTCAAAGTTTAATTTTGTACACATTTAAGCACCATGATTTTTTTCATTAAAGCCAGTGTGTAGATTTTTAACATTTGGAGAGCAACACATTCACCACATTTTGGAAATTATTATGAAATGAAGCAACCAATATTTCAATGGAAATTAGGTTGTATTACACTCTCTGATGTGGAAAAAATAATGTCTAATTAATTCACTCTTGTCACTCTCTGTTATAGAAACTGATCCATCTGTGTGGACTCCCTGATTCTCAGACGGAAAAAGAGGAGTCTCAATTTCTCCTTGCTGTTTGCACTCGAGTCAAAAAAGACCCTTATGTCCTCAACTATATCCTTGAGGTACTTTCTTCATTATGTCTTCTGACACTATTGGGTTGACTGTTGTTCAGATTGAATCTGATTTAGATTGTGAATCTTAAAAGTGATAACAAACACCCACATTTCTATCACAAAGATTACCAAAGACTCTCAGAAGAGGTCCAGTTCTCCCTCTGATGAGGCTGTGGAGAAGGGCTGCAGTCCTGAGAGGGCTCCCTCTCCACCGTCTCCTTCTACCAGTTCTGCCTCCTCCAGCTCACCTCAGGAAGCCACAGGCATTATCCCTGTACTCATTCACCTGGGGAAAAGTGAGGTGATTCATCATGAAAAAAAAACACAAGACAGATTGGATGTATAACTAAAGAGAATGCATGACTGGGGAGAGGTACCCCAAGGCTGATTCACACCAAGTTTTAAAGCTAATTTAAAAAAGGCACAGTGCATTACAATTACATCCTTATGGTGTAGCTGAATACATGTACTGAAAAAGAAATAAATATTTAAATTTCTAGGAGAAGTGTTTTTAACACTTAATAATGAAAGTTTTTCATAAAACTACTCTAGAAGAACTAAAAGTTAGGACTAAAAACTAGGTGCTAGCTTTTAGTTTAAAAATAGGATGAAATAATCTCACAATTGTAATATTAATTTGGTAACGATTGCAAGTCAAGTCACCTTCGTTTATATAGCGCTTTTAACAATATGGATAGTTTCAAAGCAGCTTTACAGTGATAATAGGGAATTACCGTGACAGATTGTTTAGGCTTTATAGCAGCTCTAGAATAAAGTTATTGTCTAGCTAAAGTTAGTTTTGATGGATTGATTCACTTCCGTTGCAAAGATCATTAGTTATTAACTTAGGAGCCACTACGACACCGTTCTAACAGGAAAACCCTTAACGCACTCCGGCCGCCCATCCGCACAAAACAGTGCCTGGTGGCTCGAGAACACACTCCCTAAGATATCATTAAACTTATTTAATTAAACTCATTATTATTATCATATTAACTTTGACAGGCGTAAAATACACTTTGTTAAATCTTATATTGACCCACAGCATTGCATTGTGGTCACTTGGTTTATTCAAAAACAAAACAAAAAAATTTGCTAAACGTAAATTACGTGCTAAATTGCATTTTTTATACATTTTTATTTTTTACAGTTTAAAGTACCATTTTTAACATTTGTACTGCATATATATAGTGCAGCAGATTAGTAAAAAAATCGTTCACTTTGGTATAGAAGCATGAAATTTGGCACAGATACTCTCTAAGGGCCACTATTTTGGAAAAAGGGGTTGGCCAATCAAAAATTCAATATTCAATTCATTGCTATTCAATGCTTATTATATAAATTATTCAAACAGTGATCCAAGCATAACATTTTATACAAATACTCTCTAAAGGACATAGAAAAAGATGAAAGTTAATAGAAAAGTTAATAGAAAAAGATGCTGGTCCCTCAAAAATTCAAGATGGCCACCGTTCCTGTCGAATATTAATTATTTCAAGTGTTCAAATGGTGATGCAAGCATAAAATTAGTCAGAAATACTCTTCAAGGAACACTCTTTTGGAAAAAGGTATGTGCCACTCAAAAATTCAGGATGGCCACCATTTTCAAGATGGCCACCATTTCTGTCAAATAGTCATAATGTCTGCTTTGTCTGCCTCCTCTCCTTTGACCTGTCCAGCTTAGTTAAACTTGCCAGGGATATAAAATCCCCGCCGGCATAGGTCTCAGGTTCATTGGAGCACACAAGCCTCTCCACCACGGCAAGGTGTAGTCCACAGAGAGGAAGTGCCACTGTTAAAAAAGGATACGCTGCTGGTGCAGGTTGCATATACAGTGGGGAGAACAAGTATTTGATACACTGCTGATTTTGAAGGTTTTCCTACTTACAAAGCATGTAGAGGTCTGTAATTTTTATCATAGGTACATTTCAACTGTGAGAGACGAAATCTAAAACAAAAATCCAGAAAATCACATTGTATGATTTTTAAATAATTAATTAGAATTTTATTGCATGACATAAGTATTTGATCACCTACCAACCAGTAAGAATTTCGGCTCTCACAGACCTGTTAGATTTTCTTTAAGAAGCCGTCCTGTTCTCCACTCATTACCTGTATTAACTGCATCTGTTTGAACTCGTTACCTGTATAAAATACCTATCCACACACTCAATCAAACAGACTCCAATCTCTCCACAATGGCCAATACCAGAGAGCTAAGGACATCAGGGATAAAATTGTAGACCTGCACAAGGCTGGGATGGGCTACAGGACAATAGGCAAGCAGCTTGGTGAGAAGGTAACAACTGTTGGCGCAATTATTAAAAAATGGAAGAAGTTCAAGATGACGGTCAATCTCCCTCGGCCTGGGGCACCATGCAAGATCTCACCTCGTGGGGCATCAATGATCATGAGGAAGGTGAGGGATCAACCCAAAACTACACGGCAGGACCTGGTCAATGACCTGAAGAGAGCTGGGACCACAGTCTCAAAGAAAACCATTAGTAACACACTACGCTGTCATGGATTAAAATCCTGCAGCGCACGCAATGTCCCTCTGCTCAAGCCAGCGCATGTTCAGGCCCGTCTGAAGTTTGCCAATGACCATCTGGATGACCCAGAGGAGGAATGGGAGAAGGTCATGTGGTCTGATGAGAGAAAAATATAGCTTTTTGGTCTTAACTCCACTCGCCGTGTTTGGAGGAAGAAGAAGGATGAGTACAACCCCAAGAACACCATCCCAACCGTGAAGCATGGAGGTGGAAACATCATTCTTTGGGCTTGCTTTTCTGCAGAGGGTACAGGGTACGACTGCACCGCATTGAAGGGAGGATGGATGGGGCCATGTATCGCGAGATCTTGGCCAACAACCTCCTTCCCTCAGTAAGAGCATTGAAGATGGGTCGTGGCTGGGTCTTCCAGCATGACAACGACCCGAAACACACAGCCAGGGCAACTAAGGAGTGGCTTCGTAAGAAGCATCTCAAGGTCCTGGAGTGGCCTAGCCAGTCTCCAGACCTGAACCCAATAGAAAATCTTAGACTGCTACCAAATGGTCGCATTTTGCGACCAAAATTTGAGAGTGTGCGACTGAATTTTACACCCAGTCGCACATGTGCGACCAGTAATTTATTTTTTTATTTTTTCACGTTAAACGTGGAAGGGGCGCGAATGTGTGGCAGGCCAATGAGTGTGAGAAGAATAGGGAATGGCCACTGTAACTGGCTAATGTGTGGAGGGGGAGGGTCCTAGAGATAATCGAGCGCGCGTAAACGTCCGTGGGAAGGAGACGGAGACAAATATCAATGTCACGGACAGACACACAGTCGGATGATGATGATGATTCAGACAGAGTCAGAGGTTTGTAAGGTGATAAAGGCCTGAACCCACAATTTTCGCGAAGACTGGCTACGAGAATTCAGCTGGTTGAGGTACTGTAAGGAGATGAACTCCATGAGCTGCGAATGTTGCAGTCGCTACCCCAGAACTGCGGGGAAAACGAAGTTTGCAGACAGTGCAGGCACTTCGCGGTTTAAACACTCAATCTCAGCCTCAAGCATAGAGTATGCCGTGACATGTTAATAAATAAAAACAAAATGAAAGTGGAAAAAAAACTGCGCTACTCATTCTGCTTCACAGACCGTTTAATAGTTCGAACCAATAATAGACAGAGCTCCTCTCGCCAGTCGCGGGCCGATCGCGATCACGCGAAACAGTTACATCGTGGAGATCCAGTGAAGAAATCCATTGAGTTCGCGACAGAATTAATAACATTGCTGCGAGATCCAGTGAGAAACATTCAGATTTGACGCAGAATTCTCTGTTATAAACCATATCAGACCAAACAGCACTGACGTGGAAACCAGGAGAAACATGTGCAATGAGCGAACAAGTTATAGAAGGCTTTAGGTCCACAGATTAGCAACATTCACCTTGGATTTACTGTAGTAACACTAACTGTAACTATGGTATACTGTGGTTATAACAGTAGCCTACACATATTTTTCCAGCACTTCAAAACTATATTATCATATTTAAATGTTATTTTTAATGTGTTGACCAAAACATTTTTTGTTCATCCTTTAAAGGTGCATTGCGCAACATTTCATGTTAAAAAAATACCAGTTTTTCAAACCCATACATGCTTAAACAATTGCCTGATGGGCTGAATGAGCCCTTCTCTGATCACTGCGATTGCCTCTATAATCCTGTACAGTAAAATAAATAAGAGGGATTTGGGTCGGAATTTGAGACTGGGCGTGACGTCATGCGCGTTCAGTTGCAGTGTTGCAGTTTCGCTTGTCGCCAGATGGGGCATAGTTCTGCAAAAACTCAGAGACTTGCGCAATGCACCTTTAAATATTGTACCTATTTATAAAACTAAAAGTTTCAAGAAGTAGGAAAACTCACACTTATTTAAAAAAAAAAAGATAAAGATTAAATTACTAATTACTACTATACGCTTACTGGCTATATTCACTCCCTAATATCTATTTTGTCACTCATTTTGCTTTTGAATTAATATCAAGACATTAAGGCCCGGTTTCACAAACAGGGCTTAGACTAAGCCAGGATTAGACCATAGATCAATTAGGACATTTAAGTAATTTTTATAAACATGCTTAGAAAAAAACATTACCGATGTGCATCTTAAAACTAAAAAGGCACTGATACATTTTTAAGATCAGTCAGTGCAAGTTTATTTCAGTGGAAACAGCTCAGACTTACATTTTAGTCTAGGACTAGTCTTAAGCCCTGTCTGAAACCAGGGGTATGAATGATAATAATTAAAGTTAACTTTATCTATACACCTCAAATTAAGCTCAGTGCTTTGTCATCCCACAGTGCTACCAAATACTTTCTGTAGAACTTAGTGCCGCTGCCCTCAAATGATAGACTGGAGCCCTGTGAAATAAAACTGCACATTGTAATTTCTGTACGTTAAGGCTATTTATTATCAAAGCATTTATCAGTAATACAGTTATTTTGGGGGAAAATGTTAATAATTGCATTGCAAGGTGATTTAAGGTGTGCCCCAAAATTTTCTGCTTGCGCTCCTAAAATTTTAAGTCAGGGGCTACAGCGCTCCTAATAAAAAAAGTTAGTCTGGAGCCCTGGGAGGGAGCTGAAAGTCCGTATTGCCCAGCGACAGCCCCGAAACCTGAAAGATCTGGAGAAGGTCTGTATGAAGCAGTGTGCCAAAATCCCTGCTGCAGTATGTGCAAACCTGGTCAAGAACTACAGGAAACGTAGGTTCTCTATAATTGCAAACAAAGGTTTCTGTACCAAATATTAAGTTCTGCTTTTCTGATGTATCAAATACTTATGTCATACAATAAAATGCTAATTAATTACTTAAAAATCATACAATGTGATTTTCTGGATATTTTTTTTTAGATTCCATCACTCACAGTTGAAGAGTACCTATAATAAAAATTACAGACTTTTACATGCTTTGTAAGGGGGAAAACCTGCAAAATCAGCAGTGTATCAAATACTTGTTCTCCCCACTGTATCTGCGAGATGGAAGGCGGAAGGACCATCAGAATTGAGACTGGTTTCAACAATATAGGCGACCAATTCAGAAAGAGCCATAGGAAATATGGCTGGTTGAATCGTTTCACTCTGTGACTCTTTCTCAAGCCTTCTGAGGTGGAGTTTCTATCTGTTGTAAAGATGAATGAGACACAAATGATGGTACATTGAGCATCGGATTGTTGCTTCTGGGCACGAAGTAACTTTGTGTTGTTGAACCGAAGTCGACAATTGTGGTGATACTTCGCTTGGTTCCTTCTCAAAGTAGCTTCTATACCCCCACCTTCATCCAGTCGTTCCAGGTCCAGGGTCATTGGCATTTTGTTCATCTTGTGAAAGAGTGGAATGTTGGTGGCAATCATTTTATAGCCATCATGTTGAGAAACATGATGGGTAGGTGGTGATTGGAGGGGTTCCTTTGTGTCTGTCTGACAAAGACAACATTTCATCCAATCAGTTGGACTCTTGGCTGACATGGGATTTTCATTTGCCATTTTGGGGGTTTGTTGTCTGATTAAGGCCGAGGGGTTATCCTTTTACCACCTCAATCATAGACATAGTACACATTCAGGTATGGGATACCATAGATATCATATAATAAAGGCTAGATGTCTTGTGCGCGCTGCTGGCCAATGGAGGTCGACGTCCGCACGTGGCGGCCATCTTACCACAGGGTGCTCGCTCACTCGTAACATGGTGCATGTACTTTTAAATAACCATAACTTGCTCAATTTTCTACCGATTTTCAAACGGTTTGGTTTGTTATAAACGTCAGAGATGTAGTTATGATACTGCATATATATTATTAATTATAACAATGGACTTCCATATGAAAGAATTATAGCCACTTTAATAACGTTTGTAAGAAACCAAACCGTTTGTAAATCCGTCAAGATTTCAGTGAGATAAGAGGATTTGTGTGCGTGCTGATCACTCACCTTAATGCACAGCTTCCCTGTGGTAAGATGGCCACCGGTGATGCTGGAAGTGACTCCGCCTTAAGACATCTAGCCTTTATATGGATATCTATGTGGGATACAACTAGGTACAGGTCACCTACACCTAGCCCGATCATTCATCCAGTGCCATTTAAGTCCTGTGTGTTCTGTACACCTTCCAGGTAAGCATACAAAAACAAGTCATATATTGCCCCGCTTTCCCTTGGCTCGGCTCTCCCTTGCTGGCACAACTTGTCAATTCAAATGCAGCTATCTAACTACGTCTATTACTAGCTAATTGATGAGGGGCTGTTAGGCAGCATTTGGGACACTAAACTTAGCTATACTATTACTACTAGTCAAGAACTAGTAAGTAAAACTAGATCAGCTGACACTGAACCCCATGCTGAGTTCCACAGCAGTGAAATCACCAGTGTTCCCTGGTTGTGTAATGACGTTCACTCTATTAAACACTCTATTAAATCACTCCTAGTTCCTGCGGTGCGAACACGCCGACATCCGGGTACTTTAGCCAATAGTTCTAGGAACTGTGAAAAGGTTCCTCCGGTCGGAAAGCGGCTAATGATGCTCAACACGAATGAAGCTCCTAACGGATAAAGATCTTTGAATTGAATAACAGTAATAATTTAAGCCCCTGGACATGAGTTTCTGGATGTAGGCTAAAGACTACCACCGCTTAATAGAATAAAAAAAAATGTTTCTGTTGCTGTCAGTATTGTTTTTGGAAATTAGGCTACATTAAAATGCAATGGTCTCGTTTCAAAAGCATTGGTCAATATGCTTGCTTCGACTTCACTGTAGCCTATATGTGCCCTGCTTCCTTTCCGCGAGTTCTGACCGAAAAATGGAAAATATGATATCAAGCGCTTCCGTTTCAGAGTCCCTGTTTCATGTTTGTTAGCCCAGGACATTTTACAAATCCAGACCAAACGATGTTCTACGGCCATGTCCGGAATAAAGAGTAGCCTATCCATGTCACAGTAAGATTTAGGATTTTGACCATATACTTCGCAGTCAGAGACCGTATCAACATCAGTGAGCTATACTTATTGCATTTCGCCACAGTGTGTCACTGTGGCCTCAACCCTTCGCTTTCGCTTACTCTGAGCTCGATTGCTATGTCTGAGGTAAACCACGCCCTCCTCATTACCCTACGCAGGAAGAAATGTAGGAAGAAATAAATGTATAAATAAATAAATGTATAAATACATAAATGTATAAATAAATAAATGTATAAATGTAGAAATAAAAAAATAAAAAAATAAATATGGAAAAAAATAAATATATACATAAATAAGGAAATAAATGTTTAAATAATTATTTATTTTCGTTTTTTTGCTTTTCTATTTTTTTTTTTATTTTTTTATTGCAAATTAACAAAACAGTAACATATACAAGGTAAGAAGTCAGTGACATATAAATACAGAAGAGAGGGAAGAACAAAAACAGAATAACAACAATGAAAGAAAGAGAGAGAGAGAGAGAGAAAAAAGGAAGCTCAATATCATTGTCGATGTTTATAATCAATAATAATATATCAATATTAGTGGTGTTATTATCGATGATAATAATAATCATGACAATAGTAATAGTGATAGTTTTAGTGATTTATATAAAAAAAATATATATATTTAAAAAAACAAAACAAAAAAATAGTAATGATAGTATTAGTAACAGTAATAATAATAACAATACATTTAGATCAGTCCATAAGCTATTGAATAATTGCTCTAAACTCTACGTCAGGGGCTGATCCACAACTGCCAGTGAGCACAACCAGCACACCCCCCCGACATGGACATCTCTCCTTGATCCGACAATCCAATTCCCCCCCACTGCCACAAGCGCCACCCAGCCACAGCCTCTATGCTCCATTGAGTCTTCCTCCAAGAAGTACGTTGGGGCACCATAACAGGCACCTCCATACCAAGCTCCCTTAGTCTGGTTGTGACCTGACATATCCAAATGTTATTGGTGGTTGGCCCTCTTGTCCCCTTATTTATTTATTTATTTACTTATTTATATATATATATATATATACACACACATATATACATATATACACACATACATACATACATACATATATTCATACAAACACATATACATGTATATATACATATACATATATATATATATAAAAAAAAAAAAAATTATCCATGGCTTGGACCATGGTGTGCACTGGTTAGCTACCCAGCCAGAGACACCATATCCAACCCAGGTATCACTCCAAATTATTTTACATGAGGGAGGGAATTGGCCAGAGGGAGTGAAAGGGAAGGGTCAATCAAACCACTGAGACTATAATGACCATGACAACAGGGCATGCCAATCGGACCCACCAACAGCACTTAGAACAGACGCCCGACCCAGACCATCATACATATATCTACACACATATATTGGGAGAGTGCGTGGGTTCGGTTACAGGTTGCTGAATTATATGAAGATGAGTTAGGAATGGCTTCCAGATATCAAGAAATGTAGATATAATATTCTTGTTAGTGTATGTTATTTTTTCTAGTGTGATGTATTCTATAAGAAGATTAGTCCAGTGATTGATATTTATACAGTTTTTGGACTTCCAGTTTTGCAAAATTACTTTCTTGGCGATAGTTAGAGAAATGAGGAGTGGATTTTTGTATTTAATTGGGAGATGATCAACTTCCATAATATAGTTATTGAGTAAACAAAGTGATGGAGATGGAGGGATTCCACAACCCATGATAACGGAGAGTTTTGTGGTCACTGATATCCAAAATGAGTGAACTGATTGACAGGTCCATAGGGCATGAAGATAGTCGTCTGTGCTCCCCATTGTGCACTGTGAACAAATGTCTGTGTCCCTCAAGCCCATTATAAACATCTTTTTTTCAGTGATGTGAATCCTGTGTATAATCTTAAACTGTATGAGCTGGAGGTTAGTATTGTTCGTCATTGAAAATGTATTGTTACAGATTTCCTTCCAGAGGTCGGTGTTGGGGGATAAGGCTAAATCATTTTCCCATTTGTTCATGGGTATTATAATTGTTGTATCATTATTTAATATAAGTTTATGTAGTTTGGATATTAGTTTGTTGGTGTTAGTAATTTTCATTATATCTTCCATTAACTTAGAGGGATTAAGTGGGTTATTAATTATGTTGATCTTGGATTTAACTATGGATTTAATTTGTTGGTATTGTAGAAACTGGTCTCCCCCAAGACCGTACCTCTGGACTAATGTTTGGAATGATACAAATTGATTATTTTCAAATAAGTGATGGAGATGAGTAATTCCTTTTTGTTTCCAGGATGGGAAATTGATAGGTTTATTGCATAATTGGAAGTCAGGGTTGAACCAGATGGGGGTGTGTCTACATGATGTTAGTGATGAGTTATTCATTTTATTTATTTTCCACCATGCTGTCAGAGTTGATGCAATTGTAATATTATTAAAATAGTGCATTTTTTTAATTGATTTTGGTAGGAAAGCGAGATCTGAAACTGAAGTATTTTGACATTGATTTTGTTCTAATTCCATCCATGAATTATTGTGATTTTTATTATGGATCCATTTATATAAATATTGTAGCTGGTTTGCTAAAAAGTAATATTGAAAATTTGGAGCTTCTAGGCCACCTTGTGATTTTGTCTTTTGTAATTTTTCTAGTGATATTTTAGATGTTTTGTTTTTCCAATAGAAGTGAGAAATTAATGAATCAAGTGATTTGAACCATTTATCGCTGGGAGTTGTTGGAAGCATTGAGAACAAATAGTTGACTTGTGGTAAAGTTGTCATTTTAACTGTAGCAATGCGCCCGACAAGTGATAGTGGTAGGTTAGTCCATCGTTTTAAATCATCTCCTATTTTTTTTAAAAGTGGAGTATAGTTAAGATTGAACAACTCTGACAGTCTGGAGGAAATGTTGACACCCAAGTATGTAATATTGCCGGTGTGGAGTGGAAGAGAAGAATCATGAGCTGTGGAATCCCAGGCATCCTCAGAAAGTGGTAGTATTGTTGATTTATTCCAGTTTATTGTATAATCAGAAATTTTTGAAAAATTATTAATAATTTTAAAGGTTTCTTTCAGTGATTTAGAAGGGTTTTGTAAACATAACAATAAATCATCTGCATAAAGACAGATTTTATGTTGTGTATTGATGTTTTGTATTCCTCTGATATTATTATTTTGTCGTATTGCTGCTGCAAGTGGTTCTATAAATATGGCAAATAAAGAGGGAGAAAGTGGGCATCCTTGTCTGGTCCCTCTGGAAAGTGTGAAATTTTGTGACGTGATCCCATTTGTTGTTATTGTGGCCCTAGGTGAAGAATATAATATTTTTATCCAATGGATGAATGACTCTCCAAAGCCAAATCTGTGTAGAGTGTTAAAAAGAAATGTCCAATTAACTTTATCAAACGCTTTTTCAGCATCAAGTGATACAAGTATAGTTTTTGTTTGCTTTTGTTGGGCAATATTAATTAAGTTGAATAACCTGCGTACATTATCTGAGGCATTCCTTTGTTTAATAAAACCTGTTTGATCATGGTGAATTAACATCGGGATAACTGTTTCTATTCTAGTAGCTAATACTTTGGTAATGATTTTTAAATCTATGTTTATTAATGAGAGAGGTCGGTAACTAGAAGGGTGCATCGGATCTTTGTTTGGTTTTAGCAGAAGTGTCATAGCCGCCGTGTTCATATGTGTTGGTATTGTCGATGTGGTTTTAATTTCTTTGATGACTTTGACGAATAATGGAGATAGAATTGGCCAGAAGTGTCTATAAAATTCAGCTGGTAGTCCATCAGGTCCGGGTGATTTGTTATTTGGCATTTTGTCTAATGCTTTATGGAGCTCATCATTAGTGAGCGGTGCATCTAATACATTTGCCTGCTCTTTTGACATTGTTGGTAGTTTTAATTTTTTTAGAAAATGTTCTATTTCTTTTTCATCTAGATTGTGATCTGATGAATATAAATTTTGGTAGAAAGTTCGGAATACATTATTAATTTCTTGTGGGTTCTGGGTTATTCCGTCTGATTCATTGTATATGGATAGAATAATTGCTTTTTCTTGTTTACGCTTTAGTTGATTTGCTAAATATTTGCCCATTTTGTTAGAATATTGGTATTGTTTATATTTGAGTTGTTGGATAATAAACTGTGTTTTTTGGTTTATGATGGTATCGAGTTCAGCTTTAAGACAGTTTAGTTCGCATTGTATTTCCTCACTAGGATTGGTAGTATAGGTATCTGTGAGAAGTTTAATTCTCTGTTCGAAGTTATTTTCCAGCTCTTGTTGTTTTTTTTTTCCTGTATGTTGAATATGATATTATTTTTCCTGTAATTACTGCTTTGCCTGTTTCCCATAATAAGGATGGAGAAATCCCTGGAGAGTCATTCATTTCCAGGAAGAAAGCCCATTCTTTCCTAATGAAACTGTCAAAGTCGGAGTCGTGAAGTAATGAGGTATTGAAACGCCTTCTGCTGGGGGGTTTAATAGAAAATTTAGTGTTTAATGTGATGGAGATGGGAGCGTGATCGCTGATTATGATTGGATGAATTAAAGTTTCTGTTACATGTTGGGTTAATGAATTACTGATGAGAAAAAAATCAATTCGGGAAAATGATTGGTGAACAGAAGAAGAATAGGTATATTCTCTGAGTGAAGGGTTATACATTCTCCAACTATCGCCAAGTCCAAAAGTAGTCATATATTGTTTTATTGTTTCAGTAGACTGGCCAGTTCTTGTGGAATTGGATGAATTTGATCGGTCCATTTGTGGGTTGATAACAGTATTGAAGTCTCCAGCAATAATAATATTATTTGTGTCAGGTATTAGTGAGAAAAAATTATGAAAGAAGGATGGGTCATCAGTATTTGGTCCATAAATATTAGCTAGTGTGTATGTTGTATTATTAATGGATATATTGATAATAATAAATCTCCCTTCTGGGTCAATAACAGATGTGTTAAGAATAAGTGGGATGTTTTTATTCATTAATATTGAAACTCCTCGTTGTTTACTATTGTATGTCGATGAGAATATGTTGTTAAATTTATTAAATTTTAGATTTTCAAGTTCCGATTTTATTAGGTGTGTTTCTTGTATAAAAGATATATCTGCCCCCAATTTCGTTAGATGATTAATTATTTTAGTCCTTTTTGCCTGGGTCCGGAAGCCACGCACATTCCACGATACCATTTTAAGTGTTTGCATGATTGTTGATTAAATATCTAAAAAGAGATAATGATGATAGTAGTAATAATAATAAAGAAAAAAAGAGACTATAGACTATACATATAAATGTGTACAGAATACATATAAACAAGTACAGTATGACATAGTGAAACATAATAAACAAAAGTATTAGGATTGGTGGATTAAGATCCACGTATCCGTTTAAAGAACAGAGAGAGGGTGGAGCATCGTGTCAATATATAATATGACAGGCACTTTTCGATGTTACACTAAATTAGAAGAGCCAGTGAGTAATTTTGGAGTCACGGTAGAGCTGTCCATCAATGAAAAGTTTGTCCACAATTATATTTGCACGTTGATTGTTTTGTCTGTGTTTTTTCATGATGGGGTAGAGGATTTTGCGCCGATCGTTTATTTCGCGTGGAAATTGGTCGTTTATTCCGTAGCTGGTTCCTTTCAATTGCTTTTCTATGTACAGTGAGGAAAATAAGTATTTGAACACCCTGCTATTTTGCAAGTTCTCCCACTTAGAAATCATGGAGGGGTCTGAAATTGTCATCGTTGGTGCATGTCCACTGTGAGAGACATAATCTAAAAAAAAAAATCCAGAAATCACAATGTATGATTTTTTAACTATTTATTTGTATGATACAGCTGCAAATAAGTATTTGAACACCTGAGAAAATCAATGTTAATATTTGGTACAGTAGCCTTTGTTTGCAATTACAGAGGTCAAACGTTTCCTGTAGTTTTTCACCAGGTTTGCAAACACTGCAGGAGGGATTTTGGCCCACTCCTCCACACAGATCTTCTCTAGATCAGTCAGGTTTCTGGGCTCCCTCCAGTTTGAGCTCCCTCCAAAGATTTTCTATTGGGTTTAGGTCTGGAGACTGGCTAGACCACGCCAGACCCTTGATATGCTTCTTACAGAGCCACTCCTTGGTTATCCTGGCTGTGTGCTTCGGGTCATTGTCATGTTGGAAGACCCAGTCTCGAACCATCTTCAATGCTCTAACTGAGGGAAGGAGGTTGTTCCCCAAAATCTCGCAATACATGGCCCCGGTCATCCTCTCCTTAATACAGTGCAGTCGCCCTGTCCCATGTGCAGAAAAACACCCCCAAAGCATGATGCTACCAACCCCATGCTTCACAGTAGGGATGGTGTTCTTGGGATGGTACTCATCATTCTTCTTCCTCCAAACACGTTTAGTGGAATTATGACCAAAAAGTTCTATTTTGGTCTCATCTGACCACATGACTTTCTCCCATGACTCCTCTGGATCATCTAAATGGTCATTGGCAAACTTAAGACGGGCCTTGACATGTGCTGGTTTAAGCAGGGGAACCTTCCGTGCCATGCATGATTTCAAACCATGACGTCTTAGTGTATTACCAACAGTAACCTTGGAAACGGTGGTCCCAGCTCTTTTCAGGTCATTGACCAGCTCCTCCCGTGTAGTTCTGGGCTGATTTCTCACCTTTCTTAGGATCATTGAGACCCCACGAGGTGAGATCTTGCATGGAGCCCCAGTCCGAGGGAGATTGACAGTCATGTTTAGCTTCTTCCATTTTCTAATGATTGCTCCGACAGTGGACCTTTTTTCACCAAGCTGCTTGGCAATTTCCCCGTAGCCCTTTCCAGCCTTGTGGAGGTGTACAATTTTGTCTCTAGTGTCTTTGGACAGCTCTTTGGTCTTGGCCATGTTAGTAGTTGGATTCTTACTGATTGTATGGGGTGGACAGGTGTCTTTATGCAGCTAACGACCTCAAACAGGTGCATCTAATTTAGGATAATAAATGGAGTGGAGGTGGACATTTTAAAGGCAGACTAACAGGTCTTTGAGGGTCAGAATTCTAGCTGATAGACAGGTGTTCAAATACTTATTTGCAGCTGTATCATACAAATAAATAGTTAAAAAATCATATATTGTGATTTCTGGATTTTTTTTTTTGATTATGTCTCTCACAGTGGACATGCACCTACGATGACAATTTCAGACCCCTCCATGATTTCCAAGTGGGAGAACTTGCAAAATAGCAGGGTGTTCAAATACTTATTTTCCTCACTGTATATTTATTTATATATATATTTTTTTTTTACATTTATTTGTATATTTATTTATGTATTTATTTATTTTTAATATTGGCAGCTTTGGAATTCCATAGGTGTGTTGTGCATTAAAGCCAATGAATATCACTTTTTTGTGTAAAGTCTAATTTGTAAACTTTTGTGCCATTTATTGGATCAGACTTGGTGTGAACTGGCCATAAAGCTCATTCAGAATCATTGTTTTTAAGACTCCTTTTCCCTCTCTCTTAGAAAAGTCATGTTGTGCTCAGATCCATGGAGAGTTTGCTGCTGCTGGTCAGTTTACCACAGGAAGATACTGGACATCTTCTGGCTGAGAGAACTCCACTGTGTCACCTACTCGCTCAGAGACTGACTGAACTTTACTGCCTCATACCCTCATCACTCGACCCTGCAGACATCCACAGCTACTCCAGTGCACAGTGGAGGTGTGTGTCTGTTATGAAGTGCTGAATTGTTTACTCTTCATTTGTGGACGTGTCTTATCTTCTTATTCTAAACATTTATTGAAGATCTGTTGTTGGTTTTGCAGGACTCAGTTCACACAGGACAGTACAGTGGAGAGCCCGTCATTTCCTGGCAGTGAGAACGTCCACAGGTTCTTCTGCTTTTTGGACTACTGCAATGACCTCATCAAAGAAGCACCAAGGGTTTGACAAAATCATTCATTTTGTGTTGACCTTGTGTGTATTTTATAACTGCATTAGTATGAAATATGTCCTGAATAAAATCATTAGCAATGTTTCCATCCACCTATTTGTATGCGCATTTCGGGATATCGCATAAAAAATGATGGATGGAAATGGCAAGATACGCATAAATAAATAAAAAAAATGCTTAAATAAAAGTATTCTCTCATTTAATTTTTTTTTTTTTTTTTACATTTTTATCCGATAAGAAAACGTGCATAAACCATGATGGAAACACATTTAGGGATGGGCATGGTCAATTTCGATTACTAATAGGTCTCAAAAACGAGTACTCGGAAATTACTAAAAATAACTGTTACTAAAATTAATGTTGATAAAATTATGACATGAAAATTTCTATCAAAATATTAAAATATGACTAGCTACATAAAATAACACTGCTACATTATCAATAATGCATCAATGTTTTAGAAAAAGAAACATCTAAAAGGAATAGCAGAATGAGGTTAAGCTGAAGAATGAATGAATGAACACCAGTAAACTGAAGCCTGTTCTGTATGACACATCCTAAATGAGATTAATCAGAAATCCTAGATACACAACATAAATGTAACATTACAACGTATATACACAAAAGGACGCAAATGCATGTGAACTTGGACTAAGTTACGTGCTAGCCAGAAAGTGTTAATCCCGTTGTCGATGCGCTCTTCCTGTACAATGCGCTGAAACACGGGCAATGAAGCACATAGAATTCATAACATTCTATATTGTTCTCATTATTATGTTATGTATATGACAGATTGGCGCTGCACATCTTGTGCTTAGCTGTATTTTCATCAACTTTAACTTTAATAAATGATTCCAGACATCCCTGCACGTTTTCGAAGCAATGATGAAAAACGATTTTAATTCAAACATAGGCCTACTGTTGAAAAATTAAATAAGAAAAAATAACTCAGCTGGGTTATTAATAATATCATCAATGTTTTTGAAAAAGAAAAATCCACAAGTAATATGACTGTCTCAAATAACCCAATCATAGTCAATAATGCTGTTTGAGCTGTTTTGAGCTGATTCTGAAGAGTTAATGAACACCAGTGAACTGAAACGGTTTGCTGGCGGTTTCCTCAACCAAATGCATCCTATATGAGATTAATTATATAGATATACAACATAAAAGTAATTTTACAACTTACATCTGCACACCTGAACTTGACCGTGCTTGTCTGAATGTGTAACTCACGTTGTGGATGCACTCTTCCCAGAACATCAACGCTGAAACACGGGCAACTTAAGCACAAAGAATTTACAACATTGTATTTCAATAGTGTTGGCATATTGGCGCTTCACATCTTGCCCTTAACTGTATTTTCATGATCAAAGTGATTTCAGGCATCGCTGAGAGCTTTCAAATCATATTCAATTTAATTACACAGTTTTTCTCAGTAACCGTAACAGATTACAGTAACATTTATTTTGTATTAAATTACATAACACCATTGCATGTAACTAGTTACTCCCCAACACTATATATGCCTATAAATATGTTAAAAATGTAATATCCTTGTTGATCATTTCAAATATCTAGTCTTTTAACTCTTGGTCCACATAACAGGTCACTCAGGCCAAGAACAAGTTTTGCTTCTTCTTTTTTGTGATGTTTTAAAAGGTCATGAAACCCTAAAACACATTTTTTGAGATGTTTACAGACATGTACAGATTGCACATCACTGAAAACAACAATAGCACTCGTTCAATTATTATTAAGTGGAAAGTGTTTTTTTTTTTTTTTTACTATTTCATTATTCCGGTTTAAAAAGCAAAGTTGAACCTACGTCGTAAGAGGTATATGTGTTAATTCAGAGTGGTAATTGGCTGCCGTTGCTGGACAGTACAAATGTACGTCAGCAGTTTCTAAGCATTTCTCTGCATTATTCATTTGAACCCAATCACTGCGCTGTATTATAGATGACATCGCTATTCAGCGGAGGATAAAAATGTCACGAAAGTACAATTCGGCAATGTTCGTTCTCCTCTGCCTGTTCAGCTTTGCATTTGGACATATGTGCCATAAGTGTATGTTTCCTCGGCACAGTAAGTGTTGTTTGTATTTTCCCCACAATGCAGGGTTTCATGACAGGCTATTTATGAAGGCTATTTTTAATTTTTTTTTTTACTATTTTTAACTAAGTCTTTTTTGTTTTTTACATTTCTATAATTTGTTTAATAGTATATTTTTTATGGTATAGAAATGGTCTCATGTCGATTATAAACATATTGCACATAATTATATATGTTTTTTTCCTTTAGGTACTTGGTGTTGAACTGGCGAGAGCAATTCACCTTCAGTGGCTTAAAGGAGTCATCCAGCCTCATCTGCTTCAGATGTGAGTAGAAAACACAAAACCTCCTCAAAGGTTGCTGTCTGCTGTCATGAGAATTGTGAGTTTGCAGGATGACAGGAAGAGTGGTGCTGATTTTTTAAACTCTGGGTGTCCAGGTCTGAGGTTGGGATCCTGGTACACACCGCTCTGCTATCCTGTTCTGTACGTCACATACGTTCCCCTGCACTCCTGGAGGAATTGGTTCAGTTTCTGTTGGGCAATGACACACTTTGTGAACAGCAGCAGGACACACATACATACATTCTACGTTACCGCCTTATTGAACACTGCAACCACATCTCAGACGAGGTAACTAGATTAAAGGATTCATACATCTTCACTCTTGAGAGCATCACTTTAAGTGTTACGTGTCTTTTGCCCTGTTAGATCAGCATTACAACATTGCGTCTCTTCGAGGAGCTTTTACAGAAGCCCAGCAGGAGCATCTTGACCAATCTGGTGCTGCGCAATCTTGAGAAGCGCAGCTACAGGCTGTCCGGATCAGGGGCCGCGGACGAGAGACATGCAGTCGAGAGTGATGTTCTGGAAGAGTCTGAGTGAGCAGAGAGACTGAACACAGATTCTCTTACTTCTCATAGTGGCTCATAATTTATTACTCACTCTCTTTCTCTATCAGGGAGCTGGAAGAGGATCCATTTTTCACAGACATGTATGAAGACAGTGGGTTCAGTGGCCAGGAGCCTCTTCTGTCTCTGCCCATTGCTAGAGAAAGACGTAATCCCAGTGCGCACACACAAGTTGCTGACCTCGTCAACAGGTATCATTAGAAGACAGTGAAGTTTTTGCTTTGTAATATAAAAACAGAGCATGTGAGTGGAGAGGTAATGTTTCCTCCGGAGTGGAGAGCGCCTTTCTGAAGATTCTGCTTCGCTCGCTCAGTCCATTCACGGCCGCTCGCTCAACCCAGAATGCCCTTTGTGATATGCTGTTTTGAGAATCTGTGAAATAAGCAGTGGATCTAATATTATGGAGTTCAAATATTGTTTTAAAGGGGATAGTTTACCCAAAAATGAAAATTCTGTCATCATTTACTCACCCTCAAGTTGTTCCAAACCTGTAATCATTTCTTTGTTCTGCGGAACACAAAGGAAGATATTTTGAAGGATGTTTGTAACCAAACAGTTGTGGGGCACCATTGACTTCCATAGTATGGAAAAAAAATACTATGGAAGTCTATGGGGCCCATCAACTATTCCTCATAATATCTTCCTTTGTGTTCAGCAGAACAAAGAAATGATTACATGTTTGCTGCTGAGAACGCCGTTTAGATGAATATGTAAATATGTGCTGCGCACTTCCCTCTCAATAACAAAATAAACATACAAGAAAAATAAACAGCAGTAAAGAAAGCATCTGATCATAGCCATGTGGATATGTTTGCAATTCGGCACTATCAAGTCATGTCACGTTTATTTATACCACCTTATATAATATTGCTTTAAAGCCACAAATAGGCGTATTATAACTGTCTCTACTGTAATTGAGACATTAAAGAAATTCATTACAAACAGAAAGACGTGTAGTACAGAGAAAATTCATTTTGCAGCGGGATTTGAGCAAACGTCGTTTTACCAGTGAGCAATCGCTTGGGCCGTGAGCAGATCGCACTGAAATAGAGTGGAATTATGAACGGAGCGTTACACTGCTCTGCTTCGCTTACATGCTTTGTATAAAAACAGAATTTTTGAAGGACAAAATCTATAGGAGCATCATAACCATACTGCCCTTACAGTACTGTGAAAAAAAGAGTTTGTCCCCAGTCTGGTTTTCTGTATTGTAACATATTTTTACAAAGTTAAGCAGATCTTCAAACAAAACCTATAAAGGCACAAAAAATACATTTTATTATTATTTTTAGTTTGTAAATAACTAAATTGAAAATAAATAAATTGTAAATAACAATAATAAATGCATTAGTAAAATGACAAAATAAAAATCACTTGGAAACATGTTTTCATAATATCATGCTTAATATTTTTCTCACACAGCTGGATCTGTATACATCAAAATATCGAGCTGTCTTTATTTAGGAAGGGGATCATCATATTTGGTGTTACTTGAGATCAAATAGTTTCATAACTTAGTGTGTAGGATATACAGTATATACACACACAAACACACTACTGGTCAAAAGTTTGGGGTCAGTAAGATTTTTTATTTATTTTTTTTTTATTAGGCAATGACATGTTTATAATGTTACAAAAGATTTTAAAATATTTCAAATAAATTCTGTTCTTCTATTAAAATATAAAAATATAAAATCTATATTCAGTAAACCTAAAATATATTAAAATAGAAAATGGTCATTTTAAATTAATAATATTTTACTATATTACTGTATTTTTTTATATTTACTGTATTTTTGAATAAAAAAATATTGTTTTTTAGACAGTGGCAATAATCTCAGAGTGGTCAAATATCATACAATTAATTGGACTGGTTGATATATTGGATGGATGTGATTGACTGTTTGAATTTCTAACTTGTTTTTAATTTTCTTAGCTTCTTGTGTTTAGTGCCCCAAGAGGCAAAAACATCCCATCTTGTTCAGGGAGCAGGATATGACACATACGTTCATGATGCGCACAAACTGGTGAGTTGGCACACTGAAAACAAAATAAAAGTTCAACCAAATTTTGTGTTACAAGTTTTGCCATGTTACTCAGTCAAGTTAAACGTAACGTTACTATCAACTGTGTTTTTTTGTTGGTTTTCAGATATTCTCACACTGAAACTGTCCTTCTCTCTTGCTCTCTCTCTCTATCTCTCTCTATAGTTAAATGAATGTACTGCTCTTTCACATGACTGGAACTGGCCAGATTCTGCAAAAAACACTGAAAACAACCCAGCCACAGAATTTTATGAAGGGCATTTCCTACAAACCCTGTTTGACAGGATTGCACGCATACTAGAGCAGGTAGAGTAGTATTCTCAGCCAGATCCCTCACTCTCAACTTCAATATACACTGTGTTCCAAATTATTATGCAAGTGACATATCAGTAGGATTTCAGTACAGTAAACATTCAAAGAATGTTTCGTTCAGCAATCGTTTTTCAAAGAAAGTGTTTGTTTGTTTGTTTGTTTGTTTGTTTTATTTCTCCATCTGGAGAAACTGGTATCAATAACTGATACCAATGGTATCAGTAACTGGTAACTGATAACTGGTATCAATCTCAGGCAGGTTTGTAAAATAGTTTGCCAGCCAGGTCTACTTGGGTAAATGCAAACCCTACTTTAAGAAGTTGTTTCACATTGTTAAGCAAGTCACAGTTCCCATGCATTATGGGGAGGAAGAAAGATCTTTCTGAAGATGAAAAGCATGAAATGGTGCAATGTTATGCAAAAGGTGTGAAAACAACTAATATTGTGTGATTTGTGAGTAATTTACAGTACAAGAGAACTCGATCAGATAAAGGCTTAAGGAAAGTTTCTGTCAAAAAAAATTGTTTAAAAGGACAGCTATAAAAAAAGCCACTGTTGAGCAGCAAACAGATATTTGAAGCTTCTGGTGTCTCTGGAGTTTCAGGGTGCTTTCACATCTGTAGTTTGGTTCATTTGGTCCGGACCAAGGGCGAAAAATGATACTTTGTAGCATTTTTAAGGCGTTTTGGTTCCTTTTCACACCACAATGATCACTCTGGTCCGAATCAGTTTATGAGTTGGTAAAACGAACCGAAATACAGTCACGTGACAACATCCACATCACTCGGTGGCCAGATGTGTCTTGAACGCATTTCCATAACTGCACTTCGTTTGGTCAGAATTAACGTGCGGGAAAATTCCAACAGAACTCCCGGAAGTAAACCAAGAGGTGGAAAATCTGGCAGATTTACAGTAAACACGGCGCTGTTTACTATGGAGAGATGACTGCGTGGGCTGATTGTATCCTTGGTCATATTTTATTATAAGCTATAGTTTGTCTACACCACTTTAGACAAACAATAATATTTGAGAATGAACCGTGGATGCGGCTCGAAAATAATGTTAATAATTTCTATCAGGCTCCGCACCTCCTCACAATTCCTAGTTTGTCCGCGAGCTGCCATGCTTAAAGTGCAAACTGTCAACAAACATTTCTCCTCATCCCATAATCACAGCGCAGCTGACTACAGCAACTGTTTTAGTCCAAAAAGTTCCTTGGCAGTTGGTTCTGTTCAAGGTCGGATCACGTTCTCACCACAAACAAACCGCTCCAGAGTTCGATTCAAAGCGTACCAAGACCACCTCTTCCAGGAGGTCTCGGTACGCTTGTTTGGTCCGCTTTTGGTGCGCACCCGATTGCGCATGCGATTGCCGCATTCACACCTGCCCAAACGAACCGCACCAGTGGGGAAAATGAACTCTAGTGCGATTCAACCGAACTAAATGAGGCAGGTGTGAAAGCACCCTCAGAAACCTCTCCATACAGGCTGGCAGTTATGCGTGAAGTTGCATTTCAGCCATCTCTAACCAAAGCTCACAAACAGAAACATTTGGAGTGTTTCTGTTTGTAGATGGTTAAAGTAGACCTGGCAAACTATTTAAAGTCCCCCTGTAGTCAATAATTTTATCCCTTAAAGGAGAACTTGGTAACTTTTTTAACTTAATAAAACTGTCTAGAAATCATTTGGATGGTTAAACAACCTGTTCTGGTGATGTTGGTGACTTTCCCCGCTCCCCCCAGCGTTCCCAGGCGGAAAACCAACCTTGCAACTTGGGGACTACCGTCCCGGCAAAATAGAAATTGGAAGTCTCGTGAGAAGCGAGAACGAGAACGAGAATGAGCGCGAAACACAAATTGCTTTACGGCAATTTGACATAAACACACACGCATGTATGATGTATTACCAGATTACCCACCTCGATAGACAAAGCTCCACACGATACAGTTGGCTTGCTCCGATCAAAACAAACGCACATGAGCAGCGGTAGAGAGGGGGAGGAGGCCGCCGCAAGTGAGTTTTTTACGACCGTGTTGTGAAATATACGCCCCCCCACAGCTGTAGGGGGAGCTCGTGGGGAAAACATGCGACAACAAAGGGAAAAATCAGCGAAGAAGTGACTGGAGTTCGCTAGAGTTGCCGAGTTCTCCTTTAAAACTCATATTTGATCACCAAAATTACATATTGAAAAGTTTTTTTCCGTGACTTTTTTTTTTGGCATGCCTTAAAATAGCTTGAATGTAACTCTACATCCTTGCCTCATTTAGTATACGCGGTTCTATGAATATGCAAATTAGCCCTGCCTCCACTCACTCACGCCAGCTCAGAGATCTACTCGTTGATGATCAGACGTTGACCTGATTGGTTACATGGTAACCAATTTGTGACGTCAGAAACACCAGCGATTTCAAACCCCGTTTTTGAGACTGTCTTTGGTTCACTGCAGTTTTAAGGAGAAAATACTCATGGCAATGATGTTGACTGATGAATTTGCACATGGTTTGTCTTAAAGCATATTAAAAACACCACATAGACAGATAAACAACATTAAAAGCTTGATTTTCACCAGAGGGGGACTTTAACAAACCTGTCTGAGATTGATACCAGTTATGTAAAAAGAAATAAAACAAACTTTCTTTGAAAAACTAAAATCTGAATGTTTATTTTACTGAAATTCTACTGATATGTCACTTGCATAATAATCCACAGTGTACAGTGGATATAAAAAGTCTACACACCCCTGTTAAAACAGCTGTTTTTTTTTTGTGATGTACAAAAAGTAAACAGAATAATCATATCAGAACTTTTGCACGTTAAATGTAAAAATTACAACCATTTGACACATCTTTAAATGGTAATATTTTCCCAATTCCCACTCTTTTTTGGATAAACGTTCTGTTAAATTTCTGAAAAACGATCAGTGCTTATGTTTTTGCAAAATTTAGCAGGGCTTGGATGTTTTTTTTAGTCAGAAAAGGCTTGTGTCTTTGCGAGCCTGCCCCACTCCCCAGACTAGGGCTGGGCGGTATGACAATATATATTGTCTCAGCGATATAAAGTATCTATTGTTAGAGATTATGCTGTATTGTTTATATCGTGGTATATAAATACATCCTCGTAGTCGACAAAAAGCGGGACGTGCATGATGTTAAAGAGTTATTAAGTGCAATAAGCTGTGAACAATAGAACTCAATGCGTAATCGTGCTGACTGACACACACCCGAAACACAGACAGTAGGAGATTCAGTTCTCTTTCGAGGCTTATTGCGCTGAAATAATGAAATACACAAACAATTATGTCAAAATGCCCATTGTTTGGAGTATCCACATAAATACAGTCGTTTGCCGAAAACCACGTGTCTCAGTGTATTCGGCCCATGCATTCGGTCTTCAAGTGACAACAGCCTAATATACTGTACCTGCTGCTGTCTGTGTTATTAATGTTAATCAAATAACAAAAGACAAAGAGAAAATCACTCGCTGATCTTGAATAACTTTTGTATCTTAAATAAGAATGAATAATAAGAATAACATTTTCTGTAATTCTTAATTTGTTTCCCTCTGCCAGCCATATGAGCTAAATCTGCAGGTGACATCAGTTCTTTCCAGATTAGCTGTGTTTCCTCACCCTCACCTGCATGAGTACCTGCTGGACCCGTACATCAGCCTGAGCCCTGGAGCACGATCCCTCTTCTCCACTCTAGTCAGGGTGAGAACCATGTTAAAAGCTGCCCACATGTAATGTTGTTGTGAATGAAAGCTTCAGCTTCTGTATCAGCTACAGACTTTCAGAACAGCAGCCCTGTCTGCCTCATTTATCTGTAAAACATGAGCTTTGTGTTTTCCTGTAGGTGATAGGGGAGTTAATGCAGAGGATCCAACACATCCACAATGTGACAGACAGACTGATGATGATCAGGAGACAGCTGATGGGACTGGAGGAGGAGACTGTGTAAGAGAGTCACTGCATCTGTTAAAAGGACAGTTCCACCAAAAATGAATGTTTTGTCATCATTGACTCACCATAATACCCCTCAAAACCTGAATTCTGATATGTTTAAGGCTGGAATTCTTTGCAATTCGCTACATGACTTTTCAAAATCTGAACAAAACTAGACTGTAAATGGTTACAGAAAAAAGAAAAAAAAGAAAAAGGGCATTATACATTAAATGACTGAGGATCACACACTACCAGAAGTTATTGTGAACACAACTCACCCACACAGAAACATGCGCCTCCTCAACACATGACAAATGAAAAAGATACGTGTTTTAAAAATCAGCTCAAAATATTAAACATGTTTGATATCCTTTGAGTGGTTGGAGTCTGAAGCTAAAAAAATACATACACTACAGGATTTTCTGTGACATCTATCAACTCAAATAAGTTAACCAACTGTAACCAACTTACAGACATTTAGGCAAAAGTTGTGTAGTGTATTCCAGCCTTAAATGGAAAGACAAAAGGGGTCAGTGGTGACAATTTTTGGGTGAACTGCATTTAAGAAGCATTCATAATGTGTAAATGTTAGGCTGACAAAATGTTTTTATTGTTTTGTTATTGTTGTTCTTTTTAATGGTAAAATATGTTTATGTATCGGTCTGTTCTCTCTGTCAGGGTGGATCACATGACTCTGTTGAGAGGTGTGATAGTTCTGGAGGAGTTCTGCAAGGAACTGGCTGCCATAGCATTTGTCAAACTACCCATAGAAGAGCAATGAATCCATGATACTTAAACCAAAGACAATACAAAGGATCATGACCCAACAACATCTGTTGGATGGCTCCGTCATTAGGAGAAAATGGATTTGCACAGAACAAAGTTAAGTGGCAATATTTGTAGATTTGCAAGTCACTTTTAATGATTGTTTTCAGGGAGCAGTCAAACCTGTTTGATGGCAGTTTAACTTTTGCCCAAGAAAAAAAGAATAAAAAAATTCAGACTTGTGCTACTGGATTTCACACTGTCTGACGTACAAAGTTGCTTATTCTCCACAGCTACACGTCTTGCTGAACGATGATGACAATTCACTTCATGTGGAAGTAATAGAAAAAAAAAACTTTGTCCCTTGCACAATATTTAAGTTTTTATTATACACTGTATAATATAGTTTTAGGTCCACATTCACTCCTCTTTGAATTTGAGTGTTTCTGGTAGGATGTCTTGCCTGTCAGTCATCTCTCCGTACTCTCGTCACGTAGCCTAATAAGTGAAATCTGACTCCTGCTGCAGTGTGCTGTGATTCTGCAGCTTTACGTTTATAATTGTAGCGTTCGTTGTCCAATTGAACTACATTGTTTTATCTCTATATAAAAAGCAAGATGACAATGGGGGCAGTGCCGCTGTGGACAAGTAATGTAATCAGTGTATGGTCAACCACTGGTAACACCGACTTCCACTGCAAGCCAGTTGTTTAATGGAGGTGTAGAGACCTGGTTTACGCTCAGTTCCTTCTGTCAGTGTTTTTTCTTTCAAATATGCAGTTCAAAAACTTATCTCAGATCAGAATTCTTACACTATGGATTTTAAGCTATTGCACATCCCCTCTTAATGTTTTTTTTTTTTCTTGAAATATTAACTGGACTTTAAGTGTATCATTATGGTGTGTAAAATAATTGTATTTATCTTCTCTAAAACGTGAATAATCAATGCTGTTTTATTTCTGAATGTTATATGGCTGAATCTAAGGGTGGGAGAGGTACAAAGATTTGTGTGTTTGTGATTTGCCATTGGCTGGTACTCTCAATAGATCTTTATTTTCTATCGAGGTCTTTTGTGAAGACTGTACTCAATCCTTGCTTATTTATGTCGTCACAGCAATAAACTCCTTGAATATTCATGCAGATTTCATTGTATCAAATGTCTCTATGGTCTTAAATGAAACTAAATGTAGCTTGATATACATTTTTGCTGTAAAAGGCAGTTTGTAAATGGTAAAATAATAAATAGCTTCAGTCAAAGCGAATGTTCTCATATATTAGTATCAATGTGTTTATTATCACAAAACCATAAATATACAGTATATAACAAAACAGTATAAGAGTATAAACAAAGCAGCCTCTGTGTCCATTTTTAGGCCTCTCTCCAGCGCTAGAAAACATTTCTAGTATTTCCGCGGGTTCTAGCTCTCTTGCCTGATCGTAATGCTTCTTTTTCCAATTATATTCCGACGACTTTTTCCTCTTTCAGGGTTCCTGTGCAGTTAGGAAAAGTCTGGAAAAGTATGGAATTTGATTCGAGTCATTTTTAGTGTTTCCAGACTACTTGCCCTATTGTTTTTAGTCGTGCATTGCTGTTTGAGCTGCATGCGCTGAAGCTGTACTTGTGAGTCAGTTAAAAATATAAATATAGTGATTGTTCAGTTCCATTCAATAACTGTTAAGTTCATCAGTTATGAAATGAGTTCAATTTAGCTATAGCTGATGTTTTAAAGCTTTAGCTTTACATAAGACAATAGTGTCATTCACTTCAATTCGGTTCAAAAACAGTGTAAATGTTGCAAAATTTGTCAATTATGAAACAAAGTTGAATTACCTATAAAACAGCTCTGCAGAAAACAAAACAGTGGTGTCAACGTCAAAAACACTGTTGAATAGCACTTGACGTGTGTCTTGTTTCCATTTAGCTTTGCATAAAATTAAAGGGTTAGTTCACCCAAAAATTAAAATTCTGTCAGTAATTACTTACCCTCATGTTGTTCCAACCGCGTAAGACCTTCGTTCATCTTCGGAACACAAATTAAGATATTTTTGATGAAATCTGAGCCATGTTTCACTCCTCCATAGGCTTCCAGTGTGAACGAAACTTGCTGGCCCAGAAAAGTTATTAAAGAGATCGTTAATATAGTCCAAGTGACTCCAGTGGCTCAATCTTAAGTATATCAAGCGACGAGAATACTTTTTGTGCGCAAAAACAAACAAAAATAACGACTTTATTCCACTATTCATTTCCTTCTCTCTGGATGTCTAGTTGGTTCGAGTAGTGTTTTTGAGCAGCGCGTCTGTGTTACACGTCACCACGTAGGCTCACTATTGGCTGACGCCGGTCATGTGTGTGTTGCGTGATGACGTGCAACACAGACGCGCAGCGCAAAAACACTACGAGGCCCAGAGAGAAGGAAATGAAAAGTGGAATAAAGTCGTTATTTTTGTTTGTTTTTGCGCACAAAAAGTATTCTCGTCGCATGATAAACTTAATGTAGTGCCACTGTAGTTACTTGGACTATTTTAACGATGTTTTAATAACTATTCTGGGCCGGTGAGTTTCGGTCACACTGGAAGCCTATGGAGGAGTCAAAATTCTGTCAGATTTCATCCAAAATATCTTAATTTGTGTTCTGAAGATGAACGAAAGACTTACATGGTTGGAACAACATGAGGGTGAGTAATTACTGACAGAATTTTCATTTTTGGGTGAACTAACCCTTTAATACATAACATGGCTTCTGTGCCGCATTCCATTATACTACTGCAAAAAATTGTAAAGAAATGAACAACCAATCACAATTTAGTATGTAAATTATTGCAAAAAAGACCTATTGAAATTTGCAATTTGCAAATATTACAGTGATTTAATTAGAAACACGTTTTCCTTTCACACTAGGGCTGGGCGATATGGCCAAAAAAAAAAAACGATAATTTTTTTTATATCAGTCGATATCGATAATTATCACGATAAAAGTCAAATCTTTATTTCTTTCAAGTTCAAAGGCAGATTTTTGCTCTTAAGTGAAAGTTGTAGAAACCAGAGCGTTAATTGTGGTTTTAAACTACTCTTTATTGTCAGAACATATCCGGACCAACACTTGCCAAACTGGTGAACATTTCACAAATCTGAGGTAGAACATTCAAACATTTGTCATTTTTCCTTAACAAAATAAATATCTTTATTGGACAATTCATTTCTTAGTTTCTGCATGTGCTAATTTTTATTTGGTAAAATTTAATATTCTGACTGTTTGAGTTTTATTAAACTTAACCATCGGTCATCCAGTATCATGCATTTAGATCATGATAACCTCACTATCATGGCAAAATGTAACTTTATGGTTTCTATGGTATTTGTATGAAAAACAGTAGCCTAAATACATTATTAAATACTGTAATCATATTCCATCAGTCCTTTAATACATCGTCTACATTAATAATAATACAATTCAATATGTATATCCCACATTTCATGGTGCAGTTAATATTACTAGGCTAACGTTACAGTAAATCCATGGTAAATGATGGGAATTTGTAGACGGAAAAGCCTTCTGACTGTATCATTGCGCAGTGTTTCTCCTGTTTGTCAGCGCTGTTTCATCTGCCTTTAAACTGGTTTAAATCACTGAGACATTTGTGTTCCTCGCTGAATTCTGAAAGCGCTTCTCACTGGATTTTGTGACCGAGACCGATCAGAGTAAACGCTGCTCTAGTGGGCTCGTGCTGCGCTGCCGTTTGGACTTTGAGCCGAGCGGATAAACGGTCCGTGTGGCGCGCGGTTCAAATGAGTTTCGTTCTGCTTTTGGCGCATAAACATTATCGAACATTTATCGAACTCTTGATATCGTTTTATCGAGAAAAAATATACCGCGATAATTATCGTTATCGTTTTATCGCCCAGCCCTATTTCACACTTATTAAAACATTAACAAAGTTACACTACAACACTACAAATAGAAACCACACCTAACGCCTAAATGATGGACACCACAAAGCCTAAGCTGAGAGAAGCTATCTAGTGTATTCATTCATAGGCTTTGAACAGGCAGGACAGACCCTTCTTGAATTCTCCGTAGTATTTCTGTCCTCAGCTTCTGATTGGTCACTTCATGCCATATGAAACAATCATTCTCTGATTTCGGTGGACTGCTAAGATCGATTTCCTCCTCTTCCTCTTTATACTCCAATAGCACAAGAGTGTTTAAACATACCCCATCGGTTTTACCCGGAACTCTCCCATTGTGCTGCACTCCCAAAATTCCACATGTATTCACACTCAGCTGCTCATAAATGGAGGGCATGCACTTCTCAACCAGTTTTTTGGGGGTGAATGCGAGAGTTTGTGCATCGAATGAGACCGCAACAGGAAGCTGGAAGTTTTTGCTCAGCAACAGCCATAAGCGGTCCTCGTCATTGTTACCTTTGCTGGAGGTGAATGCGAGAAGAAACCTTTGACAGACGACATCACAGGGTAAGTCAACAGGCTGTAACACGGTGAACCAGGGACTTTGACAATATTTAATCCCAGCGTCAATGAGCGTGAGAATGTCATGTTTACGGATATCTGAAGGTAGACAATCGCGATCGTACCACTGAGCTTGCAGTGATTCAGCGTTTTCTTGTTCTGGCATCTTCAGAGAGCCTCCTGGTGGATAGAGCAGGCAATGAAAGAACCACTAAGCAACTGTGACAATTATATAAACAAGCAAACCATGAAACATTCACCATATCTATTTCTAACCTGTTTTCTCAGCAAGAAAAGCGAAGCGGACCCAATTTGGTCCCCTTTCTTGAATCTGCAGCAGTGTGATTGGCTGGCAGTCTATTCCTGCCTCCTCTTTGACTTCTCTCTTTAGGGCTTCTACAATAGTTTCACCATCTTCCATACGACCTGCAGGGAGGTACCATGAGCCACGACACACTGCCTTTGTCTCCTGAATCATCAACACCTCATTCTGTGAAACAAAGAGACGTACACAATCAGCACAATATCTTATTTCATCTTGTTGAAGAACATTGTTTTCTACGTGGATGCATGTGGTTCGAGGGACTGCAAATAAATAAAGCTGTAAATTTTCCATTTTGAGTGATTCATGGTCAGTCATTTGTTTACATGCTACACACTCAGAGCTACTTTTCTCTGTGTAGGCCTACAGATAATTCGTGGCACACATGGGTAAAGAAATGCAATTTCCTGCTAAATCCGTCCTGACAGCTCTAAAATATAAGTCATTATTAGGTTTATCAAAGTGTATTTGGGTGAAGGTAAGACAAGGTTTTTTAAGATAAGGATTTTTTGCACGCTCTCATTTATAACATTTTATTTTTTATAAAATAAAAAAAATGACATAGCGTAGCTTTAAAGATGGAGAAAATAAATTGTAGACTAGTTGAGAAAACATAGTCTAACTGCTTGACAACTCAATCTCCAAGCCACAAATATAAACTTTAAAGATATTGTTCTGAAACGAAACCTTTTGGAATTCACTGGTTTATCAGTCACTATAATGCATGTGATATAATTGCGAATAACAAATGATTAAGAATTTAGGAGTTTGATAAATTTAGCAATTTGCAGCCCAACAGAAGGATCTGCTAGATTACAAAATATAGACTATTAGAAATGCCAAGTAACTTTACTACAGCAATTGGTTAGAATTGTATTTAGTTAGCCTATTATACACTCACCTAAAGGATTATTAGGAACACCATACTAATACTGTGTTTGACCCCCTTTCACCTTCAGAACTGCCTTAATTCTACGTGGCATTGATTCAACAAGGTGCTGAAAGCATTCTTTAGAAATGTTGACCCATATTGATAGGATAGCATCTTGCAGTTGATGGAGATTTGTGGGATGCACATCCAGGGCACGAAGCTCCCGTTCCACCACATCCCAAAGATGCTCTATTGGGTTGAGATCTGGTGACTGTGGCCCCATTTTAGTACAGTGAACTCATTGTCATGTTCAAGAAACCAATTTGAAATGATTCAAGCTTTGTGATATGGTGCATTATCCTGCTGGAAGTAGCCATCAGAGGATGGGTACATGGTGGTCATAAAGGGATAGACATGGTCAGAAACAATGCTCAGGTAGGCCGTGGCATTTAAACGATGCCCAATTGGCACTAAGGGGCCTAAAGTGTGCCAAGAAAACATCCCCCACACCATTACACCACCACCACCAGCCTGCACAGTGGTAACAAGGCATGATGGATCCATGTTCTCATTCTGTTTACGCCAAATACGCCAGACTCTACCATCTGAATGTCTCAACAGAAATCGAGACTCATCAGACCAGGCAACATTTTTCCAGTCTTCAACTGTCCAATTTTGGTGAGCTCGTGCAAATTGTAGCCTCTTTTTCCTATTTGTAGTGGAGATGAGTGGTAGTGAAGTGTTGTGGCTTCACAAATGCTTTGCTGCATACCTCGGTTGTAACGAGTGGTTATTTCAATCAAAGTTGCTCTTCTATCAGCTTGAATCAGTCGGCCCATTCTCCTCTGACCTCTAGCATCAACAAGGCATTTTCGCCCACAGGACTGCCGTATACTGGATGTTTTTCCCTTTTCACACCATTCTTTGTAAACCCTAGAAATGGTTGTGCGTAATCCCAGTAACTGAGCAGATTGTGAAATACTCAGACCGGCCCGTCTGGCACCAACAACCATGCCACACTCAAAATTGCTTAAATCATCTTTCTTTCCCATTCTGACATTCAGTTTGGAGTTCAGGAGATTGTCTTGACCAGGACCACACCCCTAAATGCATTGAAGCAACTGCCATGTGATTGGTTGATTAGATAATTGCATTAATGAGAAATTGAACAGGTGTTCCTAATAATCCTTTAGGTGAGTGGACATGTATCATCTAATGGTCGAGACTTTAGGGTAGTTTTCTAGCTTTAAAAAATAATTATTTGGAAGAATGATTTCATAAGACATTTTCGAAGTAATGTTTGCACTATATAACAACTGTGACATTACCTTGGAATTGAAGATGACCGCACAGACAGCAAAGCATGTGTTTGTTCGTGTGACTGGTTTCTTTTGTTCAGGGACTAAATGAAGCTCGGTCACTTCCATTCCCTCTCCCCTCAAAACCCTCTCCACCAGCTCCTCCGTGGACATGATGAAACGAACCTTAAACAGACGCTCTGAACATATGTAGAAATAATATGTACTAATAATGTGTAGCCTATTGATCTTTAATAGCCTATATTTATGAAATGTGGTGAGCGTTTTCTAACTGACGGCTTCTGTACAAACAAACTGTCAAGCAACTTGTCAAACCTGTTCAGACGCTCCTCACACACATCTTTAAAAAAAAAAAACAATAGCCTAAAAGTCGAAACCGAGAAATTATGTTTAGTTTTAACACGTCTCGTGTTTCATCCAGCTCTTCATTCATATTAAGCTAAATAAAACATGTAGTGCGTTGAGGAGGACTAAGTGTAGCCTGCACGGTGAGAAGCAAACTATTAAATTCAGAATATAAATAAACGCGTATTTTATATAATTGAATTCTTTATAGATAGACTTGCTTGCAAGCCGGCGTCACATAATAGCCTTAAAATATCTGTTAAAAGCCTGACGTTCTCGCGCACATCGCTGTATATGAAATAAGTTGACGTTCCCTTTCAAACACGATTCCTGTTTCCGGATTTTTCAACACACGATGACAGAAATCACTTCTCAGTATTCAAGCGAAAGCTATTAGCGTATTGGACAATCCTGAAAAAAGTTACACACCCAGATGTTTTGGTAAACTATTAAATGATGATAAAAATAATAATAATTAAAAGGTATGAAAGTATAAACATTCGAACCCTGTACTATTATTTCCTCATTGTTTAGTCCACATTATTAAATAATTGAGTGATTTTATAATTGATGATATAATTGATTTTATAGAATATATTATAATGTTATAAAATGTTAACCAGATTAATTCATATGGAGGAAGAACTCTTTTCTCAGAGGTAACTGTAGGCCTACATCACACTGGTCCTTAAAAGTGTGGCATGGCTGGACTCAACTTTCAAGTTTGTGTACATGCCCCTTATAGCTACTAGCAAATTATGTATTAGGCAAATATAAAATAAACAGGCAGGTAAAATAGACAAACTTAATAAATGTTTATACTATACATATTATTTAGTAACTTAATGTGAAATGCATCATTTCATAATATCTTACATTGTATTTCTCATATTAAATATATAATTTAAATGATCATACATAAACTCATGTATCACAACTTTTTTCTAACAGTATTCATTTATATGAAATTATTGATATAGATGACTGTGGTAAAATTCTACAAGAGTGCTATGTGTATGTTATATAATAATGTCCTTAATGTCCAAAGTCCCTTGTGAAAATGAAGTACACGTTGGCGTACTTTTAAAGAGAGTACTTATGGAAATAATATACTTTAAAAGAATATCAGTCACCACGGTAGCTGTAATGAACGTGCACGAAGGAGTGAAGAAACAAAAACATTTTAATAATTTAATAATTCCATTCTCATTCAATCAATTCTCATTCAATACTTTCAGAATCTTTACTTTTTAAAATAATTTTGTTTCTGTATTTCTTAAAATGAACATTTTAATTACAGTTTATTTAATGAACAAAAAAATAATCATTTTATTTACACAAGATTAATATTTCAAACGTGCAAGGTTATTAATGCATTTGAGCCATGACCTAGCAGTTAGCATACATGCAACAGACACGTTGAGCTTTGGTTCCCATGTGGAAAATGCAGGTTCAATTCTGGCCTGCGTAATGTCCTGATCCTCTACTAGAGTGGCAGAGCATCAGTATTAACTTTGAATAGGCAGAACAGACCCATCTTTAATCCTCTGTTTTATCTTTGCCCTTAGGCTCTGATTGGTCACTTCATGCCATCTGTAACTGTCACTCTCCAATGGTGGTGGGCTGCTGATTTCAGGCCCTCCCTCTGAATTGTCCATTAACACAAGTGTGTTGAAGCAGATGCCGTCCGTTTTCCCTGGTGTTCTCCCATTGTGCTGCACTCCCAGAACCCCACATATAATAATGTTTATGAATGCGAAAGACGATGGTATGCACGTCTTAATCATTCTGTGCGCAGACCACGAGATGTTAACTGATACTTCAATAGGAAGACTGGGATGAGAACTGGCATTATTATTGCTCAGCAGAAGCCACAGGCGGTCCTCATCACTGGTGTCAGTGCTACCACTGCTGGAGACGAATGTGATGAAAAGTCTTTGGCAAATAACGTGACAAGGGAAGTCAACAGGTTGTAATGCAGGAAACCAGGGATTTTGGCGATATTTTATTCCAGCATCAATGAGGGGCAGTATGTCACGTGCACGAAGAGGAAGTGGAGACTCACGATCCCACCACTGAGCTTGCAGGGATTCAGCATCCGCCTCTGCCGTTGTCTTCAGAGAGCCCCCTGGTGGCACAATGAGAAAAAAAGAAGAGATTTTTCCTGTTGAAAAGTAATATGATTTTGTCAAAACTGATTTTATTTTTCATCTCTACATATTGCGATATGAAAATATACACAAATTTTAAGCAGATTACTTGAATAGCTCTATTTGGTTGTTCATATACAAGAGCCAAAAACCAATAACTTAAACTATAACATAACAACAACATAGTAAAAAAAAAAAAAAAGTCTTTCCACCATTGCACAGGTGCATGTTTATTAACTGATTGTTTATTGTTCATTGAACAAGCATGGAAAACATGGTTTAAACTCTTTACAATAAAAATCTTTTGGTTTTTGATTTTTTGGTTTCAAACAGAGATCACATTTCTCCCACGATTCTAAACAGACAACATAAAAACAATAACATGTCATTTACTAGAGGGTCTGACAAAATGTTAATTGCTGCAGTTTACTTAAAATGTTTATTTAATCTGAATGAATTATTAAAAAAAAAAAAAACTGTATGAATGAACGATTCAAATGACTCAAATCATAAATACTTCACTTATTTCGTTACTGGATGAATCACCTTGAATGAATTGAATGAACGATTCAAACGACTCAATCATAAATACTTCACTTGTTTTGTTACTGGATGAATCACTTGAATGAATGAATTGAATGAATGATTCAATGACAAATAATTTTTTTATGGCGTAACGACATAATCTATAAAGTTGTCATCTGAAGCGCCAAGTTACTTTCAAAAGGTGATTTGCTGTATTTTGATAGCTTCCGTAGACACAAGCGTTTATATCTGAACTATAAACTTTTTACCCCAGTACTTCTTTGATAATATGAATATTTAATTTTTTACATTTATATAGCGCTTTTCTGTGTATTCAAAGTGCTTCACGTATATGGAAGGGGGAATCTACTCAACCACCACCAATGCACAGCATCTATCTGTATGATGCGACAGCAGCCATAGTGCCCATAGTGCCCAGAACCACACACCAGCTTATTGGTGGAGAGGAGGCTGAGGTTGCTGCGGTCGAAACCACATACTTACTAGTCTGGCTATCACCAGACCAAGCTCAAAATTAAATCGCCGGCAGATCAGGCTGGGTTCACCCAGTCTACATTATATAGTAGGCAAAAAGCAGTACGCGAACGAATACTATGTCCGAATCCTCAGTATTCATAAAAGAGTAGGCGAGAAATACCTGGGTGGTGTACTAATTCTCACAAGATTCGGACGTGCGTATACTAATGTTACATCAGAATATGCCTACTTACCTACCAAATAGTAGGAGAAAACAGTACGTGAAAAGAGTAGTATGTCCGAAACCTCAGTATTCATAAAACAGTTGGCGAGAAATCCCCGGATGGCCTACTCTGTATCCGCCCAGATTCCGAAGCACTCATCGATGGATACTTTTCTATTCCAGCCTTCCCAGGAGGCCACGGGAGAGGATACGTCATAATTGAACATGGATGAGAACAGTGACGAGGGTGTTTTCAAATGCGAGTAAACACGGTTCCTTGTGTTAAAATTGCATTTGTTGAACTACTGTAAACTGTTGAATTGTTGAAGGTGTAAAGACGCTAGACTCAAGTTTAATCTACATAAAGTAACTACATTTGAGTTATCTATTTTATTTGCCCATAAGTACAGTTGATAATTGAGGAACATATGTGTTGGATAAAAACTGAGTTGACACATCAGCAACAACCTCAACAATGAATTTAGTATTGAGCACATGAATCACAGAGGAAACTTGAATCTTGTTTGGATGTTACAAGGACAGATGAGCACACGTGTGTTTTTATCTGGTGGTGATTGGCTAATGAAGCAGAATGCATCCATTAAAAGGCTTTGAGTGAGTATACAACAGAAATGAGTAAAAAAATCTATTAAACTCTTAAGTTGTAATAATCATTGTAATTTCAAACATAGCTATTACAGCACTTTTTGATTCTTGATTTTTGTGCATTTGCTGCAGAGCTTTTGTGGTGGAGCAGGGCATGCAAGGCAAGGTGACGTTTGTGCATTTTTTTTTTAAGCATCTGAAATGTCTGCAGACTGGCATGAGCACTGAGGATGAAGAGCCACAGCAGCATCCTGGCCATGGATGAGACCCTCCATCACTCCACCTGCCCTTATTGCCTCATCTGGCCCGGATGTTGCTGTGGTCTCTTCATCCTCAGTGAGCCCAGAGCCAGCGAGAGCTTCTAGAAAAATACCAAAAGACATTGAGAATGTGATTTTGGTCAAGTTTTTTCTGCTGGTTTCTGTTCTTACAATGAAGCCCAACTTTCAGAAGCTTCAAAAGCATCATCAAATAATGTCATGAAGCTTCTGGAAGTCGGGCTCCATTGACTGATATTGTATGAGCAGAAACCAGCAGGACACACCTGACCAAAATCACCTTTTGTGTTTTAAAAACAAAACAAAAAAACCCCCCACAGGTATTGACTAGCGTGAAGGTAAATAATGACTGAATTTATATATTTGGGTGAACTAACCCTTTAAGCCCCCAAATAGCAATTGGATGAAATGTATGTATGCATTTATATTATACAGTAGTACCTTGAAGAAATAAACTTTAAGAAACAAACAGCTTTATTGAATGTTTGTGTCCGAGACACTTGGATTTACAAAAATCACACTTACATTTATTCACGCATTTATTTTAACCTGTTTAAATGTTCTACAGGTAGTCATGCTCATTCTCATAAAGAGCAGGAACACAAATGTTTGGAGCAGACACAGTGGCAGCCAGATTGTCCCGCACATGTTCTCCCACTCTTTTTCAAGGTTGTGGGGTTCAGGGGGGTCATCATCATGGTCTTCCTCATCCTCTGGCTCAACGATGATGCGCAACACGCAACAACCTCAGGCACAAAGGCATGGCTCACCTCTGGCCGTGAAGAAAATAGAGCACCAGTGTGTTTTCAGCATGCCAAAGGCTCACTCTACAAAGCCGCAGAATGAGAACAGCTTTGTTGAGATGGCAATAGGATGTGTGGTTCACCACCTGTAAGTACATGATTGTTAGAACAATACGTTTGAATAAAGCTATGTTTCAAGAGTTGTTAACTTGTATATGTATTTATTTATTTATTGTGAAGGTTACTTTTATTTATTCTTTTACTCATATATTCATGTTTCCTGTTGTTGCCAGTAAATAAAATATAATTATTTCATTAATTTATACATTAATTCAATGCTTGACTGAAAATTGAGATGTATTCACCTTGCATTTGTCTTGTGTGTATTCATACATAACTATGTTATATGACAAAACAAATGACTTTTTGCTCGTTTTACTAAAACATCATTTTTAGTGACTATAATTTAGTAAATATAATTAAGTATTGGTCAGCATTTATCAATATTATTGTGTGTAAGTGTTGGCATAGCAATGCAATTCATGGGGTAATCTTAATTTTTAAGAAGTGATACTTACATTTTTCAAGTATAAAAATCAATCGTCTTCTCCAAAGGCGAGATCTTGGAGCATCTACCTGACGTCTCCTTTGTGCAGACATTACAAACATTGCAAACACTGAGAAAAATCGTACTAGGTAGGGTTGTCGAGTTACTGATGCTATTAGGTGTTAATGCACCTGTCGTTCATATCTTTTTTTTTATTGCAGAACTTACAATTAAATACTTTTAAATAAAGATCAGGGAAAGACACCATTGTTGTACCTTTAACAGTGAACAATCATAATGACAAAAAATAAAAACAGAAAAAGATAAATATCATGGTTTTGTGTACATCATAATATGAGATATATCTTTGAATAATTCATCATAAGGCATAAAAAAATGCCTTTTTTTGTTATTTTTAAGCCTGAGGGATGAAACAAGCGAGTGGAAAACATAAAGGAGATTTAAGTCACTTGCTAAAATAAAATAATAAAGATTATTATTACTTTATAAAATAAAGAAATTAACAACATATTCAAGAGATAACGATTTTGGGTTTCCGAAAAAAAAAAATATATATATATATATATATCTTTAAGGATAAAACTGTGGGTCACATTAAAAGGTTTTAAAATATAAGAATTAAAATCAACCCAAGATACTATACTACAATCACAAAATAAATTGGCAGCTGTTTCTTCAACAAGACCACAAAATGAGTACATTTCATCAATATCAAGATATTGAATCCGCCATGTTGACGTTATCGTGACCTATGGCGTTATCAAAAGCGCAACATGGCGGATTATGTCCGGATCGCATTCATACTTCATGCTTTCAGGCTATATAGTACCTACACTTTTAGCGCTCATTAAATAAGTACTTATTGAAATACCTACTCAGTGAGTATGTGGTTTCGAACGCAGCCAGAGTGATTGTTACTCCCATCCAGGATGACGGGGTTACACCCCTACTCTTTTTTGTTCAAAGAACATCCTGGTATTTTTAATGACCACAGAGAGTCAGGACCTCAGTTTAACGTCTCATCCGAAGGACAGTGCTTGTTACAGTATAGTGTCCCCATCGCTATACTGGGGCGTTAACACCCACACAGACCACAGGGTGAGCACCCCCTGCTGGCCTCACTAACACCTCCTCCAGCAGCAACCTGGTTTTCCCAGGAGATCTCCCATCCAGGTACTGACCAGGCTCGACCCTGCTTAGCTTCAGTGGGCAACCAGTCTTGGGCTACAGGGTGATAGCCGCCGAATATTTGTAACAGAGAAATAACAATGTGGTTGAAAAGACTGTTTGTGAAGCTGCTTCATATCTATACATGATAACTGCTCTCTCTGGGTCAGCACAGTTATTTGAATGTTGATTTTTGTTTCATTACGAGCTCTGACGCATTCTCTTTTTGCCAGTAGACTCTCCCCTGTTCAATGATTTTTTGAAACAGTTGATTCCCAGAGGTCGAGATTTAGCGTGCTCCATGTAAACTTTTCTAGCTTACCTATGCCACTCGCACACCATACACGTGTCAAAGCAGCAACTTTTCTCTATTTAGGGATATGAAGAGACACACACAGGCGAGTGACGCATGTACACAATTTCCTGCGAAAACCACCCCGACATGTCTAAAATATTAACACATAATAGGCTTACCATAGTAAATGAGGGTAAAACAAAAACAAGTCTTGGAAGAAGGATTGGTGATGTATTGACTCATTTTTAAATTTACATTCAGAGGTGTACCTTTAAATTACTGTATAGTGAAAAAGGGACTTTTCTTTTTTGCTGAGTCTATAATATGAGTCCATTTATTTAATTCATAATAATTCAATGTATTTAATTATATTTATTTAATTGCAGCCTGGGCGATTTGACAATGGCACATATTGTGCCATATTGTGATATCAACTTCATTTCGATAACGTGCAGCTCTAAAATTCAATAATTCAATCTAACCTGTTTCCTCAGCAAGGAAGGTGAAGCGAACCCACTGTGGCCCTTGTTCTTGAACCAGCAGTAGTGTGATTGGCTGGCAGTCTATTCCTGCCTCCTCTTTGACCTCCCTCTGCAGTGCCTCTACAATGCTTTCACGCTCTTCCATACGACCTGCAGGGAGGTACCATCTGCCATAACAATCTCTCTTTGCCTCCTGAACAAGTAACACCTCCCCCTGTATAACACAAGCAAACACACATGCAAAACTTTTATGTCTGAAGAAGTTGACATTAATCATGGGTAGTGGAACTAGTGTCCACTTAGAGTGTAGTTATACATTGAAGTACTGAGTGATACTTGCTATGTAGATGTACTTACTATAAGGTTAGGGTAGGGACTAGTGTTTGGTTTAGGGTATGTAATTATGCATAATTTATAGTTATTACTATAGTAACTACAAGTAACGTGTAACAATGACACTGTTGAAGTGTTACTGAAATATTTAGCGAATTTTTATGCTACAAAACTGTTTTGGCATGTCAATGTAGTTTTTTTTTTTTTTTTTTACAACGTAAAAGCAAACTCATCTACTTCTAAAAATATGCGTCATACTGTACATGCTGGTGAATTGCCATTATATAAAACATCTACATTTTAGGTTAAAGATTAGCCATGAATTATATTTCCCAAAATTTAAGTTGTGGGCTAATGTGTGCCAGTGGCTCAACTAACAGCAAAATAACTTTGATAGTTGAATAGTTCACTTAAAAATGAAAATTCTGTCATCATTTACTCACCTTCAAGTTGTTTCAAACCTGTATGAATTTCTTTCTTCTGCTGAACACAAAGGAAGATATTTTGAAGAATATTTGCAACCAAACAGTTGATTGACCCCTTTGACTTCCATAGTATTTTTTTTCCTACTATGGAAGTCAATGTGCCCATCAACTGTATGGTTACCAACATTCTTCCATGTTCCATGTTCAAAAACCATGTTCAATTCAAAAATCATGAATTGAAATATTTCTCAAGCATATCAAACTTTCTCATGGCTTGTATATGGTATGGATATCTTAAAAACTGTGAATATGTGCAGCATAAAATAACTCTGGAATGGGATAGTGCATTTGAAGGTTTTTATTTATTTATTTAGTATGTATATACATCATAGGCTATATGTTTTAAATGTAAAAATGACAGATCTTACAATATCCGGATCATGTCCAGGATGACCAAGAGTGTTTCTGTTTTTTTTCCTAAATGGACACAATACTGGCTTACGTGAAGTGTAAGAGAAAGCAACCTTGACTATGTTGTCCAGTTAGCAACCAAACTACCTTGCCAGTACAAAAAAAAAAGAAAAAAAAGAAAGAAAGAAATGTCATGCTCCCAGTGAAATTGTAGAGCTCATTAGTGGAACTAATTAGGTGATGTTCGGCAGGGGGGTGACTGTAATAAGAGGACACTGGACAGACTCTAGAGAAGACAACTTAAAAGACATGCAAGAATGACACAATCTTTACCTTTGAGTTGAAGATCACTGCGCTGACAATGTAACATACGTTTTTCCTCAGTGTGACAGGCTGCACTTCCGGGGCTAAATCAAACTCTCTCAACTCAAGTCCCTCACCCTTCAAAATCTTCTCTAAGTTTTCCTCCAATATTTTTGCCGTTGAGTCCATGTTGAAGCTGCCTTAATTCCACTATACAACATAATGCATAATATGTTTCAGATCTAGTGGCTGCCTACGGAGACAGCATGTTTAGGCATGATCACACTTAAAAACCAAAGCCTGATGCCACTGGAGAACCTTTAAAGTTCCACAGAAATAAGTTATTCTCTATTTCTTTAACCCATCTAACTTTACATACCGGTTCTTAAAGAAAACACAATCAAATACAATTATCTGCATAACCTCTAGTACTGTTAGCTATCATAAAAACAACTGTTCAGTAGAATACTTATGCTACTTATTATATTATCTGGAATATAACTTTCGAAACACAATGCTTCTATAATTTGATAATTATGTATAAAGGAATGAAAGTCACCTGATGTTTGTACGTAACGTTAAATGTTAGCAAAGCAGGAATATACCGTGAAGCAAGTTAAGTCCTCCAAGTTAATTAAGCATTGTTATTAATGTTTAACGTATACTTCTACATTCATTTAAAAATCCATCGACAATTATACTAACCTAATACCAGTCGTCACAAAACAAGGATAAATAATACTACTTAAAATGTGATGTGACTCAAAGCATCGGCTGTTTGTTTGAACTCTCGCGATAATATGCGATACTTACCTGTGGACCGAGTCAAATTACATTATTTGTAGTTTCGTTCTGTTTCATAATATTTCAGTATTTTTTTTGCTTCCTTGATGACAATGATTAGATCAACCTCACTAAACTGCAATTAAACAATAGTTGCTTTAAAAGAGTGAACCGTCGCAGTTATTCTCGTTAGAAAAAGAGTAAATGTATGTGTAGTTTTTAGACTATCCCTAACTGCTAGCAACAATAGCTGACAAAGAGTGTTATTTTTTTGGGCAAAACAGTGGCTATTTTTTTGTGGGCGGGTTAAAGTAAGTTAAAAGCCCATACGAATTAGTGTTCTAGTAGTTTGCATTGCCATATCAGGCTAAAGTAAAGGGTTAAAAAGCCAAACTGTTTCGTGACGCATGCTCGGTTTCGCCCTCTACAGACGGGGCTCATTGGAGATACAAGTCCGAGCGAATTGCCTAATCCGAAGATTTCGAACCGAGAACTGAAACAGGACGCCTTTTCTGATATCCTGTTAAACAAACTTATTACAGAACGATACAGTGTAATAAAATGAGCAGGTAGCTGAAACTGTGCCGTATCTATTTTTTTCTCCACGGGAACGTTATGTGGAGCGGGCTCATTGCCATTGCTTGGAGGACAACGCCTGGATAAGGAAGAGAGGGCAACACTTTACGTTACTTCGGAACGGCATTTGAATACGAATACTTTACAGACATGATTAATGCAGTTTGTTCACGTCTTGTTAAAAGCGCCTTTATGTGGTTAATGCTTCACGCCCTCATCGACAGCAGTGGAGGTGAGAGAACAGCGACAGACACCATTGCGAGTCATACATTGTCCTCAACACTTACCAATGTTGACTGTTTGAGTGTATAGCTATGACAAGCTGTTTTAACATGTTTTCCTTAAAGTAAATTGTAGCTATTTTTATGTTAGTACTTTCTGAGAAATAGCAAGTACTCCTATAGTGACTTGTGATTTTTCAGTTCCATTAGAAACTATAGAATATTGAACTATAGATAGAAACTATCCACTAGAGAAACTATTCATTATACTAGAACTTATCAAAATTACTAGCACCTATTCAATTAATCACTAGTAGCCTGTATTATGTATGCATGTTACCTTTGCTTCTATTGTTACCTGGTAACAAACTGTAAATTTTGCTAGTGAAATCTATTAGAATCTGTGGCCAACTGTTCACTTCGGACTAGTATGTCTAGTTTTACTGTCAACTATTCATATGCATACTTGACTAGTATCTGTTCCAATCTTTCTAGTACTTTTGGACACTAGTATCTTCAGTGTGTATTCCAAATTTTGGTAGTCAAAATCTTAATTTTACAACCCTTTGCAGACATGCTGGAAAAAGAATCAGCTTGACTAGTACAATTTTTTTTATTCTCTCCATATACATTTCAGAATATTTTTATACATGTATATGGGATATTGTTTGAAAGCATAAAAACTTTTAATATGAACTATAATAATTAGAACTAAAACGTGGCAACCATTTATAAATGTAAATGTAGGACTGCATATTTGTCATATGAAAACACTTATTATTTGTCACAAAATGCTTATTATATTTAAAAGTTATGAAATGATGGTGCTTGAGACATTGTTTGTTTAATGTTTCTGTAAAAAAAGACTTAGATAATATACTTAATACTTAAAATAATAATACTTTAAAAAGCTACTAACACTACTAATAATATTAAAACGGTAAGATTTACTTGATTTTTGAAATTAAATATTTTCATTAGTTTAACATAACTAACTTGCAATAGTCAAAGATGACTTTTCAAATCTTCCTTTGGAAGACAGTTATATTGTATATAATTTGCAGGTTTCAGGGAGCTGCAATCAATATGCAAGTAACGTATAGTGTTGGGCAGTATGACCAAAAATTTGGTCTCGATTTGAAAAATCCTTGGAAGTTGAATCCTTGGAACATAAGTTGATGGCAATAATTTGTTACCAGTAACAATACAATTGAATATCAAAGCAGTAAATACTAGTATGTAATGAATATGTTTTTGTGACGAATGAATACTTGTGTTACTTGTGATATTTAAAAATGTACTAGTGACTGTTACTTGTAATAAAAAAAGTAACATAGTAACATAAAAATAGGTGCTAGTTAGTAGGAATAAATGTTAAAAAGGCTTGCCATAGACCACTGGATTACAGGCACTGCTCTTTATTCATTTACTTTTACATTTGTTTTACTTGTAGTAAAATCACTAGCTTTCCAAAAGACATGCACATAACATTACAATATTGGTGTTTCTCTGTAGTTTCACTCTGTGATACACCATTGCCCGTTTGAAGGACAAATCAATGTTTGTTTGAGCCTTTCATGTTTTGCAGTGATGTTGTACATTGTCTATCCAATAGAGATATTTTATTTTGATAGGAAAGACTATCATGTCCGGTGTACATATACCTTCATCTCTGCCTCTTCTGACCGCGTGTACGTTTAAGAAGCTTAAGCAGTTCAATAATAGCATATTTGGGTTAATTCCGAATTTATAGGCATCACCTCACCCTTTAGTCTAAAGGGCTTTTACTTTAAATCAGTATGAAATTTACAGTATTTAAGTCATTTCTGACACTTTTAACTGCCAATTTGCCCAATCCAGTAGATTAACATCTTTTCCAACACTTTTCCATAATTTGAATTAGGACATTGGATGTTGTCTTGGTTGAGTGGACTTTATAAACTGTCAAAAAAACATGTATCTTTTAGAGCTGGGCGATTTTTTCCCCTAAAAAAATCTGAGATTTTTTTATAAAAAACTCGATTTACGATTCGATTCGATTTTTCTCCCCCCATTTAAAACAAAATAACTGTGAACTGTAAATATATTTTAAAAATATATATTTATTGTATTTAATTAAAGTGCATCAACATAAAATTGCAAAGGCAAACCCTTTCTCTAACTGAAAAGTCAGTGTGCAACAAAGATTGTTAAACATCCAAATTATTTATACTGTATTTGGATTGAGCTAATAAAACAACAAAAAATCCTGAGGTAACTCTTATGCCTGGTTCAGATTACACGATTTTTTTGTCTGTTACGATAGTCACTGTCAGATTACACGATTTTGACTCCTAAAAATCTTGTCATGTCGTGGACAAGAAACATGTCAGACTACACGTTGTTTTCCGACCAGTCATCGCGAGCCGTCTCACACACTCATTCACTCGCACATATAGGCTACACAAGGTCACTCACATAGCCTACACACACACACACACACACACACTCACTCACTCACTCACTCGCACATACACACTCTCTCTCTCTCTCTCTCTCTCTCTCTCTCTCTCTCTCTCTCTCTCTCTCTCTCTCTCTCTCTCTCTCTCTCTCTCTCTCACACACACACACACTCTCGCGCACACACAGTCACACACACTCACTCGCGAACACACACTCTCACTCACTCTCCCTCACTCACTCACTCACTCGCGCGCGCGCCGTCGTCGTCGTGGAGGACCGTTAAAACATTAAACATGCTAGTCTTTTTGTCGTGATGTCGTGAAGCATCGAGGGCTGCGCCGCAGGGAGCGTTCTACGGAAACCCTGAAGGAAGATTTGGCGAATGCAAAATGTATGTATTGGGAGAAAAAAAAATTTAAAAAATCGATTTTTTGAAAATATGAATCGATTTGACCTACCAACTCGATTTTTAAATCAAATCGATTTTTTTCCCAGCCCTAGTATCTTTATTTGAAAGTAAGTCTTGAATCACATTTGGGACAACAAGAAAATGTAGTCAAATATGTGTTAAAAATAAATATATATAGTATAGCCTACATGTTAATAAATAAATATATAAAAATATATTTATGTATTAACATGTTTAAATATGTCAATGTTTTCCGTTACATGTTTAATTTTCTTTGCAAAAGCATATATTTTTGTTTAATTTGCTGTAGCTTATAACTGGCAATTATACACCTATAATGTAACATGGCAGATATAAATATATTATTTTCACAATTTCAAAACAGTTTGTTTTTGCATCAACTCACAACATAACAACACATGTACATGATCAGTAAACAAAGGTGTAGTGACAGTGCAGCACTGGCCTGAAGGCTATAGCACATGACAGTGCTGTCAACTGGCCCAGAAATGCTCTTTCATGGGCTGTGGGCCATCAGACCCGTTAAGCCCTGTGTAATAAGTAAACTGTAAGTCGATTTAAAAGTGTCCGCCGCTTACACTTATTATAGCGTTTCAGGTATAGAAATAGTGAGACTCCTACACGAGTGCTAACACACAGGCTATTAGAGAAATTGAGGGCATGTTTTGAGCTGAGAATGATTGTGAAAGCCTGATGATCAAGATAAATGGTTCTCTGAGAATTTTGTGTGAATGTTCAGTAAAGAGACGCAAGCATTATGAATTGTTCTGTCTTATCTACCCTTTTCGGGAAAACTGCAAAGGAAGTCTCATCCAACTTGTGACTGATGACTCAGGAGCAGGTGGGATGCCTCTCCTTCCTGAGGTCTTCCTCTCTTCATGCTCATTCAGCACTGTTTCCACCAACATAAAAAAAAAAAAACACTGAACACTTGATTGCACTTACAACCAGTCAATTGCACTCAATCTAATCACCTGGCCATGATCACAATAGTAGTTTTGTATAAATATATTTTGTTGCAGTGAGAGGAATAATGGAGGAAAATAGTTGGACAAATGAATGACAATTGCTTATACAGTGCAAGTTTTCATGTATATCTTATATAATTCATTGTGTGTGTATTGGTCTTATGGGTAGACAGTGTTGTGATGGGACTGTTTCTGTTCATAGGCTCAATAAACCAGCAGACCTCTCAGCTCTCTTCTTATGAGGTGACGGTACCGAGACGCATCAGCAGACATAGAAGAGACCAGGACAGTGCAGATAAGGTAAACCGCCTTACCAAAAACAAGAGTTACTTGACATTAACTGTGTGGATAGTATCTTTAGCTTGTCCCTCTCATTCTCTGCACATCCTCACCTCCTTTTTCCATTTTTCATGACCTATCAATGATTTTGTTCTGATATCATATCCATCTACACCAGCGGTGCTTCAAAGATAATGCCATAGGAACCATCTGGCAGGCACACGTGCCCAGCAGCGTAGGCGTAGTTATTAAAAGACCACGCTGAGAGACGCATACCACCAGCATGGCACAAACAAACACTCAATATTCCTCTGACCTCTGTGTCATTTAGAAACAGTGTACTCAGAGTTTGGTAGATGAGAGAATGAGTTTGAGAGAGTTTGGGAGAAAACTGATTTTTGCTGGCATAGCCTTGAAACCCGTAACTCCATTTATAAACCAGGAACATTCACACACAAAAATGTATTTGTTGAAGAAATTATGAATTTTGTCATTTGATGACATTTTCTTATTTGTAAAAGAATATTTAAAAGTGCCATTTTCTACACTTTTGTATTTTTTCCTCCTGAATTCCAGTTATAATGTTAATCAAGGTTTCTTGCTGCAAAACAATCATAATGGTACCACTGTACCTTTAAAAAAGGTTAGAAATGTAAAAATGTGTCTTTTTTCCATTTTGAAACACAAAAAGAGCTCTTAGGCATAATGTCCAAACTGTTTTCTAGAAGGAATCAAAAAAGGAGTGGAAGATTAGCACAATAAAAGTTGTCTAAGTCCAAGCTTTATGCGAACAGACAAATTTAAGTTATTATTCACTCATAATCTTCCACTAAGCCATAGCACTTTTTAAAGTCAGCATGAAACGGAAGTAGCGAAATACTTTTCTTCTCTTTTGTGATGTATATCACATATTTAGCTTTAATTTATATTTATTTTGGTAATATAATAGCACTTTAGTACTTCAATTTATACCCTAATTTTATTTTGGTTAGTTGCCACAGCAACATTTATATTTTTCATTAAAGTTTTTTAATCTAATATTTATATTATATTTTATATACTTCAGCTTTATTTCCACTTCAGTTTAGTTTTAATAAACAACAACAATGCTGTTTGTGACTTAATGAGGTGGTTTAGCATTTTCCATAAAGTAAAAGAATTTTGAAAATAAAAATAAAATCCCACCCTGTATTTTTTTTCTTGTTCGAGAAGCCGTTTTACTTGGATATACATCACAATAGAGAAGAAAAGTCTATCGCAACTTCCTTTTCATGCCAACTTTAAAAAGCTCTATGGCTTTGTGGAAAAAGAGTGTGGAAAGTCCTGTTTCCCCAAAATATCTCTTTCCATAATATTACTGGGTTTAAGGTGAGACAAAGACATGTTTGTCAGATCACTGCTAAAATAGCTGTAAATGTCAGATAAAATGTTAGCATGTTTAGGCAGGTGTAAAATGAGATCTTTCTTCAAACTCACGTCACACACCATGTTGGTAAAACCGCCACTTTGACACCCATCAATCTTAAACTCTTACATATTGTGAGGGTGTCATGTAAATATTCACCCTTCTCATTTCAGAGTTTTTAGCACATACATCTATGCGTGTGTGTGTATGTTGTTTATAAGCTAATATATTCAGATCAAGTCTTGTTCAGATCAGATTTGGCCATACAGCACCCTCAGTTTCTATCTTACTGCTGGTTTAGTGTTATTTAAGAGCTTTTCTCTTATCAAATTTGTGCTAATCTGGTTTTGCTCCAACATTTTGCTATTTGCTAAATTCTGGTTTTGCTATTCAAATGTTGCTGCAGTTGAAGTTGTTTTCCCACTATACAATAAAGTTCTGTTCAAAATATTTTAATTAGACACACAGACATCAATAATCAGCCTGTGAATCTCAACAATGGTGACAATAATAAAGCATGTTGCAGTGCATTCTGGGTGCCACCTGTTGTATTACATATTTATTAAATGTTTAATTTAGTTTTTCCACTGCAATAGTATATAAACTGATAAAGTTAATAGACTGATTTATCCAGCAAGAGTCTCCTTTCCTGCCAGACCTGTTTTCTCTATTGTGTTTTAAATAAGTCAGATCACTTGATTCTCACCTTTCGGAGCCCAGACGTTGAATCGTTAGGTTGATTGACTTTCACCTATTGTCTTTAATGGCTCTGGGATGGCTCTTGGAATTGGAGTTCCTGGCCAGTATCAGCATGTGAATAGTTATGCTGATTCAATTGGACTCAGAGTAGGGTGTGTTCCCACTTCATTTGCATGCTTTATTCAGAGTTCCCGCCTCTATGTAATCCCTCCCCCTTGGAATGTATATAGCTACAAGGTATAATGTTTTAGTTAGATCATGTTGGAAGTTTCTACAGCCGCGTACAGAGGAGTTCTCAATAAAGAATAACTTCAGTTGAACTTCAGTACGATAAATCCTAATTTCTGTATCAAAACGTTAAGGCCAGACAAGTAGTTTTTTAAGGCTTGGTTTGTAGGGAATTACAAACCTGCGCACATATATTCAAACGCGCATACCAATAGACTGAACTCGTAATACGCATGTGCACGCCATCAGCGTTCTCACAGGTTTCGCGTTTAAAGTCTGTGTAGAGTTTCCTGTTAAAACGGTGTTGTGTTAGCGGCCCCTAAGTTAATAACTAATGATTGTTGCGACGGAAGTGAATCAATCAAATTAATTTTAGCTGGAAAATAACTTTATTCAAGAACTGCTATAAAGCCAAAACAATCTCTGTTACTTTAAACTATCCTTGTATCTCTGTAAAGCCGCTTTCGAACAATCTACATTGTTAAAAGCGCGCTATATAAATGAAGATGACTTGACTTGACTTGACTTGACTTGACTAATTCAGTCCAGCATGTCTGTGGTCGGCAATTTTTTTTCTGTCTCTTTCTGACCTGATTTATTTCCTGCATTTACAGAATTTAACAAGAGGTTTATAATGGCACAGTGCATTCTCAGACACGACTAAACCAGGGGTTCCCAAACTATTCCATTCCAGGACCCACCTAGACAAGTATAATTTATCTCAAGACCCACCAAATTATTCTTAAGCGAAGTATGGGGGGAGGGGATTAAAACATAAACCCAAGGCAACAAAGTTTTGTTTATGCAAATAATCCATCATGTTATTGCGTTAAAGGACAATTCCGGTGAATAATGAACCTAGGGGTAATTAACACATGGTTACCGAGTCGATCGTTCCCTGGGATGCGTTTTCATGAAAACCGAATATAAAGAGTTTTATCTCTAAAAACAGATTAGCTCATAACACTAGTATATGGGGCCACGAATAAGTAAAAGTAAATCGCTAGTTAATACCACTAACAAGGCTCAAAATTGCCTCACACTAACACGGTAGCATAATGAGGGTCCCTACATGCAAACCGAAGCATCGAGGACTTTGTAAGTGTACAGACAGTTTAATAAGAAGATGCTACCGTGTTAGTGTGAGGCTATTTTGAGCCTTGTTAGTGGTATTAACTAGTGATTTACTTTTACTTATTCGTGGCCCCATATACTAGTGTTATGAGCTAATCTGTTTTTAGACATAAAACTCTTTACATTTCGATTTTCATGAAAACGCATCCCAGGGAACGATCGATAGCCATGTGTTAATTACCCCAGGTTCATTTTTCACCGGAATTGTCCTTTAATGATCAGACATTGGCCTACCTTTGAATAGTACACACACATACATATATATATATATATATATATATATATATTTAATTTTAAGTAGTTGTGATTGAATATGTACTATGTGCGCAAAGCAGTGTTCAGTGTAGAAAACGTTCTCATACTCGTTCTGTGTATGCAAAATGCTTTTTACAGGTATATTTTCCTTATGTGTTGGTAGGTAGCCAAATACATGCGGGGAAAGCAAAGAACAGACTCTTATGATCATGTCTCTGAAAGACAACAGCGCTGAGTTGAATGAAGTTTAATGAACAGACCTGAAACAGCCTTTCATGACATTTGAAATCTCTGGTGTAATGAGAACGAGTTCTCTCAAAATAACCTCCCGACATGATGATTCGCGTTGGGGTCTTCCATCAGCCTGAAGGGGGTTTATTTTGAGAAAACAACCGGCTGGATGTACATTATCACGCTTATTACACGGCTACTTGCCACATGAGTAAATAATTCGACAAGAAATATTGATCTGAGTTTAAATATTTTATTAGGTCTTTAAACGCAAAGCTTCCGTGGAGAGAGCATTTGCTAGCGCGGCAAGTTCAAACTAGACAGACATTTAAGATATTTAACAGTATATATTACACAGCATTTCGCCACATAAATAATTATGGAGATAAGAGATATTGATGATTTCATATTAAACTGTTTTAAAATCGTACCTGTTTGTATCTTATAATCCAACATTGTACAAAACAATAGTCACAAAATGGCTGCAGCTGCGCTTTGTATGAAACAAGAGCAAGCGAGTCCACGATACTGGATGGCATAATTAAATTACTGTACACAAAATATTGATTCGACTTAGAGTTTTAATATTTTATTGGCTCACCAAAGGCTCACCAAATGCAAAACTTCAACGAAGAAAAAACGTTCCTAGCAAGCGTAACGTTATAGCGCTGCTGACTTCAGTAACCCGGATGAATCCTGAGTTTTAGGCTATCTGTTTTGAGCGGTTATCTGGGAATAACATACTGCTGGATGGCGCGATTGACCAATCAGAATCAAGAATTCCACAGAGCCGTGTAATAAATTTATATAATTAATTTGCAACATTTGCGATTCGAATATAGCACTAAGCAATATTGTGATTTCTATTTAATTTTGGTATATCATGCAGCCCTACTAAGCTGTTTTTGTTTGTGTGTGTGTCATTCACTGAAATGCAATACTTATTACTCTTATTTATTAAACAGCAAGAAAAGAATTCTAGACTCTTTTTATTGCATCTCTGTGCTGCTTGTTTTTTTGTTTAGTTTTTTTACCTGTAAACAAGTAGTGAGTTGATGGTTTCTGACTTTTTTTTTCCCCTTTTTTCTAAGGTCTCATACATAATCCAAGCTCAAGGAAAAGAACATGTCGTCATTCTGGAGAGAAATGAGTGAGTATTTTCCTTCTGCTTCTCTTGCTTTCTCTCCTAAAGTCTTTAATACTAAAAGTCAATTTATACGCTTTCCCAAAGATTTGATTTGCACAGGCAGGGTAAACAGAGAACAAATGGTGAGATGTTCACAATGTTTAATCTTGTGGCCAAAAAAAAAAAAAAAACTGTGCTTTTTACAATAGAAATTGTTAAACCAGGGTTACCTTGGGTTTATGCTGTGTTTCCCAAACATTTTCCTGAAGGCACACCAACCGTACACATTTTGGTGGTCTCCTTTATAGTTTGAAAATGAGTACTGTTGGTGTGCCTCCACGAACAGGGTTAAGAAACACTGGGTCAACATAAGCCTAGGTTTCTATGTTCAGTGAAAAACATATGAAGCCAAGGCATTCAAGATTACGAGATCTACAAAGGCTTTATTTAGGCTATCATTAAAAAAACTCTTTTTTTTTTTAAATGCACATCAACATGTTGCGGCTAACAAACCTTCATCATGATGTGGGAAGTTAAAGGGGCCATGACATGGTTTTTGTTTTTGTTTTATGTTCCCTTAGGTGCAATTATAGTATTACTATAGTTTTTTGGACAAAAAAACGTTAAAATTTTAGTGATTTATGACCTTTTCCCAACCTGTTTCTCATCCTCTGATTCAAACAGTCTGTTTTGGGGGTGTTTCCCCTTTAAGAGTTCAGTGTTAACGCCCACTGTTATGACTGGCTAACGTCATTGGCTAAAAGTAGTTTTAAGATGAAATGCATTACTTACAGTTTGCGGCGTCGTTGGGACCCAGAATAGTCGGCACAGCCTGATCTTTAAGCAAAAGTTTTCTGGCAAAGCCAGCATCATATGCGATTTGTTCTAAAAACAGTCATCCTTGAAACGTAGAGAACACACGCTTAAATTAACACTGCTGTGACTGGGACGTCCGCAAAAAATAAACTGCATCCATTTTTCCCTGACGCCTGGATCGTTTGGCAGCCCATTCAAACATTTTGTTTGTCCACAGCCAGGAACAGCACATCTGCGTGGCATCGCAATCTTCTTGTAAACAGACCCACTCGCTGCATGTCGACTGAACACCTGTGGGCTTGACGATGATGCGAAATGAGGCGTAGTTGTCTTGCCCTGGAGGCGGTCATATCCAAACGACTGGTATGTCACTTCGTACTGTGACGTCACTTCTTACCATGGAAGGGTGAACTCACCCAAAAAATTTAAATTCTTTCATCATTTATTTACCCTCATGTCGTTCCAAACTTGTAAGACTTTCATTCATCTTCAGAACACAAATAAAGATATGTTTAATGAAATCTGAGCGATTTCTGTCCCTCCATTGACAGCTTCGCAACTAGCACTTTGACGCTTCAAAAAGTTAAAGGGCACCTATTATGCCCCTTTTTACAAGATGTAAAATAATTCTCTGATGTAACCAGAGTGTGTATGTGAAGTTTTAGTTCAAAATACCCAACACATATTTTTTTACAGCATGTTTAAATTGTCACTTTTTGGGTCTGAGAAAAACGCGCCGTTTTAGTTTGTATGCCTTTAAATGCAAATGAGCTGTTGCTGCCGACACAGAGGGCGGAGCCTCACGGAATGATAATATCAAAACATAAACTCTCAGTAGCGGTGTTCATTTCGACTTGGAGTTGGACAATAATGCCTACAGAGCCAGAGAATATGCTGTATGGAGATAGAACAGGTATAGTTTAGTTTAATTACGGTTATAACGTATTTGTCATCTGCTTTTATCAACTATTACTACAAGCCTGCTGTAGCGGACCCCGTCCCAATGATGGCCAAAAATATGCTGATGAGTTCAGTGAAGTTTATTGTACATTACACAAAAGATGAAGCGTCAGTTCTACTCCAGAAAATCACTGTAAGAGCTGAATAAACACAGTATAAGAAGGGCGCATTAAAGTCTTATCCATAAACTCTCTCTCTCCCTTTCATTATCATCAACATACACAGCGAATTACACAAATCACTCATTACAACTAACAGTAAACCAATATATACACACCTTTTCAGGGGGTGCTTAATAAACTGGTAAATTTTATGCGCTCTCACTTTCATTTCTGCCGTGCTCACTGATCAGTAACGTTAGGCCTATCACTCCGGAGACTATAAGCTGGATCACGAACAGTTCGTACATCCATCCTCGAGTAACAACGAGAGTAAATGAAGACTTCTATGTTCATTCTTACATCCAACAAAACACCTCAATCGCTTAGGAGGCATTTTTGTCTACAGCTGCTCCAGCGTCGAAACAATGGCGGACTGTGTCCAGCTCACTCAGGGCGGGTCTATGCTCAAACTCCAGTGTCAATCAACAGTCGTGGGAGGGGCTTGTGCAAAAGTACGTCACATTGCCCAGAATCTGAGAACGGGTTGTTCTGAGACAGTGCTTATGATTTATGGGGATTTAAAAAAAAAAAAGCACTAGGTGGATTTTTATCATTATAGGGTGGTTGTGTACACACACTGCCAACACACATTTATGTTCAAACACCATGTAAAAGTGAATTTTGCATAATAGGTGCTCTTTAATAAAAGATCGTAAAACTAATCCATATGATTTGAATGCTTTAGTCAAAATTTTCTGAAGAGACACGATCGCTTTATATGCTGAACAGATTTAATTTGGGCTTTTTTCACATACAATACAAAAGTTATTCAGTCAAGAGCAGTGAGTGTTTTTTCATTATATTTTGTTGTTTGATTACAGTTTTTTTCAATTGCTAAGAAGCGTTTGCCAATTCTTAAAATACTTTTTCTAAACTCTTAACACCTACATCACACCTACACAACACCGCAACACACCTTCATCACACAATTAGCCAAATAGTAAATTTTCTGCCCAAAACCACATTTTCTTAAATAAATACAAACTCTACATTTCAAAAAAACTTATTCAATATACACTAACTATCAAAACACTGCAAACCCGTTTCAAAATCGAATCATTCGGTCAAAACTCTAGCACTCGTTTTCTATCCAACATGAACACATAGTCAATCATAGTGCAATGACTGTCAAAATACTAACAGTTGGTGGCATTACAAAAACTGCATTACTTGTCATGTTTCAGTTCTATCTGTATAGAACATACAGTATGAAATCCATTTTGTTTTTATTCATTCAGCTGTGTGTGTGTGAATCCATGGTGCATTAGATAGTAACATAATATCTAAATGTGAAGGAGTCATCAATACTTAATAGACTGTACAACTGAAAAAAACAAACAAACAAAAGACAGCAAGTAACAGAATTGCTGCAGTAAAGGCTTTATTAACAATATGAAATTGCTGTCAGTGATCAACAAAACTAAACAAAAAAGGCAAACATACATGGCCTTTGGTTTAAAGTGTGCAAAAATAAAACAAAATGAAAAGAAATAAAACAAAAAAATAAGTCATGATCTAATCTATACGATCTTCAGCATTTGGCCACATGTTCTCGTCTACATCACATCGTATGTTGTCTCTCGCTATACACCTTGGATAAAAAATGCTTGGCATGCCTTATCCACCCCTGACAGTCTTCAACTGAGATGTCTCTGCAGCCAGCATCCATGGCATCCAGGAGGGACATTTGGTCATGTGGCTGATGATCATATACTTTCCACCTCCAAGCAGAAAAAAAATCCTCAATGGGGTTGAGAAAGGAGAGTATGGAGGAAGAAAAAGGGAAATCATTCTTGGATGTGCTGCAAACCAGTTTGTGATTGCATGTGATTGGTGGAATGCTACATTGTCCCATGTAATCACAAATGTCCTCATTTTTCCTCCCACCTGTTCTGCTTCTGGCACCAGTTGTTGGTGGAGGTCATCTAAAAACAAAAGAAGGTGCTCTGTGTTGTAGGGACTAGGGATGGGCATAATTAATCGACGATCGATAATCGATCGTTAAGAATTTCGTCGATCACGTTTATTTGTTATCGATTAATCTAATGCAGGTTGCGTTGCGTGAGTCTTGAAGCAATGGAATTGATTTTAGCGCGGAGGTACCTGTGCATCCCGGCAACGTCATTCCCCTCAGAGCGGGTGTTTTCGGCGGCTGGACTGGCTGTCACCAGGTTGCGGTCGCATCTGATCCCAGATCATGTCAACATGCTTATCTTTCTCAACAGAAATCAGTGGACTGGTGCAGAAGTTCTATGGGAACTAAATGCGTTTTCTCAGATCGGATAGCTATCTGATTTATCAAAACGATTCCATTTACACCCGGTCATATAAATGTGTTTTTGCAAAACGGATATAAATCCGATCTTGAAATCCCGCGCTACATTTTTAAATTGTTGCACGTCCGAAAGCAACTGATATGAGCTGCATTTTATTGATCATCAGCGAAAATTTCTAAATCAAAGACTGCAACAATATTGCGGCAACAGCCCTGGTAAGATCATTTCGGTTCTTTACTTTTAATGAAGATGATTGTGTTTTGATGAATGACTTTCACTTTGATTTGCGATAGTTTGCACGTTGGCTTGAATAGATGCTCATCTGTGGTGATGCGTGTTCCAGTAACGCCGTCATATCTGGCTATAACATGACATATAGCCTAGGCCTATAAAACGCTCTCACATGTTTATTTCTTAGCATTTTTGGGATAAGTCAAATTTACATATGTAGTTTCAACAACCAGATGCATTTACTCTTGTCCAGTTTCGTCTGGAATGCGTCTCAGATCTCCTCCTGAAGTGGTTTGAGCGATCGGGTTTAAATCCGCCTCGAATGCGTTTCGGAGGGCATTTACATTTGGTCTTTTCACGATCGGATAGTTATCCGATCACAGAAAACGGATGAAATGGCCATGGGTCTCTGTTTAAGAACGCCGGCTCGCTGTTCCGCTGTTTTAGAGCACCGCAGGGCATCTTCAAGTCTAACGTTACCGAACGTGCAGTTTCACTGCCACAAGTTGATCTTCTTGTAATAAAGATCTCATCGAGGACAAACAAACTGTATTTTTGTATTTTCATTGCATTTTTAATTTATAAAAAGTTGAAGAAATAATGAATTTCAACATAAAAATATTAATGATTAATCGATAGTCGATCGTTAATTCTCCCGACGATCGACTAAGAAAATTTAATCGAATGCCCATCCCTAGTAGGGACCAATCTGGCTTTTCTGCAGGACCAAACCAGCACTTGAGATTGCAGCACACATTGTGATATTTGCTCCTCTCTGACCCGGCACATTAGTGGTGCAACGGATCATCATTGATCCGTGATCCGTTCGGATCAATATCTTCGGTTCGGCACACACGTGATCCGCGGATTAATTTATGAAAAAAAAAAAGTTGTGCGCATGTCCACACACAGCTAGTGATGGGAAGTCCGGTTCTTTTCCGCGAACCGGTTCTTTCGGACAGTTCGTTTCAATGAACCGGTTCAAAAAACCGGTTCACCAGTTCTTTTACGTCATCACGTAATGACGTCAATTCTATCATCCCGGCGTATAAATATACATTCAAATAAAGGCATTTGTAATCATAACTTCAGTTAAATAATAGTACTCATCGTCATAATCATCTTGGATAGGTTTCTTACATTTACGTTTTGAAAATGAACCCAGTAGGCCCAAGGCAATGCTCAAACGCGGATGTTTTACATGTCTTAAAGTGAATAAACTGGTCTTCATCATTTTTATTTTATTTGTAATTAAATAAACTTACATTTCGCCGCTTAAACTTACATTCGGCCCCTCATTCAAGTCCTTGGTTCACCCGTGCTCATGTAACAGCACAGCACGCAGTATATAAACACAGCATCAGTTGGCCAAAAGAAAGTTCGGTTCAGAGACGGTGCGATCACGCATGCGCAGTCTCTCCAGCTCATCGGTTCTCCGTATCGAACGTGTCCGAAAGAAACAGTTCTCGGTTCTGTACTGGTGATCCGAGAACTGCTGCAACAACCAGTTCTTGACTCGAGAACCGTAGCATATGCCTGTGTGTGAGCTGAAAACTACTGAAACCTTACTAGGCTAATTCAGTCGACAAAACTAAAAACTCGATGCATGTCTGACTCCAGTAGGCTATGTTTAATACGTTATGTTTTGATTAACACATTATAAACATTTAATTTGCACCCTTTAAAACCTTGGAAAGAGTTTACGTCAAAAATGTGTATCAACTTACTTAGAAATTAAATGATCTGTTCCTGAAAATAATGTTTTAGTATAATAATAAATGTTTAGTTTTATAATCCATTCATTGTTTCCAATCTTTAAAATAATACAGTGAAAAGGTAGTAGCCTATGTGATAAACATGTTTCTAACATGTTTTATTTTGTTACACTTATTGATGTTCAATAAAATACTTAAGAAACATGCATTTCGTCCCTCTGAAAAAATTGCACGCATGCTCAGCTCATCAGCTCATCGGTTCTCCGTATCGAACGTGTCCGAAAGAAACAGTTCTCAGTTCTGTACTGGTGTGGTGATCCGAGAACCGCTGTATACCTGTACGTTCGGTAGTGCGCGCATGCTCAGTATCAACTGCTCGTGCTCATCACTTCTCTCAGCACAACATGTCTCAGTTCAGTGAACTGTTGGATTTACTAGAGTAACATATATGCCTATTTCGGGATATTGGTTTATTTTGAGTCGAAGGGACTGTCAGGACTCAGGCATGTCCGAAAGTGAGTAACTTAACTTGTGGATCAGCGCTGACGCAAGACGCGAACTGTTTCGAACGATTCAGTCCGATTTAGTGTACTGGTTCGACCAGTTCACTAAAAAGAACCGGTTCAAAAGAACGATTCGTTCACGAACCGGCCATCACTACACACAGCGTGGTCATGGCGAGCGGAGGAACGGAGGAGCTTGAACTCCCCGCGTCATTTAAATCCCCTGTATGGGAGCATTTTGGCTTCCCTGGAACACGCGTCTATTTCGCTTCAAACGCTCGCTTTATCATTATACGCGCGCGGCGCGTCCTATTCGCTTTGGACGCGCGAAAGGATTCAAACTGTTCAAGCATCGAACTAGACGCGAAGTTGACGCTCTATTCGCGTATGGTGTGAACGCAGCAAAATGAACAGGCTGCGATGTATGCTGGAATGTGTGTGTGTGTGTGTGTGTGTGTGTGTCAGAGAGAGAGAGAGAGAGAGAGAGGCACGGGCGCGATCGAACAATCTCACACACACACACACACACACACACACACACACATGCTGTTTAAAAGCAAAAATTATCTCATCTTTTGGACATTCATCATATTGCATTGGTTTTCATTTCTTGTCCTCAAACAGAGTAATTTGTTTATTTTGAAGTTACACATTCTACTTTGATTAAAAAAGAAAATCAAATGTGTTTTTAATGGTAGTAGGCCTATCATTTTATACAGAAATAAATGATTTATAATTCAGATGAGAATAAGTTAAAGTTAATTAAAATTTTAAGGAAACAAATATATTGATCTGAAATATAGCAATTAATTTTAAATTCATTCAGGTAGCCTGCAGTTACCAAACATATCTCAAGGTCTTTTGAATAAAGGGTGACAGTCTTTCATTATCAACTGTTGTTGTGGACTATATAGGCTACTGGAGAAGTATTTGTTCTCCATTTGAGTGAGATGTTTTTATGTGGCTAATTGAGCAAAGTGCTTCCATATATTTTATTATTAGTAGTATTAGTTCAAGAATAAAATAAAAATATCGGATTGATATCGGTATCGGCAAATAGCCAAAGCTGCGGCATCGGTATCGTATCGGAAGTGAAAAAGTGGTATCGGGACATCCGTGGAAACACATCAAGCATGGCCACGCATTTGAAGCGACATCACCCCGGTGTTTCGCTGACAGGAGTGAAAACGAAGGCTGCTCAACGTTCATCAGACCGGGCTAAAACCATCACAAACGCTATCAGTGTGTTTATAGTCACGCTTCATGGAATGAACCCGTCGCGCACCCACTGTTGATTTTATATATTTTAATTTAATATTTTAAAAATGTTAATAAACAAAAAGACAAAACTTGTGTTTATTTGTCTTGTCCTTTTTTTTTTTTTTTTTGCTGATCCGAAAAATGATCCGATCCGTGACTCTGATCCGAGAAACGATCCGAACCGTGAGTTTTTTGATCCGTTGCACCCCTACGGCACATCAACGGTGGCCGTTTTCCCAATTACATTTCTTCTTCGTCGTATTTGAAAGAAAAATCAAATACAATTTTTACATAAATGCTTTTCAGTCTGTGCGTATGTTTACTTGTAGAGTAGCAAGAGAGAATAGTGAAAAAGAAGTGTGGAATTGTCACTGTAGAATCAGACATGTATAGACACCATCTGGACGTAGTGGTGCCGGAGTTCTTTAACCCGATTGCCGTTTCTCCAAAATGGAACCGTGTACAACTGTTTCATTCGAATTCTTTGTTTGGTCAGAGTCCGAGCAATGGTAGCCAGGCTGATGCTTTCCACGTTCTGGAATACCAGGTTGTCCTCTACAATTCTGGTCTGAATTTCTCTGTTTTATTGCATTGTCAGCAATGACCCATCCTACAATGGCATGTTCTTGGTCTTTACTGAGAAGCTTTCTACTTCCCCCAGAGTGAGGAAGTCGTTCATTCTTACTATGTTCAGTGTTTCACACTTTTCATACTTTACCCTTGGTTTATAATTAACAATGTATTTATCAGTGCCAAAAGTATGAGAACTCGCTGAAGCAGGGATTGATAACTCGATAACTAGACCAAAATCCTTTTTTATGATTAAAATGTTACGATATGATGAACTGATTTTCAGCTTGTCACAATAATAAAAAAATCATCATTAGAATACAACAAGAACATATTAGGAATAGTATTATAAATGTTATTTATGCAAGATTCTGTTTTCATCTCTGATATGTTTTTAATATTCTGTTATCTACTCTTTCTCCTTTGTTGTGTGCCACTATTAAGCTTAAAATGCTACATATTTCTCACTTAGATGTTATGTAAAAAATATTTGAACTCAACCAAGCTAAGTTAGGCTGACTGTTCATTAAATACACTAACTTTTAAAAGTGCGGGGTCAGTAAATTTTGTTAAAGAAATGTATACTTTTATTTAACAAGGATGCAATAAATCGAAAAAAAGTGAGAGTAAAGATATCTATAATGTTACAAAAGATAAATTTATATTGCAAATAGATGCTGTTCTTTTGAACTTTCGATTCAACAAATAATGCTGAAAAAAAACACCTAATCAGCATATTAGAATGATTTCTGTAGGATCATGTGACACTGAAGACTGGAGTAATGGCTGCTGAAAATTCAGCTTTGCCATCGCAGGAATACATCACATTTTAAAATTTATTCATATAGAAAACAGTTATTTTAAGTTGTAATAATATTTCACAATAGCACTGTTTTTACTGTGTTTTTATGAAATGAATGCAGCCTTGGTGAGCATTAGTATATTGATTTGTAATATTAATTAATATTATTATGTGTGAAAAGCCTAATGCATGTCCTGCATTCCTAATATCTAGACCTTCCTTACATTAATTACATTATGGTTATTTAATAGATTGTTCTGTTGTAAAATGTTTTGCCTTGTTGTAAATCAGAAGCTTGTACTGAATGGGACAATGTTTTAATACATGTCAGCATTTGGGCCTCATTCAAGTTGAGGCTCATAGACTGAGCTAGATTTTTTTTTTTTTTTTTTTTTTTTTGTCATCCTTTCTAGAATGGTTTTAGAATTTGGACTTGTTCACTATTGTACAATGCTATGTGCATTTGCACATAACAATGTAGAAAAGCTCCAAAAGTTCTCAATGTAAAAAAAAATGTCTGTTCTTTGTGTATTTCTTAAGTTATTTGAAATATTGCTACATGTTGGCAGACCTTGTTGGACAACCACTACATAATTGCCACACAAATAAAGTCTCTTGATAATATCAGATTTGACATGCAGCTGGACAAAGCACAGGGGGGTGGATGTTTCACTTCTCGTTCTCTAGAATGTTGTCTCGCATAATGCGTCTCATGCCAGATAAAATTTTCCAATACTCCTTAATGCATCCCCTGAACATTCTGTGCTCTTTACTTTAATATTTAGATACTCAAGTAGCAAAAACATTCTTTAACACTTTATTTTACAGTGTCCATATTACACGTTATTTGTATTTTCTGTTGTAATAACAGTATATTATGCATAACTACAATCAACTAACCCTAAACCAAACCCTATTCCTGACCCTACCCTATAGTAGTATATGTTGTTGATTGATATTACTCTGTACGTGAATTTATAATTACACTGTTACAACGACACATTAAAATAAAGTGCAACCAAACATTCTTTTCCCCTTAGTTTGACAGTTTGTTCCTTTTTTGAATGCAGGGCTGGGGGATGTTTTGAAGATGTGCCTTCAAAGTAAAAAAATAAATAAATTGTACCATTAACAAGGGCGAATTGCTTCACATTTTGATATAAGATTTAATTAACACAGTGTATGACCACATAGAACAGTGAGTTTGACAGTCAGTGCTAAATGTGTTGTGGCAAGTGTGGTTATTCTTTCAGAAAAGTTGATGATTTCCAGCTATGCTTACAGTCTGTTGCAGAGAAGATGTGACAAAGGTCAGCTCATCACCAGATATTAAGTTTTTTACACAGTGTGGGGCCTTCTCAGATCATCCAAGATCTTAAACAATCTTAGAACAAGCCCACTGTGCCCATCCGGTGAACTTGAACCCTTGTGACATCCATATGATTACATCTCCCTTGTCAGAATTCTTAGGAAAACACAAATGAGGAAGCAGAAAAGAGGAACTCGAAATCTTCATTTCTGAAAGCAAAAAAATGAACATTATTTAAAGACAACATGAGGCCACACATTTAACATGAGAGGGACATTGTTGCAACACATTTAACTTCCGTAATGTGACAACCTTCAAAAGAAATTATGTAGTATGGGACTCAAATTTGCCCCTTGGTATTTGATTGGATCAGGGAAAGTTAGGCCATGATATTAACTTTGATATTTAAACAAACATCATTAATATTGTGTAATGTGTCCACTGGAGGCAAGTTGAAGATGAACCCAATTGCAGTTTATTACAAAAAGTGAAATCAATACAAGAAAGCAGAACCAAACAATAACTTGACTTAGACAGACTTGACTTGAAAACCAAAACAGAACTCACCAACAGTGAGTTACATGAACCAAGCTTTAAGAGACAATGGGAACATGAGGACTATATGGGCCATTCTACAGAATTGCTTCAGTCAGAGTTAAAAACATCTTGGGAAAAAAAAGTATTTTCCCACAAATTTTGTACGTATGCAAATTGTACAATATCCAAGGTACACATTTCTAGTAATTGTGGAGTTAATTCTCATATTGTATTTTCCGAAAGTTTTGTAATATTTTTCCTCTCCCTAAATTTGTCACTACCGAAACACAATAATAAATAATTTAATAAGAAGGCTTATATTGACCTATTCTAAATATATTGTTTGCTATTTTATTTAAAAGTTTTCACAAGTAAATCAATAACAATTAAAATATTTATAATATATATAATATATAATATAATATTTAAAATATTCAAATAACAATATTTCAAGTGTAATTTATGATATTTGTATTTTGAATCCAATCTTTCTTTATAAAGTCATAAAGTTTATCATACTGATTTAAAAGTTTAGGATTCATTAGTTTGAATATATATTGAACCAAACACTATAATAATATCTTAGTTGATAATTCATTACTTTATTTTTGACAAAACATCCCATGTTTAGGTCTTGACTGCATATTTTCGGTAGTGACAGAAATGTTTTGGTATCAACCACATCATATTACAGAATTTTAAAGGAATATTTCACAGCTGGATAGATGAATGTATATTTAAATTGAGTCATTTATGTAGTAGACGTGAAATTATTTTAGAAGGCCACTCCCAATTCACGCCTACCGGTTACAGAGGGCAGTATCGGAAGAAATGATACAACTTGGTGTTGGAAACTTATTGTTGGAAACTTCTCTTCCTTCATCAAAGCAAGACCAGGAGATGTTGGGATCACGTTCAAACAGAAGTTATTCTTTATTGAGAACTTCGCTGTACGTTGCTGCAGTCATCCAACAAAATCTGACTAACGAAAGTTGCCTTGCAATTTTATATACATTTAGGGGGAGGGATTTACATTGAGGTTGAACAAAGCATGCAAATTAAGTATACAGGTTAAGGAACCCCCCTAGACTCCAGCTTGTTACCAGTCTCAATCCAATCAGCATAACTATTCAAACGCATATATGCTAATCCAATCAGCCCAACCTTTCAACGTCTGGAGTTGGGACTTTGGCTCCAAGATCCATTAAAGACAAAAGGTTAGCGTCTCCGTGATCTGACTCATTTAACTTACACTGGTAAAACCGGTCTGGCAGAAATCTATTGCTGGAAACTCAATAAGCATCATTTATACCTCAAATGCTAAAATCAGTATTCTTTACCGTGATGTTTATGTAAGGAAGCATATCTGAAACATATTCTTAAATTTGTAATCCTACACTTGGCTACTAGAAATGATACAACTAGGCTACCGGAAGCAGGAAATGGAACTATGGGAAAGAACCATTTAACCATTAATAGAACCATCAGCTTATTTTCAGTATGTATTTTCATGTATACTTGCCTTTGCTGTGAAAACATTCCGTGAAGTTCCTGAAGAAGGATTTTGATGGTTCCATGAGTCTCAATCGATTTCTTCGCCATTGAATGAAGAAATGTTGATGAGCTTGAATGCTTATTTGACTTTGTTCTGGTTGAAGGTTTTCTCTCTCTCAATGAGCTCATGGTTGAGCACATGCAGATTGTGGCCTGCCGGCCCTGGGCCGGAGAAGCCACGCAGGCAACCAAGGAGTGATGAAGTTGGAAGAGTTGATGGTTGCCCATTCAGTAATGGTAAAGTTGCAGTTTTATTCTGAGTTGGATTGAAGAAATCCCCGGTGGGGGTCCCCACAGACATCAACCCGAAGAGAAAAGCCCCACCTCTCTGGGTTTGCTTGACCAATGAGAAGGGTGGAATTTCCAAGCGGGAAAATTCCTATGTTGTTGATTTCTGGATCTTTGTTTTAAGCGTGCTCATTTGCATGTGCAGCTGGATTGGTTGCTGATGAAGAAACTATAAAAGATTCTTGTAATTCTAATATGTTGCACAGATATTGACATATACACAATCATTTCGATCTTCAAAGTACCAATTTATAGAGACCAAACATGGTATAGGTGAGGTTACATTGACCGTTGGTTATATCATAAAATACACAGTATCAAAAAAATAATAGAATTAAAAGACACTACACAAGACAGTAAATCATTCACACAATGTTCTGGGATGCATGCTCATTTATAGATCAGTTTGTCTATAAAGTCTGTTTTAAGGTCCGTTTCTGTCTTCCCTATGGCCTCTGATTATCTCATGACCACATTTTTCAGAGCAATAAAATCATCTTATCTGATGGTCGCCCTGGCGACTGAGGCCTTTTCTGCTCTCTTTCCTCTTATGGGGGAATATTTCATTCCTAAGAGTGGTTTTTAAAGCTTATTTGTTAAATGTAACAAATAGTTATGTGTCGGATTGTCTCAGTTGTTACAACTAAAACGTACACTGTTTCAGTAGTGACATGAAAATGCGGGACATTTTTTACATAAAGTTTCATGATTTACAAAGAAAATATAAAAGACTTTTTTTTTTTCTTTTTTTTCTTTTTACTTTTTAAAAACAACAATGGAAAAAATTGCAAAAATTATTTCAATATCATTTTTATAAGTTGAAATTTAGGGGTTAGGGACATCCACCACCCAATTGAAAATACCCACTAAATTATGATTTTATATATAAAGCTTACTGATATTTAAAAAAAAATATTGTGGGATTCAATAGATAATAGAAGGATCTTAATATTTGAATACTTAAATGCTTTTTAATGTATTTTTTGGTTGTGGGACAGCATTTTGCACCAATTCTGTAGAATGGCCCATTCTACAGAATTGGTGCAAAATGCTGTATATAAAGGTTATATAGTAGGTGAAAAACAGTGTGACAATAAGTACAGTACGTCTGAATTCACAGCACTTCAAAAAAAATTATAAAAGAGCTGGCAAAAAGTTCCCTCACCATAATCCGTCACTTAGATCTAAATATATTCCTCATGTAGTTATAACACATAAAACACCACAGCATGTAGCGGAGTAAAAAAAAAAAGGTAGCTTTCACGTGGCTTTTTCACTCGCAACTTCATGAAACATGCTCAGATCATGGAAAAGGGTGCATCATTATTTACAGCAGATTATCCTGATTAAAAAGAGCCTAAATATAACCCATCACTCAGATCTAAAGATAGTATATTTTGTGTATGTCACTGAGAAAACAACATAACTCACTCAGAACAACAAAATGCCTTCTGGGTGTCATGAGCTAAACAAGAAGGCTACCTTGGTTCCAAATGATGTAACTTTTTGATCATAAAACCACAAATTTTGATCCCGATACAGCTCATATGTAGGGAAACATTATTTATTGTTATTGCATGTCAAATAAGAAAGATATGTAAAAATGTCCCTTTAGCACACTTTTTTGTCTTTTCTCAGCAGTTTCTCAGCATGAGAATGTCCAAATGTCATGAAAATGTCTATTTTCTAAAAATGTAAAAAGTTGTCTATCAAATGATACCAACCTTTTTTACCCTCGTTGCTATAGTTTTGGAGTTGTGAGTCTTCTGTGTATGTCACTCAGAAAACAACTACTCTAAAAATGCCTTCAGGGCTTAAAATTATAAACAAAATTCAATTCATGACCCCTTTAATGCTATTTTAACCTTTCTGAATAAAATATTTATTAATACTTTAATATAATATATTAATATCTTAAAAAAAAAAAAACTGACCGAAACTTTTAAACGATAGTCACTAATTTTATGGATTTACAGATAATCTATTCCTTTCTATGACAGTCTGTGTGTGTTGTGAGAGTCTATTAAATACCTGCAACAATGAATCCTAACATAGTGGTGTGTGTGTTTTTCTTTTTTTTCCCTCAGATTGCTTCTTCCAGAGGATTTCACTGTGTACTCTTATGCCAAAGACGGCTCGCTGGTCACAGAGAGACCAAACATGACAGTAAGTCACCAAACGTCACACCAGCACTTCAGCAGTCTCTATTAAAAAGGGGAAAGCGTGTAAAAGAACACTCAAATCAGGTATTATAGACGCAAAAAAAACAAAGCACTGACAATCAAAAATGTAATGCTGATATATTCTTTCGTACAACAAAAATGAAACGTACCACTGCTCTCGCCTTACAAGGTGTACTCTATTTTCACCTTGTTTGCATGTTTCTATGCACAGAATGCAGGTGAGAACAGCTGCAATGTATCATCATGTGGTATTGTCTGCTGTTGTAAATGTTGATGCGATTTCCTCAGAGCCGTGACTAAACACACACACAGCATCTGATGCCAAGAGCAGTGGAGTAGTTCTGGGAAGAGATGCATTACTCACACTGACTGGAATTCAGTTTTACACCACTGTAAGAAGTGATAGAGGCACAAAACATATAAAAAGAATGCAGCAGAATGTATATGCACTGAAAGAATTTGGTGTATAAACAATTTTCGCTCAGAAATTGCTTGTAAATTTCACAAACAATTACAAAGAAATGGCAAGGAACATTATGAATTCTTGTAAAACATACTCCAATAGTCTTTGTTTTATTTACAACTTAAAAAAATTACAGTATGGAAAAAGTGAAAGGAGAGTGGGAAGTGCATTCCCAATGAAGTTCTTTATCATTGTGTTCACAGATGAATGTCTTCTTAGAGATGTAATATGAGTCACTGGCCCTGACCTGAATGAAGTCACTCAGTGTTTGCTACGTGCAATTGAGATTTGTCATGCTTTCTTTAACTGCTCTGACTTACTGTCTCAGTTCACCTACACTAAAAACAATTATGCAAAAGGAGTTTGATTTACTTTAAAAAGCTAAGAAACAATTTTCACTCACAAATTGGTAGTAAATTTAACAGCATATCTACACAAAATTATTTGGTTTAATTTAAAATTCGATTTTTTTTTAAATAACTTATAAAAATACTATGTTTTTAATGTTAATACATATCTTATTTCAATTCATGAATGTTTATTTTAGGTATTTTTTTAACATTACTACAATTCATTTATGAAGTTAGATATGGTAACATTGCAATCACACATACAGTGCTGGAAAGCTAATTAGTATTTTATAGGTTGTACAGTGAGTATAAACTCAAATTACCTTGAACAATCTGCTTCATTCAAATAATGAGTCTTCAATCTGTTGACATAAACTGATGTCCAGCTCTTCCTACCAAAACATAGCATTATTCACACACGCTATGAATGAATAATTCATTACACTGAATCAAGCACTCTTTTAGTATATAAAGGAGGATATATATGTATATATAAAGAGGAACAAAGCAAAAAAGCATAGACTCAAACAAAGCTCACACAGTTCCTGGGCTCATATTTACATTAATGATCTAGTTTTCTAACAAATGCAATCTCAGGTGACTGCATTAGCTAAGCTAACTGGCTCGTTAGCATGTAAACGCAACTCTGTTAGTTATATGAATAGTTCATCTTGGTAACTTGCTAAAGCTAAGGTAGGCAATGTTTTTCATAAACACTTCTTGGTATATTGGTTCAAAGTTTCTCCACATCCTGATAGCAATCAATAATTAAAGTGGTATAAATATCAAAACAAATATCCAGTTTATTCCTACGCCCCATGACACCTGTGTGAATTATAGGTGTAACTTCCGTTAAGCTGTAATAATCAGTGAGAGGCTCACTCTATGAACTCAATAATGTTTGTTTTTTTTAAACTGGGCACAATGAGATGACATTATTCTACCCACCCTTCAAACATCCAATATTAAATGACATTTAAAAGTGTAAAAGCATCAACAAGGTACTTTGAACAGACCATGAGTAACCCCCAAAGTGTGTTTCTTTACACAGCAATAACGGACAGGTTAAATATCACTTCACTGTTGTAATATATATTTGTATTATATAACATACATTGCCTTAATCAAACATTTTCATTAACTTGCTATTGCTAGCCTCTACGAAACTGCACACCTTAGGTAATCTAGGTAATTCCAGTTTGGTAATCCATGTGCATAAAACAGAACTAAGTTAGTAAATGTTATCCAAAATTGTGCTAACAGTGGAAAGTGCACAGGTAAACGGTACCAATAACTCAATTATAAGAAACCAGTAGTAACATGCAACATGCCTTGAGAAAGTTCTGCAGTTCGCTAAGTAAATGAATATTGTACCACTTACCATAGTTTAATCTCCTTCTTTTAGTGAAATCACAGAGGAAAAAACTTCTGTTGGGGCAAGACTGTCAGTGGTCTTTCTCTCTGCCCACCAATTCTAAAGTCAGGAGTCTGTGTAGTGTAAATTTTACTTACATTTTTCAGTTTTTGCATCAGGTTTCAAACTGTGGGACGCAACCCATTTGTGGGTCTCAGAGTCGGAAAAGGTGGGTCGCGAAAAGTCACTTGGCTGCAGCTAAATTTACGTTTCAGTGAATCACACACACACACACTCACACACTCTCTTTTGTTATTCCCTCGCGTGCGCTTTGGCTACCTAACAACACATAAGGAAAATATGTCTGTAAAAAGCATTTCACACAGAACGAGCATGAGAGCGTTTTCTTCGCTGAGCACCACAATGAATTAACCAACACTCGCAGTGCGGATAACATTTCATATTCCGCACCGGCGTGAGCGTGTTTCCAGTTTATGGACATATTTCATCTACTCTAATGCTCCAAATATAAACAATCGGTGTGTATGCGTACATATTCAATTCAAACGTGATGACATCATTATTATTTACAGAGCTAAACAAAACTTTATTGTCAAGGGTTTATAAAAAAAAAAAAAATTATTTACAAATATTTTGGTGGGTCTTGAGATAGATTATACTTGTCTAGGTGGGTCCTGGAATGGAAAAGTTTGTGAACCACTGGATTAGATGACAAAGCACATAGTAAATAATATTACTTTGGAATTTGCATTCAAATTTACTTGTGTATTTGAGCACAAATAATTATAAAGAAATGGCAAATAACACATTGAAAGAAACTTGTCATTTTGAAGTATAATTATTGATTAGTTCACCTGTGTCTATTTTCGTTCATTACCCTGTCATTGTGTATATATAGTCCTTTGTTTTTCACTGATTGTCCAGTCTTGTTGTCACACATCTCAACGGCACTACACATGTTTCCCACCTGCACACTATCAGCCATCACCTGATCACCTGCACGTCATCAATCACCATGGACACTAACTATCATCACAGCTGTCTGTCATTGTCTCGTTATCATCTGTGTATTTAGTTCTTGCTTGTCATCAGTTCAGTGTCCGGTATTGTTTGCTCGTTTGTTAGTACTTGTTTAATAAACCTTGGAATTATCTTCGTCTGCTGTGGATTTCAGCGTTACACTTGTTTTAACGTGCTTAGTTAAGTTGTGACATTTATGTTTGCCTTCCATGTTTCCTTTTGATAGTTGTTTTGTTTAAATAAAACAACACTTTCCTCAATGGTCCTTGAGGATGGTCATCAAGAAACATTCTGTGAGATTGTGGAGTGGGTAGTCCAAAATGTATCCTTCACAGTGGGTGAGGTAGAAGAGATTCTCCTCCCAGCCTCTTTTCATGGAGCCCCAGCCGGTGGCCATTCCCACCACAGATGCACACGCCCACCATGGACTCCATGGGACTTGTCACAGTACTTACATATTGTTCCCCTTTTGTTGGTGAAATTGCTTCTGTTGTTCTCCTCATTTGTTTGCCACTTTGGATAAAAGTGTGTGCTGAATGATTAGATGTGTAAATGTTAATCCCACCAGCAAAGCCCTTCCTCCTCCCTGGTCCTCTCCAGCTTGTTGGACTCCCTGGTTCCGTCCTTCCTCCGATGGTTCCGTGCATCATGGATTCACTTGTTCCACCCAGTTCCCTTGCTCTGCCTCCTCAACTGGTTCTGTCAAGTTCCCTGTCTCCACTTCTGGTTCTGTCCAGTTCCTTGGCTCTGCCTCTGGTTCCATCCAGTGCCCTCCATGGCTCCACCTCCTCCACAGATTTCACGCCTCCATCACTGGTTCCGGTTTCATCCAGTTCCCTAGCTTCGTCTTCTCCACTGGTTCCAGCCAGTTTCCTGGCTTTGCCTCCTCCTCTGGTTCCATCTAGTTCCCTGGCTCCACCTCATCCTCCTGATCCACTGTACCTCCTCAACTCTACAGCTATACGGTCTCCTGGTCACCCAGATCCACCGTGGTCTTTGAAGGGGTTGCCTCAGAAAGGTCTCCTCATCCGGCTCCTTTGAGGTCTCTTCCCCTGCTCGTTCTTCTTTGGACTATTCTTCTCAGGGGCACTGAACCTTCCTCCCACCACCTGATAGCCATCATCATCTCCTATTAGAAGGGTTGTCTGCGATTGTACTGTCATCATGGCTAGTTTTTATGTTTCTTCACACTGATTGTCCAGTCTTGTTTTAACGTGCTTTAGTTAAGCTGTTACATTTTGGTTTGCTTTTCGTGTTTCATTGTGAACATTATTTTATTTAAATAAACAGTTCTAATTGCATTTAGATCCTCTCCTCTCCCTTTTTGGAACTGTGGCGTGTACCGTCATAAAAGTCTCACTGCGTAAATGTTTTTTTGCACAATAGGTATAACACACACACATCATATAAAGGTAAGTGGCCCCAAAAAAGTATATATACATTTGAACCACACATAAAAATGTCTAAATGTCATGAAACCCACTGGTGTAAGAAATATTCTCAAACCTAACTTTTATTCACTCAACTGGTGTGATTTTTAGTGGATGTACAGTATGAACTCAAATCAGCTCAAGTTCAGCAGAATAACCACAGGTGTAGTTCATCACATTAACTACACGAGCCACTAACGATTCACACCCATAAACACTTTTTGTTAGGGATGGTTAAGGATTTAACTGTATTACTATTCTTACCAATACTGATTTAATGGTATAAGAATCTGTCACTTTTATTATATATTTATAATAAACTTTATAATAAAAATGTTTAATATACTTATAATAATATATTAATTATATATATAATTATATAAGAATTATATATATAATATATATATATATATATACACAGTGCCCTCCACAATTAATGGCACCCCTGGTAAATATGATCAAAACTGGCTGTAAAAAATAAATCTGCATTGTTTATCCTTTTGATCTTTCATTCAAAAAATTTGCAAAATTCTAACCTTTCATTTAAGTAAATGAATTGAATGTGGGGGGGGAAATCACATTATGAAATAAATGTTTTTCTCCAAAACACATTGGCCACAATTATTGGCACCCTTTTATTAAATACTTTTTTCAATCTCCTTTTGACAAGATAACAGCTCTGAGTCTTCTCCTATAATGCCTGATGAGTTTGGAGAACACCTGACAAGAGATCAGAGACCATTCCTCCATACAGAATCTCTCCAGATCCTTCAGATTCCCAGATCCATGTTTGTGCTTCTTCTCTTCAGTTCAGCCCACTCATCAGGTCAGGGGACTGGGACGGTCATGGCAGAAGCTTCATTTTGTGCTCCGCAAAAAAAAATTGTGTTGATTTTGATATTTGTTTTGGATCGTTGTCCTGATGGAAGATCCAACCACGGCCCATTATAAGATTTCTAGCAGAAGGCGTCAGGTTTTGATTTTTTATCTGTTGGTATTTGATAGAATCCACGATGCCATGTATCTGAATAAGAAGTCCAGGACCTCCAGCAGAAAAATATGCCCACAACATTAAAGATCCAATGGTATATTAAATTGTACACATACTTGGTACTTTTTATCCTTGTGTGCACCAAACCCATCTAGCGTGTTTGCTGCCAAAAAGCTATTTTTTTAGTCTCATCTGACCACAGAACCCTGTGCCATTTGAAGTTCCAGTCATGTCTGACAATTAAATTTGCTGGAGTTTGTTTTTGGATGAGCGAGGAGGATTTTTCTTGAAACCCTCTCAAACAACATGTGGGGATGTAGGGTTTTTTTTTTAGTTTTTTTTTGGCTTTCTGACCCCAAGACTCAACTAATCTCTGCAATTCTCCATCTGTGATCCTTGAAGAGTCTTTGGCCACTCAAACTTTCATCCTCGCCGTGCATTAAGACAGTATAGACACACGTCCTCTTCCTGGCAGATTCGTAACATCTTTAGTTGATTGGAGCTTCTTAATTATTGTCAAAATGGGGATTTTCAATTCTTTAGCTATTTTCTTACAGCCACTTTCTATTTTGTGATGGTCAACAATCTTTTGCTGCGCATCAGAACTATATTCTGTGGTTTTACTCATTGTGATGGATGATTAAGGGGATTTGGCCTTTGTGTTTCCTCATATTTAAACTCCTGTGAAACACGAAGTCATAGCTGGACAGTTTCATGTTCCTAGTCACCCTGGTGTACTAAAAAAGGTAAATATTAATGGGAATATACTTCAGAGATATTTTACTCGTAAAAAATTCTAGGGGTGCCAATAATTGTGGCCAACGTGTTTTGGAGAAAAACATTTTATTTCATAATGTGATTTCTCCCCACTTTCAATTCTTTTACTTCAATGAAAGGTTAGAATTTTGCACATTTTTTTAATGAAAGATCAAAAGGATAAACGATGCAGATTTATTTTTTACAGCCAGTTTTGATCATATTTACCAGGGGTGCCATTAATTGTGGAGGGCACTGTACATATATACACTCACCTAAAGGATTATTAGGAACACCATACTAATACTGTGTTTGACCCCCTTTCGCCTTTAGAACTGCCTTAATTCTATGTGGCATTGATTCAACAAGGTGCTGAAAGCATTCTTTAGAAATGCTGGCCCATATTGATAGGATAGCATCTTGCAGTTGATGGAGATTTGTGGGATGCACATCCAGGGCACGAAGCTCCCGTTCCACCACATCCCAAAGATGCTCTATTGGGTTGAGATCTGGTGACTGTGGGGGCCATTTTAGTACAGTGAACTCATTGTCATGTTCAAGAAACCAATTTGAAATGATTCAAGCTTTGTGACATGGTGCATTATCCTGCTGGAAGTAGCCATCAGAGGATGGGTACATGGTGGTCATAAAGGGATGGACATGGTCAGAAACAATGCTCAGGTAGGCCGTGGCATTTAAACGATGCCTAATTGGCACTAAGGGGCCTAAAGTGTGCCAAGAAAACATCCCCCACACCATTACACCACCACCACCAGCCTGCACAGTGGTAACAAGGCATGATGGATCCATGTTCTCATTCTGTTTACGCCAAATTCTGACTCTACCATCTGAATGTCTCAACAGAAATCGAGACTCATCAGACCAGGCAACATTTTTCCTGTCTTCAACTGTCCAATTTTGGTGAGCTCGTGCAAATTGTAGCCTCTTTTTCCTATTTGTAGTGGAGATGAGTGGTACCCGGTGGGGTCTTCTGCTGTTGTAGCCCATCCGCCTCAAGGTTGTGCGTGTTGTGGCTTCACAAATGCTTTGCTGCATACCTCGGTTGTAACGAGTGGTTATTTCAGTCAAAGTTGCTCTTCTATCAGCTTGAATCAGTCGGCCCATTCTCCTCTGACCTCTAGCATCAACAAGGCATTTTCGCCCACAGGACTGCCACCCTAGAAATGGTTGTGCGTGAAAATCCCAGTAACTGAGCAGATTGTGAAATACTCAGACCGGCCCGTCTGGCACCAACAACCATGCCACGCTCAAAATTGCTTAAATCACCTTTCTTTCCAATTCTGACATGCAGTTTGGAGTTCAGGAGATTGTCTTGACCAGGACCACACCCCTAAATGCATTGAAGCAACTGCCATGTGATTGGTTGATTAGATAATTGCATTTAGAAATTGAACAGGTGTTCCTAATAATCCTTTAGGTGAGTGTATATATATAACAATGCTTTATTTTCTAAAATGTAAAATAAAATAAACAATTATCTATAAAAGAAACTGCGTGTACAATGTGTGTACAAATCACTGTTATACAAACAAAACAAATGAATGTAAAACAATTGAAATAATATTTTCGTGCAAAAAAAACAATGGTATAGATTTATACCTTTTATACATTTGACACCACATAGGTGATTTGTGAATGCATTTCCTAATTATAGGAATTATATCCTATTTTATCTCAAGTGTCTCTAGTTTTTGGATGTTAAAACATTTTCTCAGTTTAATTTTCAGAGATGACTAAGCAAGTGATTTCCCTGTGAGCAGTGTAAATGTTGGTCATTTTTCTAGCTCCATATCACAAGAAGTGAGTTGAACAAACTTTAACTTCAGGAGTTATCAAGATAACAAAACCAAACAATTCTAACCAGATAGCAAATCCAGAGTTTCTGATTAACTCTATCTTGCTATAAATGTCAATAATTTCAACTTCGGGAATGACTCATGGAATGGAAATTTAATGAATTAACTCCCACTTTTGGCCATTGCTTGAAATGTTTATTCAAAATGTTTATTCAAAAAGTGAATAAAGTATAAAAAAGAGTGCTCCCTTTATTTTTACTGAAGCTGTCAATCAATTCAGTTCAGTTCACTTGAGTTCTGGGCTCTTGCAAAAACTCCTGTTAAAAAAACAAACAAAAAAACTTGATCTACACTGGAAAATAAATCTCTTACAGTTTTTCACAATCGTTTTGGCTCAATTTTCGAATGAGATTTTTTTTTTTTTCTCTCAAAACAATAAGTTTAGATCTCTGAACAGTTAGTATGTGGTTTTTTGAATCTCTAATTGATTTAAGCAAATTGCATGTGTTTTAGCACGTGTACAATAAAGTACAATCTACAATTTGCACAATAACTAATTGCACGACTTGTTGATCAAAACTGATGAGTTGGATTCTCAGTGAAATTGTCAAACTCTTCACAACTTCTAAACATTTCATCGTGAGCCATCACATGCTCCATTCAGCTATCAAAATGTCATACATGCATGTATGTTTCAATAAATACCTATGACATGAATGTTTGTAATGTCTGCTAAATTGGCAAATGGCCTACCATTGTAATGAAATAGGAATCACAGTCTTACCAATCAACCAATCAAGTTTGGAAGCATACAGTAGGTTATATGGAGTTTGCCCAGCACAATCATACAATTTTTAAACTTGGAGGAACGTCACAACCCTAAACAGAACGGCAGTTTTTTTTTTTTTGTAGAAATGTGTTACAACAAATTCACAGACTGTGAAATTTCACAGTCTAGATTTTTAGTCTTAGTGTTTTTAGTCTAGATTTAAACTGACAGAGTGTGTCTGCTTCCCGAACAATGATAGGAAGACTGTTCCAAAGTTTAGGTGCTAAATAGGAAAAGGATCTATCGCCTACAGTTGATCTTGATAGGTATTATCAACTGGACGGAATTTTGAGATCGCAATTGGCCTAGACGTTAAGGACTATAATGTGTTAAGAGCTCGCTCAAGTACTGGGGAGCTAAACCATTTAATGCTTTGTGGGTAATCAGCAATATTTTAAAATTTATACGATGTGTAATAGGGAGCCAATGCAGTGTTGACAGAAGCCTATAAAATGAAGTTTACTGATTTTATTTTTATAAACAATCCCTCATAAGCAATCCCCCTGTTACAAAATGCATTTGGTACAATCAAATGTCATGTCTCTGGATGTATCAGTGTAGTTAAATATTTATTTATTTATTTATTTATTTATTTATTTATATAAGCTTAAGCAAAAGTCTGTATTTAATCAGACTTTATTTCATCAATATTCCCTGTTGGATTTCAGATTTAGTCGAGGAACATGACAATTTGTAATTCAATTCCATATTAAACTGATTTTTAAGAGGAATAAATCTTATTTAACCCATTTGGGATTTGCTTAAAACTTTTTTGGAAATATTCTGAAATGCCTTGTAGTTCGATCTTTAGTGAAATGCTGATCTGAGACTGTAGTGATATGAAAGTCTGATAACACTTCCTTGTTACAGAACAGGAAACAGCTGCATATTATTGCCTTGTCATACACTTGTCATACAGCTTTCCTCCCAATGTGGACATCATGTGCATCAAAAAAGTTGGTGTAAGCAGTGTCAAGTAAAAAAAAAAAAAAAAAAAAAAAAAAATTAATTTGCATTTAAGTGAGGTGCGTTTATACCCTACAAACTGAATTTCATAAATACTGACTGTTCTAATAAAAAAAACAATAGTCCCTTAAACTCACACCAGTGTTTGAGGCATTGTTGCTGCAAATATCATGCTGTTTGTCATGTTGAAACAAACATTTTTTTTTTTTGCACCACAAAGACACAATGTTTAAACTTTCCAGAGAAAATAACCAATTATAGGATTTTCTGTTTAACAAACAAGGCATAAGAAAAAGTGTTTAAACATTAACATTAAAAAAATTAACACATAACTTAAAGCAGGAAGAGAATAAAGCAGTTTAAATGTGATAGTGCCTTTTTCTCTCATATCTTGATATTGTGAATAATTGTGAACAACCAATTCATGTACAGTGGTCACCTATATCTGTTTTCCATTCTAGCTGATAGACATTATGTTTTTAAAAGACTGAGACCGATTTCTAGAATTCAGTTTATGAGGAAATAGCGTGAGAGTAAATTTGTGAGGTTATTTTGAAGAATTTCGTGGCTGGGGACCCTTGTGTTTTTTTTGTTTTTTTTTATTATTATGGAAAAAAATATACTTTTAAAAGAATATACCTGCCTGTTAGCCTTCACCCCGCTTTTGAAAAAATCCCAAGAAATGGCATACCCAAACTAAAACAGATACAGTTCATGAACCCTTTAAAAGCATAAGTATGGTCTCAAAAGCAGTCACATGGCAGTTTATTGTAAAGTCATAATTAATTATTGTCATAATGAAAATAATGCTTAAAAATTTAGTAGTTATTAGAAATGTATTTTTATGAAATATCTTTATGAAAATAAAATTGAAGTTGGCATTGTTTTAGTCTAGAATTGCACTGCAGCTAAAGCCACATGTCTGACCATGTTATATTTCAAATCTGAAGATAAGTCTAAAACTCTGAATATTATTAAATGTTTTTAAGACCATGTCAGGGGATTTTATTTTTAGAAGACTCAAAAATGCTAACAGATGTTTATTGTAATTTTCTAAGCATTAATTCAGTCTATTGTCTTTATTGTTTTGTGATGCAAACTGCCCAATCATATATGATCTATGATTATGGAAATACCATACCGAAATGCCAACATGGCTTGATTAACATAGAAGTACAGAAGTACCGTACAGAAGTTTTTTTTTTTTCTGAATAGGAGTGGCTGATGGTCATAATTCATATTAAAGGTATTGGCTTCTTTTTATTTAATTTTCCTGACACAAATTAAGACATAACTGCCACTATAAGATTTGCAGAATAAAATAGAGGTCAAATACTGAAGCTTGAGAACTTTTAAATTATGTATAGTTTGTCGAGTTAATTACATTCGTTTACATTAAAACTTTGAATTAATATAAACAAAGAATGATTCAATGCGCCGTGGTCCTCGTGAAGCTTAAAGGTATAGCGGAGGATTTTCTTTTTCCTGGTGGATCATCAAGACTATTGGTCCTCCTAAGTGTCAATCATTCTGGTGATATGTTTACGTAAGGCCGTCGTACGTGCTCGTGCACACGATTCACACGATGGCGTGCGCTCAAAACACAGGTTAGGCTTCCACTGATGCCTCAGTCGCGAAGTTTCTACTTGACAGGTAAAGTTTGGCATGCTATTTGGAGAAATCCATTTAAAATCGCTGCTAGTAAAAGTTAATGTAAGCTATGATTAGCTCGTGCATGCTCTCTCGTGCACACGTTTAATAGGCATTCCCTCTCGGGAGCAGGTAGAGTGTTGTGCATGTGCATTTTTTCAAAAAGTGGAGAGGGCGGTTCTTTTCTAAAATTCGGGAAAATCCTCTGCAATACCTTTAAGAGGTAACATATGAAGGTAAAATTATGCCATAAAGTATTGCATGCGCAGGGTAAGATTTGTGAAAGTGTACATAAGTTTGCAAGCGTAAATTAAATTTGCATGCGCAAGAGAAGATTTGTAAAGGTGTAAATCGCCTTTCAAGTGTAAGAAAAAAATATTTGCAGCATTTCACTGTTACTCGTAAGTGTAATTCATGTATTGTGAAGCTGCAGCTTCATGCTAACGCAAAATAAATATGATCTGTATTCCTCTGACTTCCATTTTTCCGCGCTTACACTTTTGGCACGGTTTTTACGCTCAAATACGGCCAAAAGTATTGCAGGCCCGTGAACAGCAATTTGCGACCGAAAACAACAGAGTTAGGAACTGCAAAACAGATTCACTGCATAAAATCAAACTTTGTGTAAAAAATAAACTGTTGCAAATGTCTAAATGTGTGCATAGGGCAACAAAGTTCCCGAAATAACCCGATTTGTACAGTTACGTCTTTCTTTTACCTGCGCTTCCAGTTTTGGCATGATTCTCTCACTCACTGAGTTTTGCAAGCGCGAAGAGGAGGGCGGGACCACCTTCATCATTTAGCCAATCAGATGAGCTTCTCGCTGACTCTAGGTTTACTCTTATCTGATTGGTTCAATAAACACGCCAGTCACCAGAACACATCTTTATCTTCATTTGGCTCAGAAACCTTCTGGTTGCCGAAATGGTACTTTTAATGCACACATACATGTTAAATAAATAGATAAACAAATAAATAAACAAATAAGTCATGATTGCTTAATAAGCTGTGCACCATTAGGATGACTATATGAGTCCATAATGAATTTCGAGCTGGTGTGTTAAGAAATTTTTTTTTTTATCTGAACTACTGCATGCATAATTTCACCTGTCTACTGATGGGGAGGATTCCACTATTATTATGTTACAATTATATTTTTTTCGTGTATTTAAGAGCATCTCTAAATTATGCACCATTTATCACCTGCAATGCCATCGTGTAACCACTAGATGGCTGTATAGCCCTATATATGAACATATCAAGATGCTGTATATTCCCTGGTTGCTGGGTTTTTATTCAGACATAATTAGTTACTTTTTGTCAAAGTTGAGTTTGTTGATTTAGTATCAGTTTTTCATTACAGTCAAATCTGGACACAGAGAAAGCATTTTGTTATTTATACTAGCTACATATAATAGCTTGATCAGTCACACGAAAGTAATCACTAAGTCAGAATCAATATTGACAGTGCTACCAAGACAATATTTCAAAATATGTAATTGAGTGTTAAATGCCACGAACAGAGACATGATGTGAAAAACACTGCATCAGAATTGTATTATTACATAAAGAATGGGTATTAAATGTTTTGATTGTAAAGTTTAACATCTGCTCAGTGGTGTAACAGATTAGCCTATATAATATATCACATTTCAATCCAGTAACGTTAACACCAGCTTGAAATTCAGTATGAATGTTAGTCAGCTTTAATCAGCCTAATGATGCACAGGTTATTAAGCAATCATGACTTATTTATTTATTTATTTATTTATTTATTTATTTATTTATTTATCTATTTATCTATTTATTTAACATGTATGTGTGCATTAAAAGTACCATTTCGGCAACCAGAAGGTTTCTGAGCCAAATGAAGATAAAGATGTGTTCTGGTGACTGGCGTGTTTATTGAACCAATCAGATAAGAGTAAACCTAGAGTCAGCGAGAAGCTCATCTGATTGGCTAAATGATGAAGGTGGTCCCGCCCTCCTCTTCGCGCTTGCAAAACTCAGTGAGTGAGAGAATCGTGCCAAAACTGGAAGCGCAGGTAAAAGAAAGACGTAACTGTACAAATCGGGTTATTTCGGTAACTTTGTTGCCCTATGCACACATTTAGACATTTGCAACAGTTTATTTTTTTACACAAAGTTTGATTTTATGCAGTGAATCTGTTTTGCAGTTCCTAACTCTGTTGTTTTCGGTCGCAAATTGCTGTTCACGGGCCTGCAATACTTTTGGCCGTATTTGAGCGTAAAAACCGTGCCAAAAGTGTAAGCGCGGAAAAATGGAAGTCAGAGGAATACAGATCATATTTATTTTGCGTTAGCATGAAGCTGCAGCTTCACAATACATGAATTACACTTACGAGTAACAGTGAAATGCTGCAAATATTTTTTTCTTACACTTGAAAGGCGATTTACACCTTTACAAATCTTCTCTTGCGCATGCAAATTTAATTTACGCTTGCAAACTTATGTACACTTTCACAAATCTTACCCTGCGCATGCAATACTTTATGGCATAATTTTACCTTCATAGTAACAAACTAAATGTAATTTAATGTAAAAGTGAATTGCAATTCATTTAAAATGTATAGTTTAAATTGATATGAAATGCAATTAGCTCAACTTTAGAGTGTTTTTTGACCCACTTAAATAGGACATATTTATATGTAATTTCTTAAATACTTCTATTGTCTTTGAAATATGGTTTAAGTGTACTACTGATTATACTGACAAACAATTATGGTAAACTGAAATACACTGTGATATAATGTCATTTCTTTTGAAACTTGTCTTTTAAATATATTTGTAATTACACATTTGTAATGATTAAGTTGCAATTAAATGTAATATTGAATAATACACTACAGTTAAAATTATAATCAAGTTGAAATAGTTTGAAGCAAAATAATGAAATAGGCATCATCTCAGCTTTGCAGGCAACTTTACTGAACAAGGGTTTGATGATAAACAAAATCACGTTGAAAGCATAACAAAACAGCTGTAGAGCTGATGATACAGACTGACGCTCTGGCTCCACCCCCTTCCTGCTCACACGCGCCACTGCTCATGGGTAATGTAGTTTGTTTGAATATATTGTAAAGGTTAACAACAAAACAATCATAAACATTAAATCAATTATAATCATTTAACCTTAGTTATAATTATTCAACGTCAATCAACTGCAAATTATAAATTGCAACACAAGTACTTTACATGTGCTTTAGTCAACACCAAAATAAGGGAATTTTAAAGATTATAAAAAAATATGTGAAATGTACATTTAACTTCACATTATGACTTTTTAAAAGTATACTTAAGTGTGTTAAATTTAGGGTCCTATTTTAACGATGTAAGTGCATGGTCTAAAGTGCACTTAGGGCGTGTCCGAATCTTTTGCTAGTTTAACGACGCGAAAAATGGTCGGCGCGCCCAGCGTTTACTGTTTAACTCTAATCACTATCATGACTATTAACTCTAAGCACTATCACAATGCCTAGAAACCAACTACAGTTACAAATCACGACTACAGACACTGTGTGCCTCCAGCTATTCCAAATGGCATGTTTAGAATTATCATTACCAATGTTTTATATTTCCAAAATAAAATGTGAGTGGTGGCATTCCTACACAACATTTTTTGGTACAAGTGTGTGGTGAATGGTTGTCAGGGTGTTGCTAAGTGGTTGCAAAGTTCTTCTGAGTGGTTTGGGGGATTTTATTATTTACAATTTTTTTTGTCTGTTGGATGCCAGTTGTTGTCAATGTTTTTTTAGTATTATTTATATAGTATTTGTCACATTCTCACACCACACGGACTCTTGTTTTCAGTCAGTACCGTTTTTCCTTAGTTTCTTGTCATGGACACTCATTAGTTTCAGCTGTGCACTAACCCATCATCTTATTATCCTCCCACTATTTAAGTTCAGTTCTGTGTGTGTGTCTTTGTCTGGTCTCGTCTATACTATGGTTGTGTTGGATCGCTTAAACTCTATGTTGGACTTAACCTGTGTGGATTATTAAAGATTACCTGTTTACTCATCTTCCTCTTCGTGTGTTTACACAACCTGTTTGTGACACCATTATATTATTTAATTTATAGCTTTTTTTGTTAGCTTTTTTATATATTTTAGTTTAAGTTTTAGTAATTTTAGTACTTTAATAAATTTTTTTTTATTTCAGTTAGTTGCCAAGGCAACATTTCCTATTTTAATTTAAGTTGAAATTAACGAATGGGAGAAAGAACACAATGTCCGTCTTGCGCAAAATTATATACAAAATAATGGAAAAGCAGCGCAGTGGAATACAAAAAAGGAAAGGGGGGTAGCAGCTTATTTGCATTTAAAGATACACACACACAATAGCGTGTTTTTGCTTCCACCCAAAAAGGAGCTTTTTGCGCATGGTATAATAAATGATCTTTGTTGGATTTTGAGCTGAAACTTCACAGAAACATTCTGGGGACATCTAAGGCTTATATTGCATCTTGTAAAAAGGGGCATTAGGTCCCAATAAAGCATAAGGATTTTAAAAGAACAATTTTTACTCACAAAAAAAGCTTGGCATAAAGTAACTAGAAAAATGTGTATTCATAATAAAAAATCCCATTGAGTTACAAGATTTAATTCATTTACATGACTTTGCAGGTCTAGCAGACTTTGCCACACTCATTTATCCAGGTTGTTCAAGAAGACCATGGAAACCCTGGCTCTTTAATGAAAAATAAACTGTTGTTGAGGGAGTGAATTAAAATAAGAAATGTCTTGATTTTTTGTTGCTTTGGCTTATTTTAATGTCTTGTTTCATCTTATTTTAAATCATACTGAGGCCCCCAAGTGGAACCTACAGTAATGCTGTCAGACCCTCTTACTAGGTTTTGGTGACAAACGAACACCGTGAGCTTAATTCAGGTTTAGAATGACAAGAATGTTGCTGTATGTTAGTCAAGTCTTTGAAATTACATTTTTGTTCTTGGTGGAATTTATTGTGGCTTCTTTCTCTCTCTCCGTTTTCCATCAGGGTCATTGTCATTACAGTGGTTTCATAGAGGATGTGGAGGGCTCTTCTGCAGCACTCAGCCTGTGCTCGGGGTTAAGGTGAGATCACAGAAGCTTTAAATAAATAGAGGGCTGAAATGTTACATCTGAAGCGGACTGTAAAACCTTAACAGCTGCTTACACACATCAAAGATGTTTTGGCCTTAAGGTACATACTGTAAGTCATTTTAGTAAAATTATTTAAAAAAAATAGTCTAAACATAAATACTTTTTCTGCCCCTGAAATTATTTTTCTTTTCTGCTCATGTATCCAAGGCCACACATGCAGCAATATGTAACTTTATATAAAGTTAACATTAGTCTTAAATGAAAAATCACCCCATCTATTTTCTAAATCCATGCTATTAATCTTATTATAAATAATTCATCCATTTAATTTGTAACATTTACATTTCTTTTTTTAATAATAATGTTATCATGTTAATCAAATAATGTTAATCAAAAAGTCATAACTCGATCTTCCAGTGAAACAACAGACTTCTCCCTGGTGATGTACGCTGGATTTTTCATTTAGTCCACTTAAAACCCGCCCCTTTTCTCACAATTAACTGCAAGTGTTGAAAAGGGATCCCTTGTCATTATATACAGGGTTCCCATAATCCGGAAAACCTAGAAATTCTTTTTCTTCAAAACTTCCTTTATAGTCCGGTTCACTTGACATTGTGTCACACCTTTCTCCCAACATAGCGAAGCCTTATAAAATCACGCCAGTGTAAGTTCACTGGCCAATGGCATTTAAACACGCAAAATAGAGGTGGGCACCTCCACTATAAAGGGTGGTGCTGACCGTCATTGCCTCAGAATCATTCTGCTTCAGATAGCTGCCTTCACCTATCAAAGTTGACCATGTCTTCGTAGAGGACAACACTCTTACCGGACATACCAGTTGCTCTCCTACAGAGCCTTTAAGCACAATGGCATGGAAAGAATGCCTCTCCTGTACTCAGTGATCCTCCTGATGTGCATGAATGATGTGTATTCTGCCTGGATCACGCCCACTTTACTTACTGCAGCATGCCCTGATCATGGGCGATGCTCAGGTTCTTCTGTGTCTCGCTGCCCCTGAGCCACAAAGAAAAAAAAGCAATGGCAGCCCGAGGCCAGAGGTGATGAATCTGATGATGAACTCATGCCGGCTCAGTGCCCATGCTCGCCAGAGCCCCCAGTAACCTTTTCTTAAAGGTGCAGTATGTGATTTCTGAGAATTGTTGTTGAACATTTTTGATTTTTGAAATCAACCCAAACAAACACACCACTCCCTTCATTGCTTCACCCCCAAAATGCATGAACACATTGCATTGCGCAAGAGTGGATGTTTCTTTATCATAGCTGAAGGGAAAATAAAGCAATGATGATATGATGAATTATAAGGAAGCACAAAAAATGAACATACACTACACAAGAGGATACAAGCAAGAGTTTGTTGTTAGTTGCCAGTAGCACAAAAGCTCCAGAAAAACAATGACACTCCCCTAAAAAAAAAAGTATACTTTAGCACAATTTATTTGTGTGTACTTTAGTATAACTAAATGTATTTGTGGCACACTTTAAATTGGTATACTTTAACTTAACTTTTATCTAATTTTGTACTAAATGCATTTTAGTTGTTCAAAAGCAGTGCTGAAGTTCAACTTTAAGGCACAATATGTATTTTTTTGCTTTAAAAATATAAAAAATCACTATATCTATGTTATATATTTTTTAAAGTTGTGTATTTACATTATCCCGACAGTCCCAATTAACTTCTAAATCCAGAGAAATTAATATTTTAATTCGAAGACACGGACCGTGTCTTTATTTCCGTTTTGTCGCAGTCAATGGCGTCAATATCCGCGTTGTCCCTGGTTTCCGCCTATGGTTTCCGCTCGTACTGCCATGATAACCAGAGCTATGAGCAGAGCCCTCTGATTAACCAAAGCGACAGACGCAGACAACTGTGGAGTTCGCAATGTTGTTTCGTTCAAACATCATGGACCATGGCAAGCAGACTTTGGATAAAAAAGGAGAACTAAAACGAGAATCAATATCAGCGCGGTGTTTTCGAGATGCCGAGAGCTCCAATAGACAGATTATAAACGAGAGCTCCACGTCCGAGACTTCGACCGCTTCTACATGTACTTTTTTAAACAGGTGAGCACATTTACATAAAACTAACCAATGTTATATAGTTCAACAATGATAAAATGTTATAATATGATCTGTATGTTATTATCATGTTGATGTAGCTTACTGCTAGTGTCATACAGATGAACAACAAACTAACACATACATTTCAACACATTGAAATGCAGTTTAGTGTGCTAAATGTAATGTTAGACCAAGTGAAACAGCGCTGCGTTACCTCACAAGTTTAATTTGTCTAATAAACTGACCTGTGGGTAGTAATTCTGCACTCGCGTGTAACGTTAGTTTGGTTGAATGAAATGTCCATATTCCTTTTATATCCGCGGGAGTCGCGTCGCGTTTGGAGCTGATAGCTGTCTCTTAGCAATCCCGAACTGCTTCATATCACAGTCATGATAAAAGCATCGATGTATTCAGTCATCCATAAACATTATTAGATCGGCCGGCTTGACGTTGACGACAACAACCATAATTCTTAGCATGTGTTGCGACATCAAACTACGCCTTTGTTATTGTAAGACGTTAGCGACCCCTAGTGGACAAAAAAATTCCATACTGTACGTTTAAATTGTTTTAAAGATACTTGTTTGTGCTAAAGGGAACTATTCCAAGTATACTTAATAAAATTAATCATCGCTGAATTTATTTAAGCTGGACTATGATGCTATCTTCTAGATCTGCTGTACAGTGGAAACAAACTGTTGCATTGTTTTCCTGTTATCGCTGTAAAGCTGCTTTGAAACAATCTGTATTGTAAAAATATTTGGGTATATTTGCCTTGTCTGCGTGAGATCGCCCTCTGGCGATCAGATGGAGCAGCATTTACTACCAATCAGCCGCACTGCACTGACAAGCTGCGCATAAAATAATTGCAGCCTTTGCCAAATCGTGTGCAGTTTCATTGCAATTAGTTGTGCAGCCCTAATGTAAATAAAGATGACTTGATTTAAGTACACTTTAAATATACTCTTGTATTTAAGTTTTGAAATGCGGAATTCACTCAGCATAAACTTCAGATGTGTTTTGGTGACAATACAGTTGCAATTAATTTACACTGTAAGAGTGTTGAACATACAATAATATTATACTGAAAACAAAATGAAGTCATACTATCCTTTACTTTTAGTGATTTTAAAACGCATAGCAATTGCATTCCAAGTTCTTGAAGTGTGCTAATGACATCAGTATTGTGTGCTACACATACAATAAAGTAATCTTTATAAGTAATGGCACAGCTTAAGAATTTGCTATTTACCGACACCCCCCAGTATACCAGTTACTTACTTATATGGAGAACATCATTGAGACAATAGGAACAGATATTTACATTGAATGTAGGAAACACTACGGACTGGATTCTAACCTGGGTCGCTGCCACACAAGCGCACTCGGTTTACCAGTTGCGCCACCGCAGATATGCATCAAGCAAAACTGGGGTTACTTTGTGTTCTTCCTTTACTATTACAAGTATCACTAGAGCCGGCCCAAGGCATAAGCAAACTACAGTACATGAAATGACAGCTTGATTTTTACAGCACACATATCAGTTGTAGTTCTGGTGCCTCCGTCCCAATACTGTACAACTCAAAGTACCTGTATTAATTTCTTTCTTCTGCTGAACACAAAAGAAGATATTTTGAGTAATGTGGGTAACCAAACAGTTACTGGTCCCCATTGACTTCCATAATACGAAAAATATACTATGGAAGTCACTGGGCACCAGCAACTGTTTGGTTACCCACATTTTTCAAAATAACTTTTATATTCAACTGAAAAAAGAAAGTTTGGGAATACTGTATACACCTTTACTCTGTCATTCCCAAGAGATAACATCAAATTGACTTTTAAAGTTTCTAGCAGGTTTCAGAAGCTCTTCTTGTCAAAATCTGCTATATGTTTATAAGTGTGTGATATGTATTTACCTTAGGGGTGTTCTCTACACGGAGGGCACCAGTTTCGGTATTGAACCGTTGGAAGGTTCCTCCAATGATGAGCACTTGGTGTATCGATTGGAGGATGTAAAGACTGAACCTCTCACCTGTGGAACGCCTCACTTTCATAACCATGATGATGAAGCTTCACCAAGGAAACCCACAGACAGCCATGTCCACAACATCACCTTTGGTCAAAGCAGCCATCTAATCAGGGTGAGTCACTCCAAATCCAATAATGACATGAGCAATTGCACAAGCTTTAGAACAAAGATAATTAACAATGAATGTTGGACTGCATGACGAAAGTGTGTATGTGCATGTATGTTACAGTAGCATACTTGTGCATGATGGTGTATGTTTATTTTCAAGTGTTTAAACATTGTCATAATTTGATTTAGTAGTATTAGAAGTCATTGCATATGGAAACAGAGATAAAGTTCTCAAGGTGAATGCATACCTAGGGGTCAAAATAACAAAGAATCAAGTCAGGAATCTTGGTGTGATTTTTGGATTTTGTCAGACCTTAGTTTTAGTAGTCATGTAAAAGCAATAGCCTAACTAAATCAGTATACTATCATCTCAAAAATATTGCAAGAATTAGATGCTTTGTTTCCAGTCAAAACTTAGAGAAACTTGTTCATGCTTTCATCACCATCAGGGTGGACTATTGTAATGGATTACTCACTGACGTTACTGTCAAGTTATTCATAAAAGAGGTTCGTACAACGACGTACTCGGAGCTTGCCTTTATTCAACCACTCAGTACAGCACTCATCAGCCATTGAGCCTGAACATAATATCCGCTAAAACACCCCCCCATCATACGTCATCTCGCTCTTACTTCAAAATAAAAGCATTCCTCACACTATTATTCCATAATACCACATCTCCCTTTCTTTGAGAACAAAGGGTGGACTACCTTTGTCTCAGCAGGTCTTAAGGGGTTTATTCTGCCCTTTTGCTGGAAGACCTGTCCCTGATCTGTCCCTGTTTCAAACATGCAAAACAGAAATAAATAACTTACACATTACCATACTGTGAACTATTACATTAGCAAAACTTAAACTCTCAGGTTTCAGGTAAATGTAAACAGTAAAGCAGAACAATTTCACAATCACATTCAACTCTCTTTTTTTTTTTTTTTTTTTTTTTAAACACCAAGAAATCAATAAATCACAAATCAAGTCTCTGCGGCTTTCTAACCTCTCTCCCACACCTGGTCCGCACAGTCTCTGTAGTGGGACCCTCTCCACTGAGTGATGTTGTCACTGGTGGAGCAGGCTCTGGTGATGTTGTCACCGGTGCGTCTTCCCCCATCGGTGGCTCATCAACGTCGACTACCCCACTATTGGTCTGCAGTGGCACCAAGTGATGTCGGTTCCTCCTCAGTGTGCCCTGAGGCACCTGGATGATATAAGAGCGAGGGGTGTTGTGTGTAGATAGCACTGTGCCCTGGACTCGTGCATCGGTGATCCACACATCCTCCCCAGGTACGAGTGGCTCCAGGTTTCTCGCGCCGTGTCTCTTGTTGAAGGATTTTGCGTCGTTCCCCCTCTTCTCCCTTTCTTTAACCTCCAGCGCGTAGTAATCAGGCAAAACTGGATTCAGCAGGGTTGGAAGGGCAGGAACTGTAGTGCGGAGGCGGCGCCCCATCAACAGCTCGGCTGGGCTATAGCCGTTCTGTAGAGGGGATGCTCTGTAGGCCAACAATGCAAGATATGGGTCTGACGCCTTTGTTAGCAGGTTTTTCACAGTTTGTACAGCGCGTTCCGCCTCCCCATTGCTCTGGGGAAACTTGGGGCTGCTGGTAATGTGCACAAAGCCATACTCTGCTGCAAAGGCTTTAAAGTGGCTACCAGAAAACTGGGGCCCATTGTCACTTTTAAGAACTTCACAAATTCCATGACGAGAAAACATGGATTTCAGGTGCACCACCACATCTGCGGACCTTGTGGGTAACAGCAGCGCAATTTCCACATACCGTGAGAAATAATCTACTACTAGTAGATAGGTCTTGCCTTTCAGCATAAACAGGTCAGCTCCCAAAGTTTGCCAAGGCCTATCTGGCATCTCCGTTGGCATCAGCGGGTCTTTGACGTTCTTTCTCTCTTGAATGCAGGTTCTACATTTCAATATCATGTCATTCAACTGGCTGCTGAGTCCTGGCCACCACACCGTCTGTTTGGCCCGGCTCCTGCACTTTGTCACCCCCAGGTGTCCCTCATGTAGTCTCTGCAGCACATCCCCTTGTAAGACGAATGGGATGACGAGCCTTGTGCCCCGCAGCAGCAGTCCATCATACACAGTCAACACTGCTCTATCAGGCCAGTAATGTCTCAGCTCCCCCTGCAGTTGGCTTTTGTCAGGCCAGCCGCCTGTGCAGTACTCCATCAGTGCAGAGCATGTGCTGTCTTCCTTCAGATACTCGCGTAAACTGCTCAGATAATCTCCACTGACAGGAATATTGCTAATGACGGAGTCTACATAGATGTTGGTGTCCTCTATTAGGCTTGTATCTGTGCATGCTCTTGCGGTTCTTAGGGGGGCACGAGATAAGGTGTCGGCTGTCCACAGGCTTTTGCCAGGGACATGATTGACTGTATAGTTGTACCTCATGAGTCGCATCCTAAATCTTTGGATTCTTGGTGGGAGGTCATCCAGAGCCTTCCCGCCCAGCAGACTCACCAATGGCTTATGGTCAGTTTCCAGTTCGATTGGTCTTCCCAGGATGAAACAGCTGAACCTTTCACAAGCCCACGTTGCAGCTAATGCCTCCCTCTCTACTTGAGCATAGCGCTGCTCTGTTGGTGTCATTGACCTGGACGCATATGCCACCGGTAACCACCTGGCATCGCTCTTCTGCAGCAGGACTGCCCCCAGGCCAAAGGAAAAAGCATCAGCAGAGAATTTGAGTGCACTGTTTGGGTTGTATAGTGCGAGCACTGGTGTGGATGACAGCTCTGTTTTTAACTGATCAAAGGCGGCCTGCTGCTCTGTCCCCCAGTACCAGTGGTTCTTCTTGGACAGCAGGTCTCTTAGCACTTTGTCTTTTTCAGCCAGGTTAGGCAAAAAGCGGCCCAGCTGATTGACCATGCCCAGAAAACTCCTGAGTTCGCTGACATTTTTGGGTGCGTCCATCTCTTGCACCGCTCTCGTCTTCTCCGGATCTGGCTTCACTCCATCCGCCGAAATCACATGACCCAGGAATCTGACTGTATGGCATGTGAGCTCACATTTGTCCATGTTGAGCGTAATGCCGGCCTTTTGTGCCTTCTCTAGCACCGCATGTAGCCGCATATCATGCTCGTCCTGTGTCTGTCCCCAGACCAGGATGTCATCCATGTGACACAGTACCCCCTCCAGGCCACCGGTCACTTCTGTCATCATCATCCTTTGAAAGTGCTCGGGGGCTGAAGCTATGCCAAAGGGTAGCCGGTTAAAATAATAGCGCCCAAAAGGCGTGATGAAGGTGGTGTATTTGGCAGACTCTTTTGTCAATGGTACTTGCCAAAAGCCCATATTGGCATCTAATTTGCTGAATACTGTTGCGCCAGCTAGCATGCCCAGAGTGTGCTCAACAGAAGGCAGGATAAACTTTTCTCTGCATACTGATTCATTCATCCTTGTGAAATCCACACAAATACGAACAGTATTTTGTACTTTTTTCGGCACCACCACCATCCCGGCGCACCAATCAGTCGGCTCCTCAATCTTGGTGATTACGCCCATCTTCTCCATACGGTCTATCTCCTCCTTCACTTTTCCCATAAGCGGCAGAGGGACTCTGCGCGGTGCGTGGAGAGAGAAGGGCACAGCTTCTGGCTTTAATTTAATTGAGTATGGCCTCCGAACAAGACCCAAGCCGCTACACAGCTTCGGATACTGTTGTTTCACAGATTCCATGGTGATGCTGTCAACCCTGCACACAAGCTGAAGCTGTTCTATGGCAGGCCTTCCCAGCAGTGCAGTGTGCAGGTCTTTTACAACATAAATGTCCTCTGTGGCTGTCTTTTTGCCTTTGCGCAGTGTTTCTCTGGCTACACCTAGGACAGAAAGTACATTGCCACCTGGCCCAAACAATGGGCGTGTCGACACCGCCAGGCGCTTCACATCAAGTCCTCCAGTAATGTCATAGTACAACTCAGTTGGCAGGGCAGTGACATCAGCACCAGTGTCAATTTTAAAGCGCACTTTTTTATGTCTCACCTGTAGCTGCACTGTCCACGGGTCTTTTCCAGCATCCACAGCTCCCAGGAATAAGCTCCCTTCTTCTTCTGTAGTGACAGCATTCAGAGATTTTGCACTATTTCTGCACACTTTGCCATAATGTCCCGTTTTGCCACAGTTGTAACACACAGTATCTGTAGCAGGGCATTCTGATTTTCCATGTGAGGGCATTTTCCCACATCTATAACAGGCCTTTGAACCTTGCTGTGGCCATGCATTAGGTTTATATTTGCCTGATATTTGTACTTGTGGCTGAGGCTTTGAGGGAAATTTGGGCTTTCTATAACTTTTAGCATGCACAGCATCAACATTGGAGCACTTGCTAGCACCGCCATTTTCTCCTCTTAAATCACACTGCTGTCGTCTAACTTCTTCAGACTGCCTTGTCTTTGTTATAGCAGTTTCAAGGGTTAGGTCTCTGTCCAGCTGTAACTTTTCTGACAATGAGACGTTTCTCAGCCCAACCACTAACCTGTCGCGTATCAGCTCATTCTGTAATTGTCCATAGTTGCAATGTTCAGCTAATCCGTATAGAGCATTGATAAAGGAATCCACCGTTTCTCCCGGCAGTTGCACACGCTGATTGAACTTGGCTCTTTCGTATATGACATTCTTTTTAGGCACAAAAAATGCGTCAAAGCCCGCCTTAACATCCGTGTACTTCCTTTTCTCATCTACAGTTAGCGTTAGCCCCTTAAGCACATCTTCGGCTTCATCGCCCATACAATACACTAACGTGTTTACCTGGTTTTCTTCTGACGTTGCGTTTAAATTGCTTGCAAGCCAAAAGCGGTCAAATCTCCTAATCCAACGCTCCCATTCTTGAGGCTTGGAAAAATCGAATGGCTCTGGAGGTTGTATTGTGAACGTAGCAGTTGGTGTAGGTTGCGCCATATCTGCCAGCTCGTCTCCTGTTCTCCGCCAAAACGTTACGCTTTGTTTTTCTTTTCCCTTTTCCGCTTACAAGTCATCCCACTTCTGACACCATGTCAAGTTATTCATAAAAGAGGTTCGTACAACGACGTACTCGGAGCTTGCCTTTATTCAACCACTCAGTACAGTACTCATCAGCCATTGAGCCTTAACATAATATCCGCTAAAACACCCCCCCATCATACGTCATCTCGCTCTTACTTCAAAATAAAAGCATTCCTCACACTATTATTCCATAATACCACAGTTACCAAAAAAAAAAAAAAAAACATAAGACTGCTGCAGCTCATACATAACGCTGCTGCCAGGATTCTAAGCAGAACCAGAAAATATTAACATATTACACCAATCCTCGGGTCCTTGCACTGGCTTCCTGTTGCGTTTGGAATTTATTTTTAAGTACTGTTAGTCATTAGTCACTGTTAGTACTGTTAGTAAATCATTCAATGGCTTTGGACCTAAATACACTGCTGATATGCTCACTGAATATAAACCTAACAGAGCACTCAGATCATTAGGATCAAGTCAGTTAGAAAAATACCAAGGGTTTACTCAAAACACGGCGAGTCCGCTTTATAGTTATTATGCCAGTCACAGCTGGAATCAGCTTCCAGAAGAGATCAGATGTGCTTCAACAGTAGTCATATTCAAATCCAGACCCAAATCACATTTATTTAGCTGTGCATTTACTGAATGAGCACTGTGTATTTTTGGTTAGGGCTGTCTGGTTATAAGAGTTGAGAGAACTGGGAAGTGAGACAGTGAGTTTATGTATGCACTCAGACTTTCTTATGTGAAGCACTTTAAATAACCATTGTGTATGAAATGTGCTATATAAATAAACTTGCCTTGCCTTATTATGACCGCCGCTAAAGCGGTCATATAGGGATTGTCAAAGTTTTTTTTTTTTTTTGTCAATCTACTGAATTTTCCGTCAACGATACCAGGGACACCGAAACACCGGGGAACATGAAATTTGGTGAGCATGTAGCCCCACTAGACTTTTACAGAAAAATTTCGTTTGGTCCCTGGGGGGACCTCATTTTTCACTCTCATTTAAAAAAAGTTCAATTCTGGTTTAATGCTCTTCAGTTCATAATTTAATCCACACTACAAACAATGGTTGATCATCATTAGATTGCTCACAACTGTCAACAGCTTCCAGTTAGCCTTGTGAACTGTATTCATATTATTATTATAGTTTTTTAATGGTATAATGATACAAATTTAATTTGTAAAGAAAAATCATAATAATAGTGATGCTAACTTTAGCAAACACAGCTAAAAATTACACTAAATTCTTTGTCTTTCCAAACAGAAAAAGAGGGCAGTGCTGCACCAGACACACTATGTGGAACTGCTTCTGGTGGTGGATAATGAGAGAGTAAGTAGTGTGAATGTTGTACCATCTTCTCTTTTCTCATTGTCTGATATGTTACACAGCCCTCTCTTAAACTGAGAACAGTTAGTGTAAGAGAATTAAATGGAAGTGTGGAGACATTTATTAAACATTTGGAGACATGTGGGATGAAAACGTGATCGCCCCTGCTTGGGTCATTACAGCATCAATGTGAGAATTGTTCCATGTGAGAAATGCCCAATTTCTGAAAGTCTTTCTTGTTTTTCTTTTTTCTCTTTTCTACAGTATAACTACAAAAACAAGAATCATACAGCAGTCCGTGAGGAGATGGTTCAGATTGCTAACTATGTTGATAGTGTAAGTTATCTTGCATATTTTAAGATGGATGCAAATAATTCCTTTTATTCAATTCACATTTATTTGTCAAATATTAAAAATCATTATTTATATATCACTAAAACAGTGATTATTAAGAGGTCTGGGAAGCAAGGTGTTTTCTCTGTTACGCTGATGATACTCAGCTCTATATTTCTTACAAAACTTACCAATTCACAAAAGTAACAGAATCCATAGCTGATATAAAAAATTGGATGACTAGTAATTTCCTGCTACTCAATTCTGAAATTCTAATTATTAAAACAAAAAAACTTCCTCATGTAATAACACTTGATGTAGGGGTGGGCGATATCTCGATATTTACGATATATCGAGATATTTTTTAAACTCGATATGGATTTTGACATATCGTATATATCGATATATTGTTTATATTTAATAATGATTTCGCCAATTTGCTTGTTTGCCTTCTCTGTGCTGTGCTCGCCCCCGCCCTCCTCCGCCTCCTTGCTTTTGTTCCCCCTCCCCTCGCTTGTTGTCTCATTCAACCAAGTCCCCCGAGTCCGGTCAGGCACATCAATCTTTCCCCGCCCAGCGAGTGCTTGAAGTGCGTCAGAAACAGCGCGCGCGCGATCAGTTGTTGTTGGTAATTTTTTGTGTAGCGTCGCCTCTCGCCGCATTGCTTTTGTTTGAGGGCGCACTCACACTTAACATGCTCCCCTGTAGAAACGGGCCTGGCAGCTCGCGCAAGGTCTAGACACAATGAAAGTTTCCTGATTGTGACGGATGGCCGAATTTACATGACACATTATAAATTAGCATTAGCCAAGTCACCTATTCTGCTATATACAGTGCCAAAAAGAAAAGAGGATAAAGGTGGATAAAGACAGAGGTAAAGTGATGTAATGAATGAACAGTTTATCTAATTGCATAGTAGTAAGATACTGTAATTTAATGGCAGTTATTTTTACCTTAAACTTTATGCTAGCAGTTGTTCTGAGTTCTCCAGAGGCCCCAGACAGTGTGATTTTGTAACAATCATGTAAATTTTTAGATGCATTTTTATCAGTTTTATCAGTTTTTGGGGGATATATGGCATTTTTTTTATTTATTTGCCAAAATTAGTAATGACATTTCTATACAGGTTTATTAAAAATAGTGCAATATGTATTATTTCTTCCTTTGTTTTAGAGTTAAATTATTATTTTTGTATACAGGGATTTTTTTTTTTTTTTAAATGTTGCAGAAGCACTTTTCTTCCTACATGAACAGCCTACCTATTTGCACTTCAATAAAAAAAGACTTTGTGGTATTTGGCATATTTGTTTTTGCAGTAGTTTTTGGTGGGTTATTTTTCCTGTAAAGATATCGAGATATATATCGTATATCGAGATATAGCAAAATATATCGAGATATATTTTTTGCTCCATATCGCCCAGCCCTAACTTGATGGATCTGTCAAGTCTTCGTCATCGGTTAGGAACCTGGGTGTGCTCTTTGATACCAATCTTTCATTTGAAAGCCACGTTTCTAGCATCTGTAAAACCACATTCTTCCATCTTAAAAATATATCTAAATTACGACATATACTCTCACTGAAATGCAGAAAAGTTAGTTCATGCATTTATGACTTCAAGGCTAGATTATTGTAATGCTCTACTGGCTGGTTGCCCTGCACGCTTAATAAACAAATTCCAGCTGGTCCAAAACCAGCTGCTAGAGTTCTTACTAGAACCAAGAAATATGACCATATTAGCCCGGTTCTGTCAACACTGCATTGGCTCCCTATTAAACATTGTATACATTTTAAAATATTGCTAATTACTTACAAAGCACTAAATGGTTTAGCTCTCCCATACTTGAGCGAGCTCTTAACGCATTATAGTCCTTCACGTCTATTGCGATCTCAAAATTCTGGCCAGTTGATAATACCTAGAATATCAAAAATCAACTGCTGGCGCTAGATCCTTTTCCTATGAAGCACCTAAACTCTGGAACAGTCTTCCTAGCATTGTTCTGGATGCAGACACACTCTGTCAGTATAAATCTTGAATAAAAACACATCACCTTAACCTGGCATACACATAGCACATTATTAACTTCTATAATTCAAATAATGTAAAATGATTATTAGGCTGCATAAATTAGGTCAGACCTGCGAAGGTCTCATCGATGTACAGATGAAAACGTTATCAAAATGATTCCCGTTTACACGCATCCACGGAAACTACTAAAAATGCTGTATTATGCTTGCCAGACAAGTAATTGGCAATGTCACTTTGTAAAGAAAGACTACACGCCTGCATTCAATTGCGCATACCTGTAGACTAAACACGTAATATGCACGTGCATGCCTTCAGCGTTTTTACAGATTTGCGTTTTTGAAGTTTACACGGAGATGATAACAGTATCGCTTTCAAAAACTTGCACTTTGAAACCTACTTCAAAGTTTGTGTTCTCAGGCCACCAAAACGCTGTTGTCATGTAAATGAACGGAGCGCATTAAAAGTTTTCTGTTTTCAGATGAAAACTGTGTCGTGTAAGCAGCCCCTAAGTTAATAACTAATGATTTTTACAATGGAAATGAATCAATTAAAAACTTACTTAAGCTAGACAATGACTTTCTTCTAGAGCTGCTGTAAAGCCAATACAGTCTTTGTTGCATTAATTTCCTATTATCACTGTAAAGCTGCTTTGAAACAGTCTGTATTTTAAAAAGGACTATATCAATGAAGGTGACTTGACTTGACTAGTGATTTTCTAACTTGATCTCTTTTTCCTGCTTCCCCTTAGATGTACATGACTCTGAATATCCGTATTGTGCTGGTGGGGCTGGAGATCTGGTCTGTGCAGAACTTCATCAATATTGATGGCAGTGCTGGAGAAGTGCTGGGCCGCTTTACTCAATGGAGAGAGAAAGAACTAGTTCACCGTCGTCGTCATGACAGTGCACAGCTCATCCTGTACGGGCCTTTCTCTGTTACAATTTATATCAGATGTTAGAAGTGAGTCAGGAGAACATATATAATATAATCAATAAATATCACCCAAAGGGAGCTTACAGGGAACACAGGGATAAGGACCTAATACAAAGCCTTGCTGCACACCATAATTTGCCATTACAAGATCAGATGTCTCTTCATTTACATAAACAAAATGCTAATATCACAGTGACTTTAATGAAGTGCACAAGGAAAGTGATAGAGAACAAAAATAGTTTATAATAAACAATAAACACTCAGGAGATCGTATGAGAACAAACTAACACAACCTTGTTAACTAAGACGATACTGGACAAGGGAACTAAGGAAATAAATACATGGAGAGGTCTGACATTTACTCACATTACTTACATTCTATAAGCCTGTTAAAGTATGTAGATCTTGCAGTATTCAGGTCTTGCTCATAGCTAGAAACACTGTCTTTCCAAACAAATCGAAAAACCTCCAGATTAGTTTTTGTGCTAGTAGTTCTCAATAAATGATCGGTGCCAAAAGAGAAAGTTCTTGCATCCTAAAGTATATCTCTAAAAGATCAAGAAAAATCCAATTTTCCATTATGTGATATATATGATATATATGCCCACTTTAGATTTATTGTTCTATGAATAATGACTTGCAGCTACAGAAATTGCCTGCCTGCCTGATTCTCTTTCACTCTCTTTTCACAGAAAGAAAGGATTTGGTGGAACAGCAGGCATGGCTTTCGTTGGCACAGCTTGTTCCAGAAGTCATGGTGGTGGAATTAATGCGGTATGATATCTCTGATCCACTTCTCATATGCTACAGATACTCACACACGCTGTTAGTCAGTGTCTGCTGAACAGTGACTTTCACCAGTATCTAAATCTTTCTTTGTATGTATATGTGTGCATTTTCCCCTCAGTTCACCAATAATAATGTGATGTCATTTTCCTCCATCGTGGCTCATGAGCTGGGTCATAATCTTGGGATGAACCATGATGATGGCCGAAACTGTAAATGCGATGTCACGCACTGCATTATGAACTCAGGGGCAACGTGAGTGGTTTTTGTGTATAGTTTGTTACAAATTTCAGTATGCTGTGAGATTTTTGTTTTGACCCGTTTTTTTGTCCTCAGTGGTTCTCGTAACTTTAGCAGCTGTAGTGCTGATGACTTTGAGAAGATGATCTTGAACTCAGGTGGCCGCTGTCTGCTGAACGTACCACGGCCGGACGAGGCATACAGCGCCCCCTTCTGTGGGAACAAGCTGGTGGATGTGGGCGAAGAGTGTGACTGTGGATCAGAGGAAGTGAGTAGTCTGATTACAGATCAGTTTAGAGCTGATCCTGATTTGAAATTTCTGAAGAATGTGATAATTGTTGGCTGAACCAACTGTGCTGTTGAGCCAGTGATGTTAAAGGTCACCAGGGCTGCATGCAACAACTAATTAATAAAAATCAGTTCTAATTAATAATGACTATAATCGTAATAATAAACACAGCAAAAAAAGAAATATCCTCTTATTTTTAACTGCTTTTATTTCCAACAAATGTCAAAAATAAATATTTATAATATATATTATAATGTAATATTTGAATGAACATAAAATGATTCAACACCCAAGAAAAACTGAACAAGTTTCACAGACATTTGATGAACAGAAATAGAATAACTAGCCCTTGACGAAGGCTGAGGGTCAATATCAAAAGTAGCAGTCAGTATCTGGTGTGCTGCTTTAAGTACTATATTGCTCATTAGGGGTGGTAATCTTTAGTCCGATCCGATTCCGATTCTGGGAGTCACGATCCGATTCCAGAACGATTATTTATCTACCCCCCCCCCCCCCCCCCCTCATTACTTCATTAGTTTACATAAGTAATTAAGTACTTAAAAAAAAATACAAATTTAAAAAAAAAAATTTAAACAGTTGTATGTTAAGAATTTTAAACTAATATACCTTCAAAACATACAAGAAAGTAGCAAATAATAAAGAGGAGCATAGAATTAATAACAAACAAACAAAGAGTGCTTACAGTAGCCTATTTAAGATTATCTGAACGTTTTCCATTCAAGAACTGTGAGTGATTTTTCTTCATCTTTAGCCTTCTGTTGTTTTTTACTATGACATCATAGACTGCGGGAGACCTATTAAGCTGCATTCATGCACGGATCTCTTTTGAAATATAAGTAGTAATGTGGTTTGTCCTGTCCGTTTAATCCCTTAAGACATAACTGGCTGTGTTTACGTTAATTTTGCAAAAGTATTTTAAACCACTTACACGGAGTCGCACAGCCGCATGCGCGAGCAGTCGACACAAACAAAGCGCGCGTCAGCATTTGAATTTGAAAGCAGCCTTCTGTTAGTGAGGTTCATGTTTTAAATATACAAGTCCACTGCATTCCAAACCACATAAATGATGACTTCGTAGAGCATTTGTAAGGAAAATACCGAAAGGCGAGACAGCACGCTTCAAGTGTAACGTAACATCAAATAAAGCGCGCGTCTCTCACAGCGCATCCTGTGCAATGAAGCCTGTAATTCGCTTCAACCTTTCCGAACTTTATTAAAGATTATTTTACGGAAAGTTTGATTGGTGTATGTGTGTGAGGAATTGGAAGAAAGCAGATTACGGGTGTTTTTAAAGCAAACTCAGCGTCATCTCACATCTGGTTAAAAACTAAGCTCAGAATCGATTCTGAAATTCTCAGAATCGATCCAAAATCGTTGGAGAGAGAATCGCGATACATCGATGGATCAATTTTTTTCTCCCACCCCTATTGCTCATCCTCATGGACTGCACCAGATTTGCAAGTTCTTGCTGTGAGATGTTACCCCACTCTTCCACCAAGGCATTGGCCTCAAACACATCTGGGAGGACACATGCTTTGCTACCCATTGTAAGAGCGATCAGATGTCTCCCTGCAGCACTGTCTAAGGTGTCTTACATACTGACATTACAGTTTATTGCTCTGGCCACATCTGCAGTCATCATGCCTCTCTGCAGCATGCCTATGGCATGTTCACTCTGGTGAGCTGGCACCCTAGGCATCTTTCTTCAGATGTTTTTCAGAGTCAGTAGGAAGGGCTCTTTAATATCCTAAGTTATTGTAATTGTGACCTTGATTGTCTACTCTCTGTGAACTGTTAGTGTCTTAAAGGGATAGTTCACTTTGAAATTAATTTTTGATATGTTTTAGCTTACCTCAAGGGCATCCAAGATGTAGGTGTCTTTTTTTCCGCAGTAGTTTCAATTTTGATATTTTTAGGTCAAACCGTTCTTGGCTGTCAGTCATATAATGCAGGTCTGTGGTCACTGTCTCAAAACACAACCACAGAGTCCAAATTAAAACAATTCCCCATCGTCCAAATGAAACAATTCCCCATCATAAGTACACATTGATGGCCTAAGACACAAAACGAGCGGTTTGTGTGAGAAAACGAACAGTATTTATATCGTTTTTACCTCTTGAAAACAGCACACGTCCAAATGGTCTGACGGCGCGGGCGGGTATAGATGTATACGTAGATGTCGCCTTGGCTACTGCAGTTCATTGGAACGAAACCGTAGCAAAGCGACATCTAGTGTATATATCTATGCAGGTATAGATGTATACACTAGATGTCGCCTTCGCTACTGCAGTTCATTGGAACGAAACCGTAGCCAAGGCGACATCTATGAATATATCTATACCCGCCCGCGCCGTCAGACCATTTGGACGTGTGCTGTTTTCAAGAGCTAAAAACGATATAAATACTGTTCGTTTTCTCACACAAACCGCTCGTTTCGTGTCTTAGGCCATCAATGTGTACTTATGATGGGGAATTGTTTCATTTGGACGATGGGGAATTGTTTTAATTTGGACTCTGTGCTTGTGTTTTGAGACAGTGACCATCGACCTGCATTATATGACTGACAGACAAGAACGGTTTGACCTAAAAATATCAAAATTGAAACTACTGCGGAAACAAAGACACCTACATCTTGGATGCCCTTGAGGTAAGCTAAAACATATCAAAAATTAATTTCAAAGTGAACTATCCCTTTAAGTACTGTTCCACAGGTGAATGTACAATGATTGTTTATGGTTTATTAAACAAGCATGAAAAACATTGTTTAAACCAGAGCATGTGAGCAGAGCGGTAATAATCCCTCTGGGCCGTAGAGAACCTTTCTGAAGATTCCTCTCTGCTCGCTTAGTCCGCTCAGAATCTTTGAAACAAGCAATAGGTCTACGGTTATGTATAAGTTCAAATAAATGTTTAATATAAGTTGTGAACCTACATAAATGCACAGTAGTTAAGAATTAAAAATGAGATAAAATTTAAAAAGGAGAAACTGAGTTAGCAAAGAATCTTTTTGTGATATACTCACAGCGAAGTTCATTTTCGTTCTTTGCCTAGGGGTAAAAAGAAGTTTGAAATACCTTCGCAGCTGTTAGTGAACATCCCAAAGCCGTTCACTCTGCTGAGAGTGGTGTTTAGATGAATATGTGAATGTGTGCTGTGCACTTTCCTCTCAATAACAAAATAAGCTGCTAAAAATTGACACTGAACTAAAATGAAAGCAGTGAGAAACCAGCAGTAAAGAAAGCATCTGATCATAGCGGATATGTTTGATTCAGCTCTGCAATTTAGCACTCACATTACATTTATTAATACCACTACAAAATATTGCTTTAAAGCATAGGTCTTCAACCCTGCTCCTTGGGACCCACTGTCCTGCAGTTTAGCTACAACCCTGATTAAACACACCTAAACCAGCTTATCAAGGTGTTTAGGGTTGTCTGAAAATACACAGGGCAGGTGAGCTGAAGCAGGTTGGAAGTAAACTTTGCTGGATAGTGGGTCTCCAGGGACAGGGTTGAATATCTAGGCTTTAAAGCCAAAAATCTTAACTATAATTACAATCAGCAATACGTATAGTACAGAGAAATTTAATGTTGGAGCGGGATTTGAGTGAACTGTGTTTTACCAGGGGTCTGGCACAGAGCGTTACACTGCTCTGCTTCGCTCACATGCAGTGGTTTAAACCTATCCCGTAAAGCTTGTTTGGATTTTACAAAATCTTTTAAAATACAGTATCCTAAAAAAGGGATGTTTCTTTTTTTGCTCAGTTTAGTTTGTTGCATCCCTAATGAAGAATACCAAGAACTTCTGAAGGTTGATTATGTAAATGTTTCAGGAGTGTGTGAAGGACCCGTGCTGTGAGACGAAAACGTGTAAGCTGAGGTCAGGTGCTCAGTGTGCGTATGGGGTCTGCTGCAAGAACTGCAGGGTAATTAAACCTTTTCTAACACTGTAGCTCTGCTCCTAACCTTGAGATGCAATGTTGTTGTTATTGTTAACTTAAAAATAATTAAAACATTTTTTAATTTTTAATTAAAAAAGAGCTATACTATAATACAATACTGTTATTTATATACTATAATAATAATAGTAATGATATTAAAATAACACTGGCAAGATGCATGCCATGCTGGTTTATAAGATAACTTGTTTTGGCAATACATGTATTCTTCGCGCAATGAGACAAAATTTGTCTAGTTCGGTCATATATATATATATTTTCCAGCTCACTTGGACAGAGTTAATATATACATGCATATGCCATTAGACAATATGCAGTTATACTTTTAGCTCACATGTTCTGATTAATTTATCTCTCTCTATCTGTCAGTTTTTACCTGGTGGCACCGAGTGCAGAAGCAGCACTGATGAATGTGATTTGGCAGAGTATTGTAACGGGACATCTGCCCTCTGTCAGAACGACGTCTACATACAGAACGGCCATCCCTGTAAACAAGACCAGGCTTACTGCTACAACGGCCAGTGCCAGCACTATGACACCCAGTGTCAGGCCATATTTGGCACAAGTGAGTACACGATTTCGTACTTGTAGGGCTGGGTAATCTAAGAATTAAGAATATTGTTTATCCAGTATTGATTAAAATAAAAGATATTCTGATAAACATTTTTGCTTATATTCCCTACCTTTATTTTGCCCTGATCGTGATCTGACTTTTGCAGCATTTTTCTGTAATTGGTTCTGTTGTGATTATTTGCAGCAAACTGTCAAACTGATGAAGATGTTTTCTTAATTTGCTGGTGTTTTTTTTTTTTCTATTTGCATTTGTTTTCTTGAGTTGCAGCACATTAAGCTCTCTCTGCTACCGTAGGTTTACTTTATCCAGCAGAGAAATGTAGTTTGCGTATCATCTGGCCATACAGCGGTGGGATGTTTTGATGTTCCGTTTTTCACACAGCGCGATGTGTTATGGCTCACCCTCTTCAATAACAATGATAGAATATGACAGAACTTGTGTTTTAAAGCTAAACAGACACTGAATAATTCACTAAAAACTGGCCACGAGTCACGAGTTTTAGTTTTTGTTTAAAAATAAAAATAAAAGAGAAAATAGAAGTGTATATTTTGTAAATGTAACCCATCTGTCTTTGCTTGTGTGTAGAGGCTAAAGCTGCTCCTGAGCTGTGTTTTACGGATGTGAACTCTAAAGGTGATCGCTTTGGAAACTGTGGCTACCATTCCAGTGGATTTAAGAAGTGTGAAAGCAGGTACAGCACAAGATATACACCATTACAATTCAATTAAAATTCATACTCAGCAATTCAAATTCTGAAATTTGATAAAAACATACACACGCTCTCATTCTTTCAGGAACGCCATGTGTGGGAAGCTACAGTGTGAGAACGTTCAATCGTCAGTCATATTTGGCATCAAGCCATCAATCATCCAGACCCCCATTGCCGGCACTACCTGCTGGGGCGTGGATTTCCTCCTGGGCTCTGATGTACCTGATCCCGGCATGGTCAACGAGGGCACAAAGTGTGAAACTAATAAGGTGACAGAGAAAAGGAACAATCAACATACAAAGTTTCTTCTTAAATTATGCACACAGATTGCCAAAAATATGTTTGTTGAATTATTCAGCCACTTTCATGTATGTGCACATATTCTCAGGGATTCGGCGGGTCTTAAAAAAAGTCCCTAATTTGCCCTTACGCAATTTAAGGCCTTAAAAAGTTCTTAAATCAGAGCAGAAAGTCTTAATTTCTTAAAATCATGGCATTAAATGTTGCATGCATTGCAAAAACAATAAATATTTTCCTCAGTATTAATGTCCTGTTTTCAAATACAAATATCTAAACATCTTTGATATACATTTTCTTGAGATGCAAATGTAAGTCTTGAAAAATTAAACAAAATCAAGTGAGTTAATGCTTAAAAAAATAACAAATACCTGTCAATGAGTTATCAAACTTTCATTTGTGTTAAGTTGATTTTTCTGAGATCATTGGCAGATATTTGTTCTCGTTTTTATCATAAACTCACTTCATTTTGATCAATTTCAAAGAAAACAAGAATTCATATTTTATTCAAAATTCTAAGGGAAGAACATCCCTTTTTTGCAGTGTGATCAGAAGTTACAGTGAAATATATTATTTCCATAATCTATTCCGGTGGATGGGAGAAGAGCGATTCAAGCTTCTTCTTTGTGTGTGTGTGTGTGTGTGTGTGTGTGTGTGTGTGTGTGTGTGTGTGTGTGTGTGTGTGTGTGTGTGTGTGTGTGTGTGTGTGTGTGTGTGTGTGTGTGTGTGTGTGTGTGTGTGTGTGTGTGTGTGTGTGTGTGTGTGTGTGTGTGTGTGTGTGTGTGTGTGTGTGTGTGTCTTGTCTGTCTGTGTGAAACCCAGACTTTTAAACGTTTTTCTCTTAATTATAAATATATAAAAATTGAAAAAACTATGGAAATTCTACATTGGACTTATTCCTAATAAAACAAATCATATTTTCATTCAATACTAATACATGCCAAGCATTGCAGATAATAATTGAGTTTCTCCTCAAATATATTACTGATGTATATAATATATTACTTTGGTACTGATGTAAATATGAAGTTTCTAAATAGTGACAGTAAAAAATCTGAAATGTCATTAGTGTTATGATTTTTCCATAATGGTCAGACAGCAACTTTATTTGTCATTACCAAACTGATCAGTACTTAGAATGTTTCATTAAAAACATCAGTTTGTTTTATATAATTTTTTTTTTTTTTTTTTTTTTTTTTTATATCTAAGTGTGTTGACTGCTAGTTAACTTGTTAGTATGCTCACGGCTCAATGCTCAAAAACTGACAAAACATACATCATTCACTTTAACCCTCTGGGGACCAAGCTGTTTTTGGGGTCCTTGAGATGTTCTGACATGCCTTCACATTTGTCACATTTTTTCAGTTATTTATAAACATGTTAATGGCTAAGGTGTAAATTCACTCTATATAGCACAAACCGGGCTACCATAATATGCGAGCAACGTGTATGTAGATGTTTGTATTTTTAAGAGAATAATGTTTATGCGTGGTTATTGGAAAAAATTAAAATGAAAGTTGCTGAATTAAGACCACAAAACACATATTAAATATGTGTCCACAAGACTTTTGACTAATGGATGTTATCCCTTTGAGTTCTAGCTTCAAAATTATGTGAAAATAGTCTTGCTTTATCGTTCACAAAAAAAAAATACATTGATTAAAATGGTGTAAAACAGGTTTTGCTTGGAAAGCCAATATGCGAGGGGGAGGAGTAGTTTACACCTTAGATTTCAATGTCCCACCCACTCTGCATAATTAGCCATTCATTCAGGTGTGACACTGACTGAGCCACAATGCAAGGACAAAAGATGTATTTAGAAGAAGACTTATATTGACCATTTAAGATTTCGCTTACATCTCTCTTGTAAATATGTTTTGCTATTTTATTAAAAATGTTACAATTACAACAATAATTACAATTTCAACAATATTTCAAGTGTACTCTTTCTTTATAAAAAAGAAAAAAGATTATAGGCCTACATTTTATCATATGTATTCATTAGTTTGAATATAGCCAACATTGGAACATCTAACATCTTAGTCTATGACTTTATTTTTGACAATTATTTATATATATATATATATATATATATATATATATATATATATATATATATATATATATATATATATATATATATATATATATATATATATATATATATTATATAACGCGTTAGATATGAGCAGAAATTGCTAAACAAAAGCTTATTTGATGTGGCAGTATATTCTACAGTAGCCTAAAAACTGTACCCAAATCTAGTCAACAAGTGACTGACTGTAACGTTGTTTTTATGAAATATTAGGGCATATAAATGCTAATTTGCAGTTTAATACGTTGCTTATACAAATAAATTTTATTTCAACGTATTCCAGTCGATTTTTACTCATCTCAGTAGGCTATAGCAAAGCAGTTTATTCTTTCACACACAGACGCGCGATTCATATTTAGGCTAAACAGTCTTTACAAATATGTACCCTTCATTCATCTCACAGAAAGGCGAGTCATATTATAGAAATGCGATTCATCTTTTTGCGGTTTGCATAGGCCTACACTAACGTATTCCACACTTGAGAAAAGAAAACAGCCTACCTCACTCCTCAGCGGGATCTGCTCCTCATATCAGGATATATTGCTCCTCATATCAGCGACATCTTTTCTCCATAAGGTAGGCTATATTATGCCTCACTCGATCGCGACGCGCTTTGTTTACAGCTGATGTGGGCGTTTCACAGGTGTGAAATGGTTCTCAGAATTTGCATTTGAATAGCACGCGCTCTCCGGGGAGTGGTCACATTACTTTTGAATGGCTCGTAATGAGCTCGACTGGAGTCGCTCTCTTTTTATAGAGATTACAGAAGCTGAGAATATTTGTTTTTTATATAAATTACTTCATTTAAAAGATGTGATCTCAAGCTTTATGCCCGTGGGTCTGTTTTCCTGTTTGACTGAATTTTCGCGGAGTTATAGATCATTTTCGAACGCGTTTCAAATGGGAGTTTACTGACAGAGAGAAGGCAGAAATCGCATCATGTTAATTTTTCTTTATTTGTCAAAAAGCAAAACACTTTATTTTTATTATGAGTATACAGAAAAAAAATAGAAACTGAACAGGATCGATTGATGTATTACGAAAATGAAAGATCAAAATTAACAGAGCATTTAGTGTTTATTTTCATTGCAAAAAAAAAAAAAAACGAGCAAAACGCGCGGGCGCGTTTTTGGTCCCCAGAGGGTTAAAGGATAGTTCACCCCAAAATGAAAAAATCATCATTTACTTACCCTCAAGTTGTTCACTTGTTCACCCTCAAAGAGCAAAGAAAACAAACTACAATAGAACAAAGACAAATGATTTTCTGGTAGAAAAGCATTTCATACTAGAAATACTACATACAATGTATAATCAAATGTATAAAGAACAATGCAGTCTTTACTGTGTGAATTAAATATACATGTATTAAAAGTTACAAAAGATTTTAAAGTTACAAAAGTGATTCAGTCAAGAGCAGTGAGATATTTTCTCTCTTTTTTGTTGTTTTACAAGCATTGATAATGACAGCAGGTAAATTTGGATGCTGTCACTTTAAAACTGACTGCAGTGCACAGACCTAAGATACTCGCACATTTTTTTCTCAACTGTTGGAGCTGTGTTTACATTCACTTAAGACATAAATGACTCAGTTTACTTGCAAATACATGGTCACACATAGATATGTGTATTTAACCATTCAAGCCCAATTAGGTTGCAAAAAGCACTCAGTTCAGTTCTCAAGCGCTCTGTCGCACATCTCTGACAGCTCTCCTTGAAAGCACGCGCATATACAGAAATTAGTTCTCTTTCGCTGCATGCTGCACTTCAACTGTTTAAAATCACTTGTTTTTAAAGTGCAGTGCTTAAAAACACATGCAAACGAAAAACTTTCGTGTCTGCACAGCACAGCAATGTCACATGAACTTAACCACGATAGAGATGATAGTCCAAAATCTCTACCGGTTGACAAACTGTATTCTATATTCTTTAAAGAATATGGGTAACGTCTAGGTTACTAATATAAACCCTGTTCCCTGAAGGAGGGACCTGCATTGGCATTGCCGGCTAATTTCAATCCTGAGAATCTTAAGCTCTACTGTGGCAAGGCACAGCGTAGTGGGACGATGCCTTTGACGATAAGCAAACTGAGGGGCAGCTCACAATGGTTTGGTAGCACGTTGGAGCAGGCTCTTGATTGCCTCAGTCTGCTTCTGGACTGCTGAGAACTGCTGGGCACAGTCCTCGACAGCGTCGCCGAAAAGGCCACCTTGTGAGCATCAAGAAAGCGGGCTTTGTATTCGAGAATATCTTCTTTTGTGTTCAGCAGAAGAAAGAATTTCATATAGGTTTGGAACAACTTGAAGGTGAATAAATTGAGTGATTAAAACAGAATTTTCATTTTTGGGTGAACTATCCAAACACATTTGAAAGAATCCACTTGAGGGCTGACTGAGGGCATGATCAGAACTTTTTTCCATGACAAAACATAGTTTGAAATAAAAAAAAATTTCTCTCCAAAATTTCATCCGCACTGTATTTTTTTTTTTTACTTTGGAAAAACAAAACTCTTATTATTTGTATTGCAGATTTGTCTGAATTTTGAGTGCAAAAGTGCAGACGTGCTGAATTATGACTGTGACGTTGAAAAGAAATGCAATGGCCATGGGGTACGTATGCATACACTACCCACAATTCAATGCCACCATTTTAATTACACGTATTTAACCGTCTGTTTTTTAAATCCTAATCCTAAATACCTAGAGTTCTACATCTTTGTAAAATGTGTGCTGAGTGTTTGTGCTTTACTACTTTAAGGTGTGTAACAACAATAAAAACTGCCACTGTCATTATGGCTGGGCTCCTCCATTCTGTGAGGCCTCTGGTTATGGAGGAAGCATCGAAAGCGGCCCCACCTGGAATGGTAAGGCTGCTTAAAGGCACAGCTAGAGCTTCACAAAGGATTATCAGTACCTTTAACTCGTGTCATCTGTAAATGTGATTAATAGTGCTGTCGATTGATTACATTTTTTTTTACTAATTAATCACTTTTCTGTAATCTCACCTATTAAAGTTTTTCATATATTTTTATATTGTAATACTTTCAATCTCTAAAATAATGTAGAAACAACATAAACAACCACAATATTTTTAATAGCGTCTTTTTACTAAGCACAATGAATTGAATCAGTATCACTGATACTGATGACTCTATTAAATGTTTTTTTCTTCTTAATTTTTGCTATTAAATTATAGCCATTTTAGCTATTAATTATAGCCATTCAACATTACAGTATAATTGAAAGCTATAATTTCTAACATTTAATAGGCTTCTTTTTCTTTAAATTAAGGTAACTTAAAGGGATAGTAATGAAAATTCTGTCATTAATTACTCACCCTCATGTCATTCCAAACCCGTAAGACTTTCATTCATCTTCGGAACACAAATGAAGATCTTTTTGATGAAATCTGAGAGCTTTCTGTACCTCCATTGGCAGCTACGCAACCAGTTTGACTCTTGACTTTGACTCTATTTTCTGAAGAGACTTGATCGCTTTATATGATGAACAGATTTAATTTAGGCTTTAATTACATATAATTATTGATCAGCGAACATAAACAAACTCAAACGTGCTGCGTAACACAAGAATGAACCTCATTGGTTCTTGCAAGTCAAGGGAACATGCTTGAGCTTCTGTTTATCACAACTGATGTGTGAGTTGATGAATGTTATATGTGAATTAAAGCCTAAATTCAATCTGTTTATCATATAAAGCGATCATGTCTCTTCAGAAAATTTAGGACCAAACCGCTCAATTCATTTGGATTACTTTTACAGTCTCTTTATGAACTTTTTGAAGTGTCAAAGTGATAGTTGCATAGCTGTCTATGGAGGGACAGAAATCTCTCAGATTTCATCAAAAATATCTCAGTGCGGCACTGGCACACTGTCTGAAGTGGCATTCTGTGCACGCGTTTCAGGTGTTTTTTCACAGAGAGCCGCTTCACAAACAGTGGGCCAGTACAGAGTTGATTTTTTTTTTTTTTTTGTCTTATTGTGCTTGAATGCCGTTAATTGCATTAAATGTTTTTAACGTGTTAAACTGAAGAAAAAAACTTTCATTTTGACAGCACTAGTGATAACCTCAAATTAAATCTCTCTCTCTCTCTCTCTCTCTCTCTCTCTCTCTCTCTCTCTCTCTCTCTCTCTCTCTCTCTCTCTCTCTCTCTCTCTCTCTCTCTCTCTCTCTCTCTCTCTCTCCCTCTCTCTCTCCCTCTCTCTCTCTCTCTCTCTCTCTCTCCCTCTCTCTCTCTCTCTCTCTCTCTCTCACTCTCACTCTCACTCAGATAAAGATACTTCCACAAGGGATGGTCTTCTTGTGTTCTTTTTCCTTGTTCTTCCTCTTTTGGCATTGGGTTTATTCGTGTTCTTCAAGAGGAATGAGCTGAAGCAACGTTTTTTCAGAAAGAAACGCTCTCAGGGTTATGAGTGAGTATAAGGAGTGATATATATATATAAATACTCAACATTTTACTGCACTGTTATGATGTCATCAACTCTGAACAAACCCAGTATGTTGTTTAAATGATAACTGATAATGAACTGTTGAATAACTGAAATTAGTGCATGCCCTAAGTTGAAAATTAAATTAAATTATTTTTTATTATTCTTAATGGTAGCTCTTTTTGAATTTCTGATCATTTGTTATGGTACTATCTGTCATGCATAATCAATAACTTAAGACAAGGTGAATAGCAAAATAATTAATTAATTAATTAAAAGGTAACTCAGTTAATAATGAATTTAAAACACTAAATTAAAATAAATAAGTAAATGTAAAATAAATACAATAAAAATAAAACACAAAAATATATATTTTAATATAAAATGAATATTTTGTTTACCTGCATGTCATGTGACCATTAACCAGCTTCAGAGAACCGTGAACATAGAAATATGTTGTTAAATTATTCATATATTCATTTTAAATTGTGAGAAGTACTTCAAGTAAATGTTTGAGGTCAAAGGGTTTGGCTCCCAATTAGAATCAAGCATTCAACAGTGCTACAGTGTAACAGCAAATATTTAAAAGGCATATCAAAAACAATTCCAATATGTCCAAAGAATTGTGATGTATTTAAAGTGCCTCTATTTTGCATGCTTTTTCGGATATTACCTTTCATGTGTGCTCAATAAATGTCGTTATTGTCTCCCAAAGAAAGAACTGATTCTGAACTGCCTGAAACGAGTTGTCAATAATTCCAGTCTTAATACCTGCACAAACCTACGTAAGATTGCAACACATTTGCATAATGCTTTTCATTGGCTGCCCTGAACAACATCTACTTTGAACCACCCTCAAACACTGTAGTTGTAGGTAAGGCCTGGAAGAGTTTGGTTTGTTGTGTCTATATGTTAAGAAGACGCTCTTTTATGCGCTGTGAAAGGAAATCCACTTAGCATGCACTTCTAAAGGATGAGGGCTCGGGCTCAAATTTATACTGTAAAACCGATGCCATCGTTACTGTTCGTTAGTCTGGCTATAGTATCACCAGACCAAGCTCAATCTTCTTTTAAGATTGAACATTAGTCTGGGGAGTCTGCTCTGTATTTTCTACTGCACAAGAGGCATGATCAACGGGCATTGTTCAAATGACTCTGTACGCAATTGGATAGTCCTTCAACCAATCAGACCAACAATCCAGGTGACGTACTTTGCAGCGAAAACTCCAGGCTTGAAACGTGTGAACAAACGTGTTGGTTTGGAGCATTGATCAGTGGTTTGCAGAAGCAGCAATGGCATCGAGCGATTTTTGCAGGTTGTGCAAAAAAAAAAAAAAAACATGAAAGTGAGTGGTATTAACACCCATTCGAGCGATTTGTTTGATTTGTAACGGAAGCAGGATAGAAGAATGTACAGGTTTCCAGCATGAGCTAAAGGGCGAAATCAAATCGCCGGCAGATCGGGCTGAGTTGACCCAGTCTAACTGTTCATACCACTGTGTATACAAGTGCTGAGGAAGCCTCTGGACACGCTGTAAGTGGTAGACCAATCACAACAAACTTTCCTTGTTTCCGTCTGACCAATCAGAGCAGGCTTACAGAAAAAAATGGTTTTAGAGTGACTGAATCCTTTATTAAACCGTTCAATACATTGTGAGAAAACAGGTATAATGTATTAGGTATATGCAATGTATATATTATGAGAAAATGTAAGTGTTTTTTTGTACCTTAGATGCAGGTAAACCTACTGTAGGAGACCTCCAAAACTAATTTAGAAACCTTAAAATAGCATAATGGGGCACTTTAAAGTTTTTTTTTTTTTTTTGATGATGATGAAATGTATTAAATTATGTTTAGTGTGTTTAATATAACCTACATTTTTTTTAATATTGATCAGCATTCTGTTTGTTTCCTCAGAGCTGACAGCAGACCGCAGGCTCCTGTGTCCCAGCGGGGAAACCCCAATCGTATAGTAAAGGATGGGGTGAGTGAGCAACACTACATTTCACTGACTAACATACTGCCGATGATTAATTCACTAAATGTAGTGCTAATGTGAATCTAACATGTTTAAATAACCTATTGTACTGTACCTTTTTGTAGTTTTTTTTTCCAGTATATGTGCCTGAGCATAACACAACTTTACAAATGCCCACTAAACGCCCGAGTAATAACAATGCAACAGAAACTTAACTAGCCAGTAAATTAGTTCATTACTGTGTGAAGAGGAAAAACAAGTTTGAAACCTTCCCAGTTAAACAAAACATTACCATTGCATTTCCAGTTCTTTCTCTTTGGAAAGAACAATTCATGGGAAGTTAACCAAGTTGAAAGAACAGGTTAATGAGAAATCGTCTGTCCTTCACATTTAACTGAAGTCATTAAATGTTATATCTCAGTTCTAAACAATAGTCTGCTGATATAAAGATAATGACCAAGCTCCTCTTTTTTCTCTCTTCTTTGATAAAGCACCAGGCTCAGTTATTGCCACCAGAGGAGGTAAATAACTGTATACAATTTATTTAAGAGGGTTTTTACTGTACTTATACTGTGGGCCATCTCTGTTGCTGTTGCATTTAAAGTACCCTTTCTGCTTCTCTGCATTGTTCCTAACCTTTCTTTCTCTCCTTACACTTTGTGTTTTGTAAGAAAGAACCATCTTGCACATTCATTTAATTAAATAATTCATTATTAAATAATTTAAATAAATTAAATAGTTCAGTATATTTCAATACATTAAATAATCATTATAGTAATAATAATAATATATTTGATTTACATCTACTTACCCTGACTTAATGTATACGTTAACAAAATGAATCTCACTTCAGCACTTCAGGATTTTTTTTTTATTTTTTTTCAGAGCTTTAATTTTTTCAGACATTAATTAATATGCAAAAGAATGTACTATACCAGGGATTCTCAACTCTGGCCTTTAAGGTCCAGTTTCCTGCAGAGTTTAGCTCCAACCGTAATCTAGCTCACCATCTTATAACTTTCTAGTAATCCTAAACATAGATATATAAATACATAGACACCTCATTGGCCACTTTGGCCCGTTGCAGCGATATGTCCGCCATTTTGGACCGGGCAAGACTGCTCTATAAACAAATACAAGTAAATGGGGAGCTGCTGTTTATCTTGACAAAAAGCACATTAACAAAAAAGGTTCGGCCTCCAATTAGTAAGAATCTCGGTAGTTAGACCTTAAATGTTATTCATTGTCATAAGGAATTGTGAAAACTCTTGCTTGTCAAACATAGATTTGGTTTATTTATTTATTTTCTGGTTAATTGTGAAGTCGTCCCTAATGCAATATCATTATATGTACATGAAATGTGCATAGTTTTTCATTGTGAAAATTGCTTTTTCTGTCTTCAACACCATAATTTTAGCTATTTGTCTTGCACCTTCAGTTCACAACACAGCTTGTTTACTTTTAAATCCTAGAAAACATAGTCTGTTGCGGCTTAAGTGAACGTAAATAGTAGAGAAAGACAAGGCATGTGTACATGCAGTAAATTGGATTCGACATTTATTATGGTGATGTGAGGATTGTTTTAAGTTCACTTAAATTAAAAGTTTTTTAAAGCCTAATAAATGTTAAAATAAAAACTGATAGCTTTCGATTACACTGTAATGTTGAATGGCTATAATTAATGTTAAAAGAAATTATTTTCATCAAGACATCAGTAGCAGTATTAGTATCAGCCTTCATTCATTTGGAGATTAACTGTGAAATTTCTATATTATAAAATATATTAAACACACACACACACACACACACGTGTGTGTGTGTGTGTGTGTGTGTGTGTGTGTGCGTGTGCGTGTGCGTGTGCGTGTGCGTGTGCGTGTGCGTGTGCGTGTGCGTGTGCGTGTGCGTGTGTGTGTGTGTTTATATACAGTACCAGTCAAAAGTTTGGAAACATTACTATTTTTAATGTTTTTGAAAGAAGTCTCTTATGCTCATCAAGCCTGCAGTTAAAAAAAAAAACAGTAATATTATGAAATATTATTACAATTTAAAATAATGGTTCTCTTTTTTAATATACTTTAAAATGTAATTTATTTTTGTGATGCAAAGCTGAATTTTCATCAGCAAGTAATCCAGTCTTTGGTGTCTTATGATCCTTCAGAAATCATTCTAATATGCTGATTTATGATCAATGTTGGAAACAGTTGTGCTGCTTAATATTTTTTTTATAACCTGAGATACTTTTTTCAGGATTATTTGATGAATAAAAAGTTAAAAAGAACTGTATTTATTTAGAATAGAAATCTTTTGTAACAATATACACTACCGTTCAAAAGTTTGGGAACAATAACTTTTTTTTTTTTTAAAGAAATTAGTACTTTAATTCAACAAGGATGCGTTGAATTGATAAAATGTGATGGTAACGATTTATATTGTTAGAAATGTTTTTATTTTGAATAAATGCTGTTTTTATGAATAAATGCTGTTAACATTTTACTCATCAATGAATCCTGAAAAAAGTATTCCAAAAATATATATTAAACAGCACAACTGTTTCCATCATTGATAATAACTGATTATCAAATCATCATATTAGAATGATTTCTGAAGGATCATAAGACACCAAAGACTGGAGTACTTGCTGATGAAAATTCAGCTTTGCATCACAAAAATAAATTACATTTTAAAATATATTAAAAAAGAGAACCATTATTTTAAATTGTAATAATATTTCATAAAATTACTGTTTTTTTTTTTGTTTTTTTTGTTTTTTTTTAACTGCAGGCTTGATGAGCATAAGAGACTTCTTTCAAAAACATTAAAAATAGTAATGTTTCCAAACTTTTGACTGGTACTGTATATGTTTTATATGTATGTGTGTGTGTGTGTATTTTCTTGTTTGTTTGTTTGTTTGTTTTAGCATTATTTATTAAAACAGAGTCCTATATGCTTAGTTTTATGTGAATTTATTTTGTTGTGATAGCTATTATGTCACTGAACTCAGACTTAACTCTGATGTTAATTAATTAAATATTATGTAGTTCAGTTCATTTATTCCTAAGTAACCCATCATGCAAATGTTTGTGCAGTAGTAACAGGAGTTTCTGTCTCTTTGCAGGTGGTTCAGACTAATAAATCAGCCTCTGTGCCATCTTACGCCACCAGACCGCCACCACCATTTGCACGGTAATAATATACAGTACAATACCGTTCAAAAGTTTGGGTTAGCACTTGGCAATTGTTTTTTTTAAAGAAATTAATACGTTTATTTATTCAGTAAGGATGCATTAATTTGACAGACATTCAGAATCTTACAAAAGATTTCTATTTCAAATATATGCTGTTCTTTTGAACTTTCTACTCATCAAAGAATCCTGAAAAAACATTTAATAATTAAGTAAAATATTAAGTCGAACAACTGTTTTTAACATTAATAATAATAAAAAAAAGATTGAACAGCAAATCAGCATTAGTAATGCCTGCTAAAAATTCATCTTTGCCATCACAGAAATAAATGATATCGTAAAATAAATAAAAATAGCAAATAGTTATTTTAAATAATAATAATTTTTCACAATATTGCTTTTTTACTGCATTTTTTTATCAAATAAATACAGCCTCGATGAGCATAAGAGACTTCTTTTGAAAACGAAAAAATCTTACTGACCCCAAACTTTTGAATGGAAGTGTAATGCTATCCAAAACATAGTGAGCTGCCTACTTAGACAGCTGTCTTTTAAAGCAGCATTCGATGGATCATCATAAGTGGCTGATTTGTATGTTCTACACATGCAGCAACATTTTGAAAGCATAATATGTTCATAAATGTTTTTAGAGAGCTTATTTCTGACCGTCACCTACCCTCTGTCCACTCTCCACAGACCACCTGCTCCTACCCAACAACTAATGCCTCAAAGACCAGCGCCTGCACCCCCAGTATAACACACAACACACAGACTGACAGTTGTATTTCTGTCTGGGATGGACAGGCCAAGTGTGAAATGTGCAGTGGGAGGAGTCAAGGAGGAATCAGGTGGTTGCTCCCCCACTTATTCTCCCCTGTCCTTCTGTAAACAGCTGTCAACTGTCAATCAAACTGAGAGACGGTCAGTGTTGCGAAAGCAACCTCTACTCGCAATACATCAGAGAGTACACGATGGGAGCGAGAGAACTATTTAGCCAATTAAACGCTTCCCACCTGTCACGTGACAAAAGATCAAGTTGGCAACTATGGCAACAGACCGATCTCCTTAAATGTTATGATTCTTATGTGCTATATAGGACCACTGCGACTTATTGCACTTCAGTAATATTCACTGTTTATTGCAGGAATGTACAGAGACCCTTTTATTATATGCTGGCTTTCCTTCCCCTCCACTTTTTGGTGCAAAATGTATTCTGTACACCACAGTCAATCATTGTTCCAAAAAATGTGTTATAAAATGTTAAGGACAAGGACAAATGCGATAAATTAGTTAATAGGCATCCCTAACATTTTACAAGGTTATCAAGTCATTAGTAATATCTAAATGGCCCGTGGTAACTGCAAATCATTCTCTTTGCACTGTGATGCATAATATTCATATTATAAATAATTTAGGTTTTGCAATACTGGAGTGCAAGGCAAGAAACAAAATACATAAAGTAATTTTATTATTTTTATCATTTGATTCATTGATCTAAAACTACTATTTTACCATTTATATATAGTTTTATTTGCATACTTTTATTTATATGTAACTTTTATAGAAAATCTATTTTTTACTTTATTTGCCAAGTGAAATTCTGTCCGCAATGAGGCAAAAATCAGGTAAACATGAATATTTGTTTTTTTGAAAATGGCTAATTCCTAAAACTTCATGATTGACACTTTTTTTTTTTTTGGTGGTGGTGGTGGTGAACATATTTTTTTTTTTTTTTGTTGCAAAATACAAACAACAGTAACAATGAAAACAAAGTCAAAGCTTTTCTCCTATCATTTTAAGGGCTACATGACTTTATGCATGATAACACACTATGCGATAAATTAAATATTTCTTCCTTTATGAAACTGATAAAAAAGAACGAAAAGACCATTTTGTCTGCATGTTTCATAGACTTCTTTCTTTGTGATGACCGTCATACCACATGGGGTACAGTATGTGTACAAAGTCATGCAAACAAACACACACAAACAACTGTAACATGTCTGTTGTAGACCACGTTTAGACAGTATCCTCACACTAGGACATTTCCATCATAGCAAAATCAGTAAGTGCCATACATTTCATGTCTGATAAGTATTATTTTACATGTGTATGATTAACTGAATGAATGATGGACACAACAACCCACCCCTCACACACTGCATTTCCATTCGAAGCAGTTGTGGATTGTTGATGTTTCATGGATAAAAGATGGACTTATTTTGGACTACCTACAGTGTAATGTGGATGATGGTTTTTGCACATGAAAATAAAAAAACACTGGTTTGTTTTTAATGATGATGTGAGGTGCATTTTAAACACAAATTTCACAGCATTCTTTTCAGTGAATCAGTGTCATGAACAACTCGGCCCAGGTGATTGAACATTTATGATGTGAATGTAAGCCAATTGCTATTGAATATAAAAAAATGTAGTCGTGAATTCTGGTGGTACCATTTAGCAGAAAATAACGATTCGAGTAATTAGTAATGTTTTGAATTAGCTTTTAATTTTTTCAATTTTGTTTTCATTTTAGTTTGTTTTAGCAATTTTGTTGTGAATTTGTAATTTCTATCGTTTATATTTCTATTTTTCTTTAATTCATTCAACTTATTTCAGTTATGTGCCAACATTTCAGATTTTTAAGCTTACATTTTTATCTATTTATTTTTTTGTCCGCTTTATTTCAATTAAATTATTTCATTTTGCTGATTTATGAAAACACAAAGAAGCTCTAAAAGACAGAGACGTGTGCGACAAAACTATATTTCCCACAATTCTCTAACGCACGAAAATGCTTTGCTCATTCATATTAGGGCAAAAGGTTTCCTGTCCTTATAATTTTAAATTGTCCATTTTACTCTAACCAAAATCACTTGATGATCACATCACGTCGGAAGTAGGAACTGATAAGAAGCGCTAGAAAACAGCATTACTTTAACAGTTAAATAGTTTTTTAAACGCGCTGCGTTTCCAGTCAAGAGATGTAAAAGATTTTGAATATTGTTTAATAGAAATGTAAATTATATTTATGATTTGCGGATGTCACGTGATGGAAGAAAAAAAACCAGATTGAAATAATCGATTCTCAGAAATCAGTTCGCGGCTTCGCGCTAAACCTAGAAGTGACGTCCTAAACGGCTGACGTTCTTCATGACGGAGCTTCTGTTCTAGTAGTGTCGACTGTCACTCTCGTGAGCAGCGCAGGGGTCAGTTGGAGCCGCTACCACCTCCGGTACACGACCAGTTTACAACAGCTGTCGGAACAAGTAAGTTTTTTTGTTTTGTGTGTCTTCCATCTGCCGTTAAAGGGAGATTTAATGACAGCGTCAGCAAAAACCGTACGAAGAGGCGCGTTCCTCATTTCATCGTTTTTAGCATGGCTGCTTGCTCTTGTTTGGTGTGGCACAAAGTTAACTGATATTTGAGGACATAAGTTGGCATTTATGCAGCAGGACACTTAACTATCCAGTTACAGAACTGCATGCCTTAACCGACCTTAATTAGCTCATTATTGTTGCTACTAGGTCAAGGTTTTGTGATTCACAAGGGAAATACGTTGGGTTTGTGTCTTTATTCATTAAACAAATACATTAAACAATAAAAAAAAATTAGCAACCTAGTAATAAGTTGAAATTGCATGAATGAACTCCAAGTGTCGGCCTCCAATTTGATGGTTAGCATGGGCTGCTAATATTTTCATAAGAACCATGTTTAGTGAAAGGACATAATGATTGACACTCCGTGTCTCCAATAGCCTTCCACTAAGCATGACTGGTGGGTGGAGTTAGGAGTCTCCGGCAAATGGCGCTCTGAAACGCCTCAGTAGGCGGGTGTAGTTGAGTGATTCATCAGTGAAAGGGAGTGGAATGTGGATGCAAGGTCAAAACATAGGCGTGTGGAGGGAGAAAAGGGTCCATGTTTATTTCAACCACATGGTCATATTAGTTTCATTTTAGCGGAAAAGGACACCGATATCCATTATTATTTTGTTAAAGTAGAGTATAGTTCAGTTTATTACAGTAACAACGGATCTGATTTATTTCTTTTGTAGGAAAGAAAGGCAATGCTTTGTCAAAATGTTAAGAAAAACTCTTCGCAAAGTTGCATATGGCATATTGTGATGAAAAATATTAAGTTAATGATGCCAGAAATGGTCGTCTAGATATAAAATAAGTCAATTGTTGTGGGGTTCAAGGGTTTGCAGCGTAACATGCATGAAATGTTATGTAGGCTAATGTTTTTTACACATGTGGTTTACTATCAAATCAATCAAAATGTGACTTATAAATAACATGATTTTGCATATCAGATTGCCATGTTAATAATTCAATCTTTTTTTTTTTTACCAGCAAATAGTTTGTAGTATGTTATGAGGGTGATTAAAATAGACTCACCTTTGACCCCCATTTCTCTGTGTGCATTAGTAAAGATGTTCATTTCTATTTGCAACAAAAGAGGTTAAGTAACCAGCATCAAAAGTTTTTGTAACCTCATTACATCAGTGTTATGCGAGTTAGGCTCCTGTTGATTGGCAAAGCAGCAGTTGGGTGAAAAATAAATTCAAACTTCACTTAATTTTTTCATCATTCGATAAACACTACGTATAGTTATGATTGCTAAACATCCAGGATATGCACACATAAGGACCATTTTAAACAATAAACTGACACAAATACATATAAATATGTGTCATTCAACATACAATAACTTTGAACGGTCCTTCTACTCCAAACACTGGGTCTGTACCTCCGACTACGTCACGCGTGACCTTTCAAACGTGATGACGTTCTCAAAAATAAGGTTCTTTTGGAGCTCTTATCATAAGCTTGACTATCTCTTTGACCTTTGTCTGGGCTCTGGAGGTGACCATTGTGCCATGGAAAGTACTAAACTGCATAAACAGATATGAAAGATTACGTTCTTAGCGCGGTATGAATTTTTTTTGTCTTGATGATGATTGCAGCTACTGTTGTACTTATAATATATAAACTGTTTGTTTAGCTTTTGCACTAAAAATCTCATTAAAACCTCCATGTCATACCTAGGGTAGAAACTTCCTAACAGCATAGGAATATCTATCAAATCTATTTGTCTTTAAATTGCTGAGATAAACTGCACATTTTAATGCTCCTCTGATTGACTTTTCTGTTTTTCTTCCAGAGTGCAAAACGCCAATAGGAGTATAAAGTTTCAAGGGCTTTTGGAACGTGTCCATTCTTCCCCAGGAAATTAAAACACATTTTCCGTTTTGGGCTAAAGAAGGAGGTGACACTTCTCTTTTCTGTTGTGGCACTGGGGACATCCAGGAACTCGTGAGTGTGGGTGGTGTTCGTTCAATAGACTGCGATGCACCGCTTAAGGACTTGTGCGGCACGGCTCCGGCCAATCACTGCCTCTCAGACTGCTAAAAATCTATCACAGCAGAGGCCAGCATCCACCCCTAGGACGTTTCAGCCATTCAGGTGCTACACTGCACCAGTGGCCGCAGAGCCGTTTCTGAATGGAACGAGCTCCAACTATGTCGAGGAGATGTACTATGCATGGTTGGAGAATCCCAAGAGTGTGCACAAGGTAAGAGGCAGAGGATGTGCTTTTGGATGATGTGAAGAGACCTCTCTGTTGTCTTGTCCATTCTCAAACTAAAGTTTTGGGTCTTGGGTGTTTGCATAAAAATGCCACAAAAAAAAAATCTTAATCCAGGTATACACTGAATTTCCATCTGTCCACAGATGCTGAGTAGCAACTTGTGTGTCTTAGATCACATTACTGGGATCCCTGGTTGTATTTTTAGAGCAGTCATGGGAGTGTGTCGGTTCCAGGACATACTGACACACAGCTGATTCATTATGGGCATTTAGTTGTTCTAACCCTCTGCACTTCTTATGAGGTTTTATGTAATAAACCTCAGTTATAATAACCACCAAGCTCCACCAAGTTCAAAAGTGAGTACAAGGTCCAGACTCCAGAGTATCTTGGGTTAATGTTTTGCTCACTGTCCTGTGGATGGATATTTCCGACCATCCCTCAGGCAATTTGTTTTGGCCATCTAGATCAGATATTTTCTTCAGATTTTGAAGGAAGGGTACAGCCCCACCAGTTGCTACGTTGCTATGGTTTCTTGATCTGAATTCCCCCACTTTACTTTATTCAGTGTAATGGTTGCTAACCTTAAACTGCCTTTTAAGCATAAATATCAAATTATTGTTTGCACTTAATAAGACTAAGAAAAAACTGTCATTTATTTTTGTTATTTATACTGTTTTTATTTCTATGTTCAATTTCTAGAAAGGAGTTAAATTAGGAGGTCACACAGCCTCAGTCAGAAGTTCTGGAAGCTCATAATTCATGTACAGTAAGGTCTGAAGAGACTCTTGTGAAATCATACAGGAGAAAAGCCAGTCAGTTGAGTTTGTGGCAAAACCTTTTACAGTGCTGGTATATTGTCATCTTTCAATGCATTTGATAAATTATAGTCAAGTCAAGTCATCTTCATTTATATAGCGCTTTTAACAATGTAGATTGTTTCAAAGCAGCTTTACAGAGATAAACGTATAATTTATGGTAACAGAGATTGTTTTGGCTTTATAGCGGTTCTTTAGTAAAGTTATTTTCCAGCTAAGGTTAGTTATGATTGATTCGCTTCCGTCGCAATAATCATTTGTTATTAAATCTGGGGCCGCTAAGACGACACAATTCTCTCTACATAGACTTTAAACGCGATCCTGTGAGAAACGCTGATGGCATTAAGAATTAATGCCATGTGAAACGTGAAGTTCACATGCGCATTAAGAATTGGTTCTATAGTTATGTGCATTTGAATATATGTACGCAGGTTTGTGATTCCCTACAAACCAAGCCTAAACAAAGTACTGGTGTTTCCTTATAATTTTTGATACAGAATTTTATTTTATTTTATCAATTCGGGGTAGATACGCGAATTGAGTTTCCCGACAACGCTTTATCTGTAGAGTGGTAAAGGGATCCTCCATAGGAAGAGACTAGTTGGCACTTCAGCACTGAGTTGTCATCGGGTCCAGGCGAAGGTCTTTCATCAGATCTGGGTACGGCCTGGATCCGGCAGGCTGCGGGAAAACCTCGGAATAAACAATACTCATAAAGTAGAAATGAAATGACATTCATTACAAGATTATTAGTTAAAACATTTCAAAATGCACTTGCAGACTATTTTTCCAGTCATTAATTTTGTCATTGACGATTTCTATAAAATATTGTGCAAAAATCTTGTCGCGTTCTCGTGAACCCAATCTCAATGTATCCCAAAATTATATGTATTTTTTAAAAATGCTGGCATACCAGTGTGTAGCTGAAACAATTGCTGCATCTTTTCAATGGCAACGACCAGCAATATGAAATGTTTTGAGAGGGAACCTTTGTTAACCGCATTCCCTTCTTACTAGTGTTTATAACTTTAAAACAACAAAAATAACCCCACAAAACTTACTCTCTTTAACATTGCAAATATCATGCAGTGACCTATTATGACAGACCCCACAGAATCCAGTGGACAAATGGAACAATGTTGAATGTCACGGGGTTTGTCTCAATCAGCTTCAGAGGTCATGAATCAGTATATCGTTTACACGAATTTGGGCACTGGTAAGGACTGTAAGGACCCTGGTTCACTACACATTGTGACACTGGTGATTACTCTATTTCCGGCGACATGGCAATGTCCTCATTGTACAACATCACAACTGGTATTCATGAATAACAGCAGAACTGGGATCTTTCTGACATTAGTTTTAATGTTATTTAAAGTGCATTAGTGTTTTCCAAAGTTACTAGCCACTCAGCATTTTCACTGGCCACAATTTTGACATCAATAGCATGGGGAAAACCTGTCATATAGATATTTTTAATATTATCTCATAATTTGGCAGCAGGTATATTAGGCTGCTGTCACTTTAAGACCTGACGCGCAGATCCATTATACTGTTACACATGCGTTTTCTTTCTCAATTGTTTGTTCACTTAAAACATAACTGACTGTGTTTACGGGAGTACTCACCCAAGACCGGCATTTTGAGATTTATTTTGTGTGTATTTGACTGTTTAAGCACAATAAGCAATGAAAAAGAACAAAATTTAATACTGAGAGAGGTGGCTTTACACACACACTTGGGTGTGAGCACAAAATGAGTAAAATTATGTGCAATACACGCAATCCCATGGCGAAATTCAAGCCCTGTAACACTGGTTTGGTCACTGAACATGTTTTTTTTAGGTAAATGTTTTTGAGTCTTTCCGTGGTTTAAACACTGATTGAGCGATTACATGTGACATAATACAGATTTTGGTAAGTTGTACTCTTTCTTTTAACATACCTTCAGATGTTCATTCATGTTATTTTGCGCTGTAACTGGTATTAAAGCAGAGGAGATGATCAGTTCACGTGCACTGGCGCTTCTCTTAAATTGAGCTGCACTACAGCGATCTTTCACATCATATTAAACGGCGTGAAATCTGTATTTATTTTTTACATTTCTTAATAAAATGGACTTAATTTGAAATCTAAAACTTTGTGCTTTACTTTTGATATGAAACAAAGATGCGTGCTACAATGTTGTTCATTCATCAACTGAAAACACGATAGACTAATCGATTCTTGGGATGTAAGAATCGATATTGGATCGTACAAATGAATCGATTAAAATTAAGATGCTATTTTTTCTATTTATATATCGTGCAGTCATACTTGAAGTGCACACACAAATATTTAGGGACACAGCAACTTGTCAACACTGCCCCTCGAATCACTACTTTATATTACTCCGTAACAAGGTGGTAACATTGCTATTAAAACTCACAGCTTCATCGTTAGTAGAGAGACAAAGTAAAGATGCAGGTAATACACGGTCGTTCCTACTGTATGTTTCCAGGGTCCTGTGTTCCCCAGATTTAAATATTTTTTTCTTGTTAGTGTTTGTTATTAATATGTACATTAGGGGTTTATGTTACATCCCTGGTGTGTTTAAATGTTTATAGCATTATTTTAGTGTTACATGAGTTACCATGGTGGAGTTTTGTATTTGTGTGAATGACTCTGTACCTTCTATAATATATATCTCAGCTTGTGGAAAGGCTACTTTAGCATGTGTTATTATGGTGGTTATCAGTATAATATTCAGGTGGAATATTAATATTATATCAGTTAATAAAATATACAGTTTTTAAATGGTTACCATTCAGTCCCATAAAACCAAAAATTATGCTATCATGCTTTTTTTTTATGGTGAACTGACTTTAAAAAAAAAAAAAAAAAATTTATACAGCTTGGTAACCTGATAAAAAAAATTTCCCAAGCTCTGTATTTTTGTGGGAACTCGTCAAATGGGGTTTCTGTTTCCCTGCATTGCCGCATGGCTCTCAATATACAGTAACAGGCCTAGACTTGAGGGAACTAAGCAAATGGTTTTAGTAATGGAATCACAAAAGATCATAGCTTACTTTAAGTTATGGTTAGTATTGGAAGGGTTTTTTTTTTGTTTTTTGATGATGATGATGATGATGATGATGATGATGATAATGATGATGATGAGTGGGCCCTGGGAAAATGAGTCTTGACCTTTTGAAAGTATGTTCACACTTGGCATGTTTGATTTGATTAAAATGAACCCTGCTCTGTTAGTTAGTGCGGTTCATTTGAATAAGTGTGAACGCTGCCATCTGAACCCTGGAGATGATGGGTCTCGGTCCACGTCCAAAAGAACTCTGGTGAGGTTTGAATGATATATGAATGCAGCCCGGTCCAAAGACATGTAAACAAACCAAAAACAGGAAGATGAGACCCTAAAAAGGACAGAATGCTCACACATAGGCCTACCTGTTTATTCTCGTCAGAGTTGCGATGTCACCCATCAGAGTTAGGTATAGGCAGTAGTGAGGGGCGGATCGATCTTGAAGTATCGATACTTCGATACTGACGTGATATCAAAAAGGATCGATCCTCACATAAAAATATCGATCCAAATGGGTGTTTTTTTTACCAGTATTTTTTTTATTAATTTAGCACACAATTCAGTGCGTAAAATAAGCTTCTAAGTGGAAAAATAAGTGAATGTTAGCGGATAATTGTGTAGGATAGAACTTTTTCTCCTAGTCATCTAGATACAAGACGAAACCAATCAATCACAGAGAGCGTTCGATGCTGGTGCTTCGCTGAGCTCACAGGCCCAGTGCGTTTGGGAAACGAAGCCTTGCTTAGATGACAGAGAAACAATCGGGAGTTATTTCGCAATAAACAAGCCAAACGTGTACATAACGGTTCAAAATGTTGACGTCAGTAAGTTTTTTTTATTTTTTTTATGAAATTAATATTTTTATTCAACAAGGATCGATGCATTAAATTGATCAAAAGTGACAGTCAAGGGTTTTACACTTAAAAAAAAATCTACTTCATATAAATTGTTCTTTCAACTTTGTTCATCAAATAATTCTGCATAAAATGTATCTTGGTTTCCACAAAAATATGAAACTGTTTTCAACATTGATAATAATAAATGTTTCCTGAGCAGCAAATCAGCATATTAAAATGAAATATCATCATGACTGGAGTAAGGATGCCGAAAATTCAGCTTTGATCACATGAATAAATTATAGTTTACTATGGCATAGAAAACAGATAGCCTATGTTAAATTGTAATATTACAGTTTTTACTGTATTTTGATCAAATAAATGCAGAAGAGAATTAAAAATCTTACAGACCCCAAACTTTTGAACAGTAGGCTAGTACTAGTAGGCTAGTACTATAATTAGGGTAGTTTTGTAAAAGTCACTGACTAATTACAGGCGAGTTGAGAGCACAAATCACAAAATATTTAGGCCTAGTAGTCATGAAAATGTATTCAGATTTAGCATATTAATGATGCATTCACCTCATAAATCATGACACACTGCTCTAGCACAGGAAAGTGCATACAAGTTAATGTGCATGCTTTTAAAATGAAAAAGTATTGGTATCGATATCGGCGATACTGGCCCTGTATTTACTTGGTATCGGATCGGTACCGAAATTTGCAGTATCGCCCATCACTAATAGGCAGAACCGCGTCTCCTCGCGGCAGATATTGGTTTGTGTGTGTGACGGAGGGATTCCTGCCGCCATTTTTGACTCCTTTACACATTTTATAAGCTCTTCACAAGTTCTCAGTTGGTCAAAATACCATTATATGTAAGCTACGCACATACGAGCGCATTTATCCCAGCACACAGCATTGTTTCAGATGTTCAGTAGATCTCAAAATAGCCAATAAAAGCCGACCAATCAGGCTGTGAACGTATCCCTATGTCTTTAGGTTCGGTATCTTTAGGTTGGATGATAAAAATGCCAATCTAAACGCTAAGTGGACAAGAACTAAATGTTTTGGGTTTTTTTTAGTCCGGATCAATCGAATCGAACTGCAAGTGTGAACGCAACCTTAGTTAATGTGTGTTAACAGACCATTGAACTGGGGTCCCTGGAAATACTCTATCTCTATCTCTCTCTGGATAATTTATTCAAATAAATGAAGTCTTATCACACTACTTTATCTCCGTTTCTGATTTAAAGCTAGATCTAACGAGTCATGACTGACAAAAATAACTGTCTTTTTTTTTTTTTTTACCCTTCCAATTAAATGGAAGCTGCAAATAACAGCTTTAACTTTGTAGTGTTGGCAAGTGACCATGGTATAAGCAAGATAATCCACGGCTATGTGTGCATTAAGTAAGGAATAATTGACGACAGGCCGTTGAATTATTAGAAAAATAATGCACACCTCGGGTGTGCATAATTTTTCTAATAATTCAACGGCCTGAAGTCAATTATTCCGCTTATACTACAGTTACCACACCTCGAAACATTGTTCAGATTATGTATTTCAAGACGTTTGTAAAGTTTTTGTCATTAAAACGCTCTTGTATGTAGGACTAATTTCTTACGCATCTAATCCAATGCCTCCGTTGCTAATTCCAAAACGTCATTTTAGAGTTAGTAACGGAGGTTTGAGCCACTGATAGCAGACTAATGCTGGGGACACACGACTAGCTGACACATTCTCTGACTGTTTTCATCGCAGCATATTTTAAACACCGATTTTGAACACAGACTGAATGCGCTGAACATGCGTTTGGGCATGATCAGTCATCAAATTACATTCATAACCGGCCTTAAAGTGTGTCCTCGGCTCGGCTTTATGCAGTTATTAGGGAGAGATGTTGCAATAATGAGACAGAAAAGCATGTGCGTCAATATTATTTATTTATTAATTCAATTCGTTTTAATTAATTCGTTCATTCTTTTTTTTCTATTATTGACAGATGACAGTAGACTATGGAAGGCATTTTCTGCCAAATTTAAATAAATAAATTAAATGATTAAAATTAAAATTAAAACCAGATTAACAATTTCATTACAGAAAACAGTACACAAAAAATGTGACAAAATTGAGAATGAAATTAAATGATTTCATTTTCACATCATTATCCCTGTCAAATTGAAAAATAAAATGCAATTGGTGATTTCACATTTCATTTCCACTACAGTCTCGAGGCAAGACTGCCAATATTAAAATGAAAAGCCAAACGTGAAAAAGAAACTACAAATACAGTTTTTACAATGCTCTTTAGTAACGCTCACGCAATAATAGTGACACAAATGTAAATTTTCGTTTTCATTTTAATTCCCCTTTTATTTCACAGTTTTCATTTTCGTTTTCATTTTCAAAGACAACCTGCATGCAAATAATATGTTAATGAGTGGGTGTGGCTTATTCTAGTAACGGCGCTGAGACACCCTTCTACAGCGTAGAGGCTTCGGCGTAGGTCCGACGCAGAAGTATGAAACAGGCTTAAGTCATCGTCCCGTGTGCATGAGTTGAATGTGTGAAACGAAATTATTTAAATGTGATTATATTGTAATCGAGACGACGAGATATGGCGAAATCTGTTAGTGAGCTTTTGCGGGAAGCTGCCGCAGCATTAGAACATGGAAACAACCAGCCTGACCATGTTAGTTATAGTGTTAGACTCGCTAGACCATAATCGACGATGAGGTTCATTCATGTATTAGGCTGTTTTAGAAATTCAACTATTTGGGTGTACAGAAGTCTTAGTAACACAATTTCTACAACAATTATAGCCAGACATTAATACCCAATGGCTTTAACCGAGAACCTCGGCCAATGTTTCATATTCGCGTCGTGCCTAACAACGTCCTTCAGCCGTTACTAGAATAAGCCACACCCACTCATTAACATATAATTTGCATGCAGGTTGTCTTTGAAAATGAAAACGAAAATGAAAACTGTGAAATAAAAGAGGAATTAAAATGAAAACGAAAATTTACATTTGTATTTGAATTGTGTCACTATTATTGCGTGAGCGTTACTAAAGAGCATTGTAAAAACTGTATTTGTAGTTTCTTTTTCACGTTTGGCTTTTCATTTTAATATTGGCAGTCTTGCCTTGAGACTGTAGTGGAAATGAAATGTGAAATCACCAATTGCATTTTATTTTTCAATTTGACAGGGATAATGCTGTGAAAATGAAATCATTTAATTTCATTCTCAATTTTGTCACATTTTTTGCGTACTGTTTTCTGTAATGAAATTGTTAATCTGGTTTTAATTTTCATTTTAATCATTTAATTTATTTATTTAAATTTGGCAGAAAATGCCTTCCATAGTAGACTAGCCAAATAAAATAAAAAAAAGCCTTTTTTAACAAGTAAGGCCTATCAATAATTATTTATTTGTTATATTATCTGCAATAAAACTCCATGCTGCAGGACTATCCATTTATATTCAGTTTAATTTTCTATTGATTATAGATAGGAATATACTTTATTTATTAAAATTAAACTGAATATAAATGGATAGTCCTGCAGCACGGATTTTTATTGCAGATAATATAACAAATAAATAATTATTGATAGGCCTTACTTGTTAAAAGGCTTTTTTTTTTTTTTTTTTGGCTAGTCTACTGTCAGTTTAATTTTCTAGTGATTATAGATAGGAATATACTTTATTTATTAAAATTAAACTGCATGTTTCCATTGATTGTGAAGCTAGACATTGAAAATTGTTTTTCTTGTTATGAATTGTATGCTATTTTCCGTTATTACAGTTAACTACGCGAAGTGATATGGAACTGTAATGCGGTCAAGACCTGCCTGAAACTACTTTAGCTGTGCGTTTCCCTGAAAATAATGCACACCTTAGAACGTTCGTCAACCAATCAGATTCAAGCATTCAACGGCCCTGTAGTATAAACTATTTTAATGAGTTTTGCATCTGGTAGTTGTTTGCCTCCACTTTGTGCTTTAAAATCATGTAATGCACACCTAGCTGTTGATGATCCCTTACATGATACGTTTCAGCAAGTTATACTGAATAATAGACTGAAAGCTCGATCTTGGGATTTAAGAATCAACATCAGTTCATCAAAATGAAGATTAATTGGTACAGTATCTCACAAAAGTGAGTATACCCCTGTATACTGTATTGTCAACCCAGTCCTATTCTAGTTATGCTCACCTCTGGTATATGTAATATGCTGTATATGGCCCTTTCAACATTTCCACCATCTTCGTGTAGCATTTTCAACCATCTTTGTGTAGCATTTAAATCTATACCTCAAAATCACGAAATCAGAATCACTTTTGTACCTTTAACAACGATTAATTATAATTAATTTATTCAGTTAGGCTTTGCAGTGTTAGTTAAATCAAACTGGTGTATTTATCGAACTCTTGTTATCGTTTTATCGGGGAGAATTATATCACGAAAATTATCGTTTTATCGCCCAGCCCTATTCTAGAATGATTAATTCTTTCCAAATAAAGCTATTCAAGTCTTCTAGTGAAATTGTTTTCATATTTCAATATATATCGCAGAAAAACTAAATATCGCAATGTCAGTTTTTTTTCCCAATATAGAGGAGTCAACGCCCACTTGCTATTGCAAGTGAGTAAGTGTTTTGAAAACATCCATATAAAACCATCATTTACAAACAAAGCGGTTTGTGATGCAGATATGGTGCAATGATGAAGGCCCATTCGTCCAGCTCTGGAGGCAGTCGTGTGCAAATATGTTTGTGTGATATCACAGATTCCGCAATATTAAACCGAGACATTTTTGGAGCTTGATTAAAATGCTTTGTTTATGAAGAGGACGTTTTAAGCCATGAAACTTGCAGGATGTTGTTGGATTACAAATTTATTAAATGTTTAATTTAGTTTGCAACAGTAAAATGTGAGTACATTGAAGTTAGCGTTTAAGGTTGAGATAATGATTCTGCTCAGCAAAGTTGCAATACCTGTTTTTAAGTCACCTTTTGTCGTTAATGGCTCGAGCCAGTAGCCCCAAGATGCACCTTTTGTCTTTAATGGCTCTGGGATGGCCCTTGGAACCAGAGTTCCTGGCCAGTATCAGCATTTGAATAGGTATGCTGATTAGATTAAGACTGGTAACACGCTGGAGTCTGGGGCTGGTTCCTTAACCTGTAGCCTATACTCATTTACATGCTTTGTTTGAATTTGTCTCCACCTTCAAAAGTCCCTCCTCCTAAAATGCCTATAAGATACCATGTAAAGTTCCCTTGGTTAGATTTTGGAAGAACTACAGCCATGTCAACGCGAAGTCCTCAATAAAGAATAACTTCATGAATGTGAACCCAATTTCTCCTGGTTCTTGCTTTGAAGAAAGAAAAACTTTACAACAATGTTTTAATGGTACAAAGATATTTATATGTCAAAAGATAAAGACAAATTTGATTTCTCATGTCATGACCCCTTTAACTGTCTTGAACTGTCTTTGAATGGTTGACATCCAGACTATATTCTATTGGTGAGGCTTTTAAACACACAAAGTAGCAACCTGACTCTGTCCTAATTGTGGGGGTTATTTTAATGATAAATGTATGTGCTTTCAAATATAGAAAAAAAATGTAGTATTAATCCAGCTGTTTCTAGTTTTCTCAAGCCACATAATTTGAAGTCTGATGAGTTACTCATTGAAATGTCTCTTGTCCCTGACCGAGTAGAAGTGCCAGTGATGCTTGCCTTGGCCAGCACCAGCATTATCTGACATGTTTTGACAAAATAAATCCCACAGATGTTTAATTTGGTAAAAATGAACCAAGAGTTTTGTTTTTCTTCACACTGTTTTAAAACATATTGGAAAAGGACAGTCACAGTGGATCAGTCCAGAATTATACCATGTTAAAGGGTTCATTCTTGTTTGCTGCATTAGATCTTGTTCAAAATGATTCAGTAATATCATATCCAATTAAGTATGTCTGTTTAGCCATTGATTGCAACTTAATTGTCTACATAAGGAGTCTAAATTCTTATTCTTTTTCTGTTCTCTAGTCTTGGGACATTTTCTTCAGGAATGCTAATGCTGGTGCTCCTCCAGGTACAGCCTACCAGAGTCCTCCTCCACTGGGAGTGAGTCTGGCGGGGCTTGCTCAAGCCCAGTCTCTGGTTGGGGCTCAACCAAATGTGGAGAAACTGGTGGAAGACCATTTGGCAGTCCAATCCCTCATCAGGGCCTATCAGGTACGCAGAGATTTTAAAAATGCTGTGCATTTGTTTCTTTAAAAATATTGGCTTGAAATTGATATCTCATTGCTGCCTTTAATGAGTTTGCAGCTTGAACCTTTAATAAGGTAAGATATCTATGCATTTAGTGTTCATTTTGAATAAAAAAAATTTTAACTCAAAATGGATGCTTTTGACGCTATTTGAGGTCACAGGAGAACATTCACTGAGCAGATAGCAGAGGTCGACCGGTATTTGAGTTTACTGATAACAATCTGGCAAATAACTGATTAATCAGTTGATGGTTTCTGAAATTAGTAATAAGAATGAAAACTTTATTACAAAATTATCAATAATGACTTAACCATGAAATTGTTTTGAATTTTCAAAATCAAAAGAAAATAGCTTAGATCCACAAACCTGTGTCGCGGTGTGAGAAGGCAGAATTGCCTAGTCATTAAAGACAACGATTTAGTTTCATATTTATGTTTAAATAAAATGTTATTTTTTAATTTCATCTGATTATTTCAAAAGTGAAAAGCATGAGTAAGATCATAAGATGCGCAATATATCAGGAGACAAATGGAGTGGGCAGACATGATTTTGACCACTTCATTAAGTTTGTTTTTGTAGAAAGACTTTCTTTAAAGTGAATTTCATTTTGTATTAATTGTATCTTAATTTTAATCAATGTTTCATCAACCAGTTGCCTGGATTTAATAAATAAGAAATATAGCAGGCAATATAATCAGGACACGGAGGCGCCGGCGCGTGAACTGGAGCTCGTCTCATAAATGAACCGAAACTCAGTGTATAAGCTACTTGCCTCACAGACCTGAGAAATATATTTATAGAAAGCTTGACATGTGTACTTTTAAACAAAACAATTCAAAACGAAAGAAGACAAACTACTCTCTGCTATGTAATCCGTATGAAATGTGCATTTCTCTATAGGCGCGTTCACTACTGCGAAGATCGCGAGTCAGCATCGACAACTTCATCTTTGCAGCCGACACTGACACAGAAAACACTTGTTTATTAATAAACAATTGAAATGTCTCCTTGCTATATTTGACATATTCATAATCATTACTTTTGCCGGTTCTTTGTGACAGCTTTTAGGTGCGTTATTGGCAGCGCCACCCTTACATGTTACATGAACTCAATAGTTAATATTGTTCTTTGGTGTTCAGTTTATACAGGTTTTTCACATGTTATTTAATAAAAATTAGTGCGCGTTAACGCGAGACTCTTATCGCGCGATAAAAAAAATATCGCCGTTAATCTATTCTCCAAGTTGGGTTGGAAGCGGAGCTGGCTCAAGCTACACAAGCTATGATGACGCAATCTACCCGCGGCCGCGAGGTACACCCGGCTGCAACGCATCATATTCGTCGTCATCTTAAGTAAACACGGCTGAAAGTGAAAGCTGGTGTAAAAGATCGGTGCAACATTCATTATTTGGACTTGGTTCGGATTTAAGCCGTCCGACGTAGACTGTGTGGTGTAACAGTTCGGTAAGTTAACACACGACTAATCCGTTCTACCACCTCAAATTCAAAACGAAACATATCACTGAATACCAGCGCGCGCGTATTATTCCCAATATATCTGAGTGGTGTAGAACATAATCTCTGTCTGCGCCCGATTTAAAGAATCGTTGTTGTGTTTCTTTTTAACTGAAAAGACATCAGTTAGAATATTCTAATTTTAAATTTGGGGTTTCATAAGCTCCAAGCCATAATAAACATTAGACCTACTCAAGTCTCTGCAGCTAGTGTACTTAATTATTTTTTTATCTGCAAAATTATGTTGTATACTTACAGTTTTGCACAATATATGTTCTCAAAACTACATGCACCCTTAAAAAAAAAAAAAAACTTTAGCAGTTGTTTAGCAGGGTCTGTGTAACTATAATATCGTTATCGCAAGAGGCTGCAATGTATATCACAATATGGATTGTAGGCCATATCGCCCATCCCTAATTGATAGCCTATAGTAGTTGATAATAACATTGGCCTACCTAATGTTGCCTACGGACGGTAACAGTACAGTAGTAACTTTTTACAGTCTATGAGTAGAACAGCTTTCTCAAGCAGTTTGTGATGCATTCTGGTCTAATGCGCCACCTGGCTTGAGAAACCTGTTCTCAAAGACTTACTTTTATAGTCATTATTTGGGTAGCACACATATTCTGAATGCCTTCGGCAGAATTCAAATGAGCCATTTTAATCTAGATTAATTTCAAAATTAATCTAGATTAATCTAGATTACAAAAATTAATCTATGCCCACCTCTAATAAAAATATATATTTATTTTTTATTTATTTTTCTCTCAAAATCTCTCTTATATAGAAATAAAATAAACTCAGGTCTTGCCTTTTTGTAATTTTAAAATGGCATCTATTATGTAGCCCTCATTTGAATGTTAAACCATGCTGATGTTTAAGATGTGTATTAGGGCTGCATGATTATGACAAAAATCATAATTGTTGATTATTCCCTTGAAATTGTAATTGCGATTTTATTAATTACGATTATCACAATTTACACTGAATGATGTTTTGAAAACACTCTTCCTGAAAAACTTGTATTGCTTTTCTCTAGCATTAATCCTCAAATGTCAAATATTTAAAAAAATGTAAAGAAACCAAACCAAAGTAAAAATATACATGGTATTATAATGTTATACTAAAACTAGAAACTAACTTAATAACTAAAAACCTTAAGATAAACTGTAGAGGAAAAAAACACACATCTTAAGCACACAGAATAATGTAAGTGCATTTTTTTTTTTTTTTTTTTTTTTAAACGCCTTTGAACGCATAATTGTGGAATCCGTTTTTTTTCTTTGGCTATATTGTTTATATCGGGGTATGTGTATATATATATCTGAGTTATCACAGTACTACTTAAAGTTATTGACACTTCAGAAACATGCAAGAATGAGAAAACGAAGAGCGGGATGTGCATTGTTAATATTACATTGGCCATTTTTATAGTATTCTGTGTGTATTTGTTTTTGACACTTCAAGCACAATGAGCTGTGGAAAAAAAACTCAATTCGGTACTCGCGCTGACTGACACACCCCCGAAGCTCGCAAAGCACAAACAGCATGCAATCTTGAATTTAATTCTCTTTTGTGGTTTATTGTGCTTGAATGGTCAAATACACAGTGAATAATGTTAAAGTGTCCATTGTTCCTTGTTGTCAATAAGAAATAAATAAAACTACTGTACCTGAAAGACTTAAGTTCATTTAATTTGTATCTTTGTTCTGATGTATTTGTCTTATTGTTTGTAACACAATTTGTATCTGGTTGCCAGATAACGATAGTTCCATAAAGCAACTATTGTTGCCAATTAATCTGTAAAATTGAGATATCGGTCGACCTCAAGCAGATAGTCCCATTTGGTTTAAAATACCAAATTTTGGTTGCATTGTTTCGCATATTATATTTTTGACACTGTGGAAGGATGGGCTCAATTTCACAGTCATGGGATCTGCTTGGTGAACTCCTCATGTCTTGTGACTGCTGTTGCCTTGTTTCCAGGTAATGGGGCATCACAATGCAAACCTTGACCCACTTGGCATCAGTTGTGTAAATTTTGACGAGACCCCAGTAGCTACTGGGTTCCAGCATGTTGGTGAGAAATGTTTTCTGTCTTCCACAGCTCAACAGACCAATATTAATGAGCCTGTTTTGTGTGATTGTTGCTTTCTCCTTCCCTTTATCTGTCCCTTTTTCTCCCATTTCACACTTTCCCCTGTTTTTCAACTCTTATACCCCATCCCCCTTTGCACCCGACACTTCATCTTCGACACATCCTACATCATGTCAATCTTCTTGTGCTCTTGCTGCACTTCTCTTCTGTACCTTCTTTCTCCCCCTTCTGTATCTTTTCCTTGTGGGTGGTTTTGCGTTCGGCTCCCATGTTTGTGGGGCGGCCCCTTGTCTCCTGTAGATACGTGGTCACCATGTGGCTCAGCTGGACCCTCTTGGGATTATGGATGCTGATCTGGATTCATGCGTTCCCACCGACATTATTACGTCATCGGATAAACTCGGTGAGGAATTATGAATGTCCACCAAACTATACATGGTTAGGACTTAGATGTTTTGTCAAAACTGCTTTCTATGACAGTTGGTAATTGAATTTCAACTTCATCTTCATAATTTAATCAAAACGATATGTATTGTTAAACTTTTCTGGAAAGCAGTTTTAGACTTTTTTTTTTCTGTTTTTCTTTTTTTACTGATTGTTGTGATTCTGGATTTGCTGTGATGAAGGGCAGCAGCACTGTATTTGGCTTTCACATATTTGGCATCAATCTACAATTGACTTTCTGTACAGTATCACGCTTGAGGTGGCTGCAAGTCTTGAAAGATTTGCTTTGCTCCATTCAAATTACTTGACAGGACTTTGTAGTGAGTTTGCCTGCTCATATGTTTTGACCTTGCAGTTACATGCACACTACTTTTCTATTTTCTGCACACTGTTTGGTAACCATGGCAACATTATCAAATATGGCGATGTCCGTTACACTTCGAATTTTTTTATTTATATATAATATTTTTATTTATAACATTTTTATTTTTATTTATTTTTTATTTATAATAATTATAAGAGGGGTTTTCACTTAAGCACCTGCCCCCCAAAATGTCCGTGCATGGCCTTGCCATTCAGTGTGGCTCTCGCGTTATATGACGTGGTCGACAACTGTCTGTCCAATGCGGTTTTGTTCATACAGCAGTATGGATGTGACGGTGAAAAACTTTTGACAATACCAGTAATACAGGTGTCACCAAGGGGGGTGGGGGTGACAAAGTTTTTCTCTCTTTTTCCACCTTGCATTTAAATCGTTTACAGTGCGTGTCAACTGGCGCAGAGCAAGCATTTCAATTAATTCCTATGGAAGCTCAACTCTGCTCCGCTCGCTTCGCACCAGTGGACACGCACCATTATGAATGCCTGTGCGGTCCTACGCATTTTACTTTCGCTTTCAAATTCAGGGGCGGCAATTGTTTGAATGGTGGGTTTAATTATTATTCTCAATGAAAAACACAACAACGAAAAACAGTACAATGAAAAACTTGCTTGAATAGTTGCTTTTACGTTTTGCTTTGAAACCAAATCTTCAGACGTCGTCTTGTCAGTAAAAAGAGTGAGGCGAAATGGGCGAAGTGAGGTGAAATTTGACTTGTGCTGCGACTCTTGTTCGGCTCAAGCTGAATTGAGCAGACGTGTTCAGTTGTAGTGTCTGTTCTCTAACTTAACTAAATTATTTTTATTACTATAAAACAATCAAAACGATGGTGGGGGACGGTGCCGCATTGAGCAAGTTATGTAACCAGTTTTGCTGCTGAACACCGGTAACACCGACTATCGCATCAAGCCTATACAGCAGGAGTTTGGCAAGAATGCAGTTGTAAAATTTGCTGAGGAGTTGTAACTAATCAGGAAGATTATTTATAAAGCAGTCTTTAGTGGTAGAGGTGATAGTTCTACCCAAGCATGCCGCACAAGTCCTGAAAAGTGAAGCCAAAGCATCTCGATCGCCCCCAGGTGGTTGGTCCCAATATAGGTCATAAACCCCGCCCTCTCCACGTAGTCTAATGGGACGTGAGGCAAACTAAACAATCAAATTACACTTCAAATACATTTTTTCCAAATGTTTTATGCCATAATTGTTTATTTCACAATGACATGAGTTGTTCTGCAGTATACAGTATTAACCGTTTCTGCGGGAGTGAGGGCGGGGCCGTAATACCGTGGCTCCACGTCATGCTGACTTACTACTGCGCAGACTCGGGTCCCGCGTTCACTACTGCGTAGAATCAGGTCCCAAATCAGCGTAATATGTCAGCGCCATATTGGGATGTTAGCAGCTTCACTTTTCTACAATGGAAGAGGGCGAAGGTGCGTCGGCCGGGTTTTTTTTTTTTTTGTTGTTGTTGTTTTTTTTTTTTGTCTATGGTTCTATGGTTCTTCTATTTGTAACAGGGAGATGGTTTTGCAGCCTTGGCTAAATGTAGTACATACAAGACTAGATAATGATCTGACATGTCATCGCTCTACTGCAAAATTTCAACAGCATCAACATTGATATTAGATCTAAAGTATGATTGCGACAATAAGTGGGTCCTGACCATAGACTGTAAAAAATATGGACAAAGCGTCTGTGACGTCACCCATAGACTTTCTGAAGAACGGATTTGAAGCCGTTTATGGGGGGTATGGGCGGCGCCATCTTGGAAAATCTTGGGAAATCCTAACCCCGCCCACCTTCTGACGCAGCGCGCGTCACTCAGCTCGCTCTGCTACTCCGGTTATCTCCGTGTATATTTTAGGCAACGAAATATGTTATAAAACACCATACTAACTCTTTTTGTTTTCATTTAAAGAAATCTTAAACATTATAGCCACAAAAATGTGGTTCAGGCAACGCCTATTGATTATATTCACTGCACATAACGTTTGCCTATTTATAAAAAACAAAACAAAATATAAAACACAAACCTGCCTCTTTTCGTTTTAAATATAATATAAAAATATTAAACATTTTAATATGGTCCAGGCAATATGTGCGTTTGTACTAAACAACAGATGTTGCAGTAAACAACATTACAGATCATATTCGTTGTATTAAAATTTAAAATGACAAAACTCAACCCAGTCTCTTTTTGTTAAATTTCACTTTTATCAATATTAGCCATTATAAAAGTAAAAGGTAAAGTTACAAGAAGCTATACAAATAAAGCAAACAATTCAGTCAAACATAGAAAGTCAGCGCTCTAGTCTAACCATACAACGGTAAAGTTAAATAGCTTATAAAGTTATGAAACTTCACTTAGCCCTCAGCCAAAACGATTGGCCAGGGAACAAATTATAGATTCACGAAACCAAAAATCGCCTGTTAGATATACACAAGACGAATTATATCTCATGTTTAACCACTACAGAGATGCCAGAGACAGCGGCAAACCTCATAGCGATTAGCCGAGGAAAGGCTGTTCCAGGCGGGGTACAGAAGCGCCGAGCGCCCGGTCATCGCTGGATCTCACAACTGGATACAATTTTCATAAATCTTTATAAATAAACCACAGATTTGAGCTTTAAACAACTACATTCTCGCCTGAAAAACTCTTAAAACTACATTTCATGATACAGAAACAGTAGTATTATATGTCAACTGTATTAAAAAATGGCGCTTCTTATGTTGTCATTCTCCGTGGCGCTGCCTTGTCAGCTGTCAATCAAGCTGTCAATCAAAGTTAACCACGCCCTTATTGTCATACATTTTATATCTAAATACGATCTAAACTAACGAGTTAGAAAAAAATTCACAGCCCTCATGGTTGTCAGGCACTTGGAACCTATCGAAAAATACAATAAAAGTCCATGGGACCAACCTGTAAAAACATGAATTTATGCTGTGAAAACGGACATTTTAACTTGGGGGCTATGGACATTTGCTCCCTTTTGGGACCTTCCTCTAGCGGATTTTCGATGTATTGCAGTTTTTCGCACTTCCGGGTAGGCTTCATTTTTCAGATCAGAATGTTGCCGCTTGGTCCTGACACATGTTGCCTAACTCCAATAGAGCTCAGAATGTCTCTAAATGCCAATCCCAATGTGTCTTTTTCATTATCTACATGTATATTAAAATCACCAACAATTAAGACTCATTTTTATAACGGTAGTTTTGGGGGGGGAGGTAGACTAAAAAACGATTAAATGTCACTACGCTCTAACTGGAAAGTCCTGTATGCAATATGCTAGCGATTAGTTAAAATGATCAAGTTGCAGTCGGCAAGTCTGGCAGATTGAGGGGACAGAATGTTTACAACTCTCATGCCCCTCCCCCACTACCACCGAGCACCCTCCCATCAAGTTCGTGCTCATCAGTGCGTGTGCACCAGATTTTCTGTGAGGCCGCCTCTTCAGCATCGATCACCACCATGGAGTACTCGGAGGTAGTACCATAGTACCAAGTACCATGGAGTACTCGGAGGTAGGCTGCCCTGGCTAATCTACCCATAGATAGCAATAACTGAGGAATTGGAAGCTTGTTAGTAGATTTTCTCTCCGCCATCACGCTTTGTACAATCCAACACACCTGCGAACTTCAGGCGTGTGCATTGAAGGAGGAGGGAGGATCTGTGGCGTGTGCACGAACTGTGATTGACAGTCAGATCTCACACATCCCTGCGCTGATTGGACCAGAAGAACCGGGAGCGGTGGATTTTTGCAAAACAAATAACAGACTCTAGGTGGAGGTAGAAGTGCGTTTTTTTTCTAAAACCGTCTGGTTTATGTTGTTCTGTCGGAGCATAGTGTCATAGCTGCAAATCTTGCTGACTGCAGCTTTAAACCAGACACTAATTTGTGCTGCTCTTGGTTGATTGCGTTGGAAATAGTCCATCTGCTGTGTTCTTTGATTTGTGCGTCGTCAGTAGATCATGCGCAGAAGTTTCCATTCCCTGCGGTGCTTTTTTGGACTTGCTCTCTCATGCTCATTTGCCCTGTTTAGTAAATTTGACTCTTGGCCTGGTAATTCCTTAGATAAATCTGATTTATTTTTATGTGTTACTCATATGCATTGTATGTACAAATGCATTATTAAAATAATTATTGCACTGAAAATAATTATTTGGTTTGAGCCAGTATTTTCAAGACATGAAAATCAGCTTTAACGATTTCTTTTCAGTCTGCTGTAACTTATGTATATAATGATGAATGCTGATGTAGGTGTGTGTGTGTGTGTGTGTGTGTGTGTGTGTGTGTGAGCATGTAACTGTAATGCACTTACAGCAGAGGAAAGCTCACAGAATCTTTTGCATTCTGTACATTGTAACCACATGTAGAGGAACATACAGTACACACAAAATTTTATATATTTAAAGGGTGCATGTCTCCAAAAATGATATTTTCTTTGCTCTTTTGAGGAGCAACATTTTATTAATACAATATACTTAGTAAATACCTCTCAGGGCCCTTCCCAGTCCCCACCATTTAAACAAATTACACTGTAAAATAATAAATAAAATAATAATAATTAAAAACTAAAAGACAAGGTCAGAGAGAAGGCTGAAAGCTAAATTACGACTGTTAATGCAGAAAAAATATTTACCGTAAGGTTTTGCAAGTAATGTTTTTAGCCTGTCAGGAGCTAGTCTTTGCTTTGCCTGGCAGTGTCGGACAGTCATGTAGGCTAGAGCTGCACGAATCTGGATAAATTGAGAATCACATTTTTATTATTTTTTGTCACAATCACAAATTTCCCACGGTTTTGAACGGACAACTAAACAAAATAACAAATTTACTAGAGGTTCTGACAAAATGTTAATTGCTGCAGTCTATTTAAAAATGTTTAAGTTGAATTCTTTTTTTAAAAAATCGGTTTGAATATATGATTCAATGACTCCCTCATAAATACCTAAACATGATAACTGCTCTCTCTCTGGCTCAACGGCTTCGCAAACACAGATTTAAATAATCTGGTGTTTTTTTATTTTATTTTTATTTTATTTTTTTTATTTAGGAATAAGATTGCGTGGGTGTTTGAATCGAGATCACAATATTTTAATGATTAATCGTGCAGCTCTAGTGAAGGCTGTGACGTAGATTGAGCCCTGAAGCCTTGATTGTATTGCTGCAGCATTTAGGAACTGCTTGGTTTGGTGCCTGTTGTGATTTAGTGAAGGAAAGTTGTTTTATCTGGAATCCATAATAAGATGTGTGGTTTAACCAAGCGACCAACTCTTTACATTTCATTAGTGAAGCTATTCAGTTAGACGCTATTCAGTGCTGTAGTCTAATGTTTGTTAGTCTCTCTCAATGGAACTGGCTATGTGAGGTTTTGGGAATCACTAACTCCCAGTGGATTATTTTTTTTTTTCCCTACTACTGCCTCTCCAGACCTTACATATGTCAAGAAGCGTCTAAGTGCTCTAACCATTGGAGGTAGGCTTTAATGACGAGCAGTTCTGTGCCTCTTGGTTAATAGCTTTGTTTTAGTAGTTGCAAGTAGTTTTAGCTGGGTTTTTTTTGTTTGTTTTTTTTTTTTTGTGTGTGTGTGTGTGCATTTTTGGCAGTGCTGTTAGCTTTGTGGCCAAATTTGAAATTACTGTTTAAATAAATAAAATTTAAAAACATCTTTCTGAAAATGGATATATAATATATTATAAAACATTATAATGGGTCATTTGAATGGATAGACTGTGAACCTAAAGGAATTCTATAGGAGCTTTACTATTCCTTGTCTCGGTGTGTCTTCATTTAACAGCATAATAGATATGTTTGTTTAAATGATGTTGGTAAGATTTTTATTATTTAATTTTAAATATTTTTAAGGTTTTTAAATGAAGTCTCATACTCACAAAGGCTGCATTTATTTGATCAAATACAGCAAAAACAGTCATATTGTTAAAAAGTATTACATTTCAAAAATGTATTACAATAGAAAACAATTATTTTAAAATGTAATTGATTCCTTTTTGGCAAAGCAGAATTTTCAGCAGCCATTACAGTTTTCAGTTGCCACATGGTCCTTCAGAAATCATTCTCATATGCTGATTTTGTGTCCAAGAAACATTTCTTATCAATATTGAAAAATGTTATTTTGTACAGCTTAATATTTTTTTTTTGTGGAAGCAGCGATATATATTTTTCAGTATTCTTTAAAGAAAAAAGAAAAAAACAGCATTGAATTTGAAATATAATTTGTTATAACTATATAATAGTCTTTACTGTCACTTTTGATCAATTTAATGCATCATTGCTGAATAAAAGTATTACTTTGTATATTGAGAAGAACTAGTGTAGTATAAATAGATAGACGCTTGAGCCACATTTTGTTTTAAACTTAATATTTGACATTTTAGTATGCTTTTTGTTTTGTTTATAGTTAAATTACACTATCACCTAAAGGCTTAACGTTATGATGATGCTTTTGTTGATATATTAGTATGTAAAAATGCTAGTTTTTACGTAATTGCGTTGCTTTGGAGAACTTAACTGTTATATGTACATAAATGCATATCTCTATTTTTTTTTTTTTTACCTTGCTTTACAGAGTCTGAATTTCACTTTGCTGAAGTTTCTCAACCCTGTAATTGGGACAAGGGTAATTGATATGCTCTAAACAGCTAATTTCTCTTAATTTCTGAGTGCTATGTTTTCCCTTTTTAAATTTTTAAAAGATTACTTTCCCCTTAGTTTTATGTTTTAGCTTCATTGCTTTTAATAGAAATTTGTAATGGATTTTGATTAGTAAGTATTTGCCAAATTATACACCAAAAGACACCAAAATGTTTGGATAATGATTGTAGCATAATCTGCTAGTGAAGTTAAAGGAATATTTTATGTATTATTTAAAGCCTATTGTCTGTGTACATAATTTGTGCCATGTTGAATACCACAACCTGTAATTTCAACTAATCCCTTAGTTTGTAAAACAAAGAAATGTGTTGACAGTAGTATGCCTACCTACCAGACAAATGGATTGAGGGTTTAAAATCTAAAACTGTTATTTTTGTTTGAGGCGTTTTAATTATTCAGTAAAAAAGGCATTTGAAACGATCTAAATCTGGTGGGAATACTTTGAGGTTGGAGAACATTTGGTTATGCATTGCAGTCATTTGTTTGTGGAACTCACCGGTATGTAAACTGTGCTTTACAGATAACGTGTCCTTTCCACATACCTGTATGTACCCAGGTTTACTTTTTTAAGCTGATTAAGCCAGGGGTTGAAACATGGGATATAACTTTTACAAATATGACTGATAAATGATTATATCACACCTGTAACTACCAAAACTATTCTTAGTAAAACTGCTTTTGAACAATATTTATTGTGAAAATCACTAAACAAATTTGAAATTAAAGGGGACCTATCATGCTAAATTTACTTTTACATGGGGTTTGAATACTGATGTGTCCACAGTGTGTGTAAACAACCAGCCTATAATGGAAAAAATCCACCCACACATTTTTTTTTAAATAAACCCCATAAATCAGAAGCAGTGTCTAAAAATACGCTGTTCCAGATTTTCGTCACAGTAGGGGCAAGCCCCACCCATGACTGGTGACAATCTGCCCTATTTGCATAGATCCCGCCCTGAGTGAGCCGCACATAATCCGTCATGTTTACAGTGGTGCTTGAAAGTTTGTGAACCCCTTGCAGAATCTGTGAAAATGTGAATAATTTTAACAAAATAAGAAGGATCATACAGAATGCATGTTATTTTTTATTTAGTACTGTCCTTAATAAGATATTTTACATAAAAGATGTTTACATTTTGCGCAGTTTGCGCAGAGGTTGCGTAGGTTTGCGCAGAGATAACTGATAATCGTTTGCACCTTGGAACCTATTTCCGGGAGTGTGTTCTCGAGCCACCAGGCACTGTTTTGTGCGGATGCGCGGCCAGAGCGCGTTGAGGGTTTTCTGTTAGAACGGTGTCGTGTTAGCAGCCCCTAAGTTAATAACTAATGATCTTTGCAACGGAAGTGAATCAATCAATCAAAACTAACTTTAGCTGGACAATAACTTTATCCTAGAGCTGCTGTAATGCCAAAACAAAATCTCTGTTACTGTAATTTCCTATTATCACTGTAAAGCTGCTTTGAAACAATTCAAATAGTTAAAAGCGCTATATAAATGAAGGTGACTTGACTTGACAAAAAAAAAAAAAAATGACACGTTTAAAAGTTTATGTACCCTTGATTCTTCATACTGTGTGTCGTTAACTGGGTGATCCACAACTGTTTTTTTTGTTTTGTGATGGTTGTTCTTGAGTCCCTTGTTTGTCCTGAGCAGTTAAACTGCCCAGTGTTCTTCAGAAAAATCATACAGGTCCCGAAACTTCTTCAATTTTCCAGCATCTTTGCATATTTTAACACTTTCCAGCAGTGACTGTATAATTTTGAGATCCATCTTTTCACACCGAGGACAATTGAGGGACTCAAACACAACTATTAAAAAAGGTTCAAACATTCACTAATGCGCCAGAAGGAAACACAATGCATTAAGAGCTGGTGGGGTTTTTTTCCATCTTTTTTGTAAAATATCTTATTCAGGACAGTACTAAATAAAAAATAATATGCATTTTGTATGATACCTCTTATTTTTTCAAAATTATTCACATTTTCACAGATTCTCTAAGGGGTTCACAAACTTTCAAGCACCACTGTACTGTATATCCTCGCTATAGCACTAATTGATATAATGTCTGCGTTATTTTGAACATATGCATCTTCCTAGACTCCTGGCATCTGAGCCACAGTGGATGAATTTCATTTATGAATGAAATATGCCTAGGAAATTTGGTAAAGTCTTATGTGTTTGTGACAGAAGTCTTAGACTTCTTCCTGAGTCTCTCCATCTGTGTCCGACTCCGGTTCGGACATAAAAGGCTGAAAGCTACTAACTATTTCTGACATTTTGGCTGTGTGAGATTCTCCAGTTTTTTTGTTGCTGCTAGAGTATCTGAAGCACAAACTTTAAAGGCTTCGCCCTCTTCTGGAAATGGGGCGGGGAGCAGCAGCTCATTTGCATTTAAAGGTACACACTCGAAAAGGCGTGTGTTTGCTCACAACCAAATGGGGACAAATTGGGCATGCTATAATAAATGATCTGTGGGGTATTTTGAGCTGAAACTTCACAGACACATTCTGGGGACACCAGATACTTGTATTAAATCTTGTAAAGAGGGGCATAATAGGTCCCCTTTAGCTGAATTTATATTTCTTCTGGTTGTTACATCTTCAGTATATTATGACAGTGTAAAAGCTAGAATAACACAGTATAAATGGGTTTTTACACATGATGTAAAGCTGTCTTTATATTTTAGGAATGGGGTCACTGATTCATCAAGTTTAAGGGTAATTGACATAACCCAGAAAAAAATCTGTCCTGAATTACTTGTCTACTGTGTTATTTTAGTATTATCTGTATACCTTTTAAGTATACAGTAATATTTTAATTAGCTTTTTTTAAAGCTCCATTTTCTGTTTTAGTAAAAAAAGTTCTGTTTTGTTGTGCTTTTGTCTTTTTTAATTAGTTTTATATATATATATATATATATATATATATATATATATATATATATATATATATATATATATATATATATATATATATATAATAATTATTATTATTATTATTATTATTATTATTATTATTATTTTTTTTTTTTTTTTTTTTTTTTTTTTTTATGCTTTTATTTGTTTTAGTTTTAGTGATTTTAGTTCTTCAACTTAATTGAAAAATGTTGCCTTGACAACTTACATTTTTTTATTATTTTTTTATTTCAGTTACCTAAAATGATTGTAATAGTTTTAGTTTGTTCAGAACACTGGCCTACAAGTGTTAAGGATGTTTCCACAATGACCCATCCATAGGTGCATTATTGTAAACACATTTCTTATTTGTTTTTATAAACATAAAAAGTCATAAACCGAGTGGTAATCATTAGCCTGACACATGTGAACCATAAATTTTTACAATAACCCAAAATATTCCTTTAATGTTTTGAGGTTAAAAGATCATAGTCACAAAAGATGCTATTCAAAGATATTAGAATACACTCACGTTAATGAATCTTTAATTTCATGATGGTATGTGTATGTGGACATTGTGTTTGTAGTTAAAAGTGCTTCTGCTCAAGGTCTGGCTTTTTTGGAGAGACTATTTTTGTGCCAAGTGCGTTTTTAGTGGCTTTGCTGTCCTCTAGCTTCAGATGTGGTGAAGGGAAGCTTTATGTGATGGTTAAAGAAGTCTACATGTTTACATTTCTCTTGTAAAATCCCCTAACCAAACAACAGACACACACCTACACTTTTCTATTCACACATACGCACAACACACCCCTAGAAACTAGTGATGCACCAAAATGAAAAGTCTAGGCTGAAATGGCAACCAAAATTATTACTATTATTTTTATATTTATATATTTATTTATATATTTTTATTTATTTATTTATTTATTTATTTATTGTATAACTGTTAATATTAGACTTTTTAATTAATTTTATGAATTGTACCAAAACATCTGAATTAAAATAATTCAAATAATTCAAATAAAATAATTAAATAATAATTTAAATAATAAACAAAAAACAACTTAAAGAGCACCTGTACCACCTGACTGCTGCAGAGTAATTTCGGCGTTGATCATTTTGCCATTAAACGCACAAATTCGAGTCACAAACCGGTCCGAGTATAACGTCATGGGTTTCTATCTCTTTTAAATTACAGTAGTTATAGCGTGAACGCAGCATTATAAGCTCTTAGTTTTGGTTCAGGAGAAACTATAAAAGGTGACTACTTGTCCCTGTTGCGGTGCTCAGTGACTGACGTCTGTCTAACTCTGCATAGCATGAAACAGGCTGATGACGTGTGATGTATGCGTGAGCAGGGTGCGCGGAGGTATGGAAATACATGCGTTGACAGGCAGGAAGGACATCGTATCATTGCATTCAGACCGAATTCAATGATTAGGCGTACATTTCATGGCCCTACGCCAGGGGTCGGCAAGTAACTTTGGCCGAGGGCCAATATTTTTTTTTGCCAGTAGGTGGCGGGCCAGCTACACAGAGTAGGCCTATGGATACAAATTAAATACTCTTATATAAGCCTATAATCGCAGAATATGATGGGTCCGTCACTGTCCGTGGATCATTCGTTCAATCGTTTTTTCAAATTAAAACCAAAAATAAAAAGATGAAAAACTACTTGTTTTTCCATTATTTATTTCCTGAACTAAAATGAAAAAACAAATAACGACGGGTTTTCTGATTGTACTCAGATCAAAAATAGAAAAAAATTATTACTGGATTAGACTAATTTTAATTTTGATTTTTTATTTTGAATTTAACACCTTAAGCATATATCAAGGAAATAATTTAAAACAGATCAAGTACTATTGTGGTAACAGATTACAGCCATTTTAATAAAGGTGTGAATCATGCCTCATTCGCTTACAGTCCGACTTTGGAACTTTATTCCTTTTTTATTATTATTATTTATTCGGGACACACACATACACACCTAAGGTTTAAGGAGGTCTGTCAATATAAATATTACGCTATTTTAACATTGTAGGCCTACTGTCAGCAGAGAAAAAAATGCCAAAGAAAAAAATTATGAAATATAAATAACATAAATTAAATAGGACAAAAGCAGCCTATCACTCAAATTTCTAAGCAACCTAAACGAAAATCATATTGCCCTACTGACAAATGAAGTAGGCTATTTTCTGCCGAACTATTTCAAACATCCTTGCAAAAAAAGAATGTTGTTGGCTGACAATGGTTTCAGTACCAAACAGCTCCTCAGAGCTAGGTGTAGCCTACAGGTGGTCAGAATTAAGTGCGGATACGCTGTCAAAAGGTGTTGGAATGGGCTATTGTCAGTCAGACCGCCCGCTCCGTCCAAAGTACACCAGAGTTCTGACCGCTACAGTCTTTTGACGCGCGAATGGACACAAAGTGGTCAAGCGTAACTAGACGTGGCAGGCGCGAATTTGACGCGCTATTCGCGTCCGGTTTGAACGTACAGTTATACTTTAAAATGTAATCCCGCGCCGCATGATTCCCTATGTGTGTTTCACACAGTATGCGGCGGTGAAATCGCCGCGCGACTACGGCTTTTCTCAAGTATTAGAAGAGTTTTGTGCAGCATTTAGGACTTCCATAATAATCCGGCGGGCCAGAAAATATTGCTGGCGGGCCAGTTTTGGCCCGCGGGCCGCCAGTTGCCGTTCCCTGCCCTACGCCTTCCACAGATGATATACAGTATACATATTAATACATTTAGACCACTTAACTTTGTGATTTGCTATCAGGATGTGAAGAAACTTTCAACCAGTATAACAACTTATATGGAACAAATCACCTACCCTGCGTTTAATAATCAACACTCAAATAAAAAAAAGTTTACCGGAAATTTTAATTGCGCACAAGGCAGTTTTATATCAACTTTTTAATATTAGAATTATGTTTCTACTCCTATTTGTTGGTGAAATATAAACATTTAAATAAAGGCTGTAATAACTTTGCAAGACAAATTTATTCATACATTAAATAATGAAGACATTACTAACAGCTTAAGTAAAAATATAATGAATATGTAATAAAGTGCATATATTTAGCAAAATGCTCTTCTCTAGAGTAATATTTCCTAGCTAACTAACGAGATATAGACTTTTCTGAATGGCTTTCCTTAGGTAAATGTAATGTTACAGAACATATTTTTTACAAGCTGTTTTATTGACGTCTTTTCGTGGTTTAAATACTGACTGAGATATTGCATGAGACATAATATATTTCAGTAAGTCATATATCTTTCAACATACCTTCTGATGTGAATCATGCTTTTGCTGCTTGAGTTAAATCTGCAAAGTTTGAAAGTTGAGACTTTTTTTTAGGGGTGCACGATTCAGAAAATTTCACGATTCGATTCGATACCGATTTTTAGTCTCAAGATTCGATTCAAAATCGATTTTCGATTCAAAAACGATTCTCGATTCAAAAAAACGATTCACAGTATGTAAATGTAGTTGACTTTTTCCTGTGTGATTGCAGTAGACATACAATTTAAAAGAAAAGAAATAACAAATTAAATGAAGTTTGATATTACTTTGTCTTCATAAAAACTTTTGCAACTAAACAGTGCAAAGTGCCAAGCTTTGGCCAGCTTTCAAATAAATTTAATTCAAGTTTAAATTAAAACTTAAATAATTTTTTTTTTTTACATTTAGCTTTAAAGTGCTGTAGTCAGATCAAACAAACAATGCTGCTAAATGTAGTTTGAGTAGGCTATTGACGGCAAAATAGGCTACAGAATATTTCGTTCTGTATGGACAGGTGAAATTTTTGAAAATCGATAAAAAAAATACAATAAGTCTACATTATATCTGCATTTGTGTCAAAACCTAGACTTTCAAACACCAAAATGTAATTTATCAATATGAATATTCGTGTCAAAATGACATATAAACATTCTATTTTGCCTGGAAACACTTTTGAGCTAAACTCATTTGGACAATACCAAAAAAAATATATATATAAAAAAAAAATAGATTTTTGGAATTCTATGAATCTATTTTGAATCGGTAAAGTTTGAATCGCGATTCATATGTGAATCGATTTTTTTTGCCCACCCCTACTTTTTTTCATATTAAAAGTAACAGCTTATTGCGATTGCACGAAATAGACGCTGAACAGTCAAATTGTGCCATCGGAGAAGCGCTAACTAAACGTCAAATTGTTGTTTCAGACAAATTTTTGGTAGGATTTTGGTGCATCCCTACTAGAAACAAGTTCATACTCTCTCTCTGTGCTCATCCTCTCTTCCTTCCTCTCTCTCTGTCTTGCTGTCTTTAGTGCTCTTATTAACACTCTGTTATATAGGTTAATCTCTCTCTTTAACATACCCGCTCAAATGCCTTGAGGTGCATGTCTTTCTTTTTTTGCACATCCAAAATTATCAACAGACAGGTCAGTTTCCATATGTGCTGCCCTATCAGTATCTCTGAACAGCTTAATGCATGTCATGTTTGACTTTTTGTAGGTTCGGCTTTTTTTGAGCCTCAGTAATTTGTTCATTTATGAAATTAACTCGCTCTTCCCATATATACTAGCATTCAGAGAAACAATAGGTGTTTTAATATTTGAAGACTAACATGTTCTGCCAGGCTGTTAACTCGCATATTGTGGTTTTTGAATTAGAAGTGATGCTGTGGGTTATGTAGAATCTGTGACCAGGACTTTCTTATAAGTTTTGTGAGATCCACCCTCAAAGGTTTATGAGACGGCACGTAGGATTTAAATCAAACTTCGCTTATCAATAAATACATGCATATACACCTATAAATTACTCGCATATACAGTACCAGTCAAAAGTTTGGAAACATTACTATTTTTAATGTTTTTGAAAGAAGTCTCTTATGCTCATCAAGCCTGCAGTTAAAAACACACACACAAAAAAAAAAAAACAGTAATATTATGAAATATTTTTACAATTTAAAATAATGGTTCTCTTTTTTAATATATTTTAAAATGTAATTTATTTTTGTGATGCAAAGCTGAATTTTCATCAGCAAGTACTCCAGTCTATGATCCTTCAGAAATCATTCTAATATGATGATTTGATACTCAGTTATTATCAATGATGGAAACAGTTGTGCTGTTTAATATATTCTTTTGGAATACTTTTTTCAGGATTCATTGAGTAAAACGTTAACAGCATTTATTCATAAAAACAGCATTTATTCAAAATAAAAACATTTCTAACAATATAAATTGTTACCATCACCTTTTATCAATTTAACGCATCCTTGTTGAATTAACTAATTTCTTAAAAAAAAAATAGTTATTGTTCCCAAACTTTTGAACGGTAGTGTATATTGTTACAAAAGATTTCTATTCTAAATAAATACAGTTCTTTTTAACTTTTTATTCATCAAATAATCCTGAAAAAAGTATCTCAGGTTATAAAAAAAATATTAAGCAGCACAACTGTTTCCAACATTGATCATAAATCAGCATATTAGAATGATTTCTGAAGGATCATAAGACACCGAAGACTGGAGTACTTGCTGATGAAAATTCAGCTTAGCATCACAAAAATAAATTACATTTTAAAGTATATTAAAAAAGAGAACCATTATTTTAAATTGTAATAATATTTCATAATATTATGAATTAGCGGCGCTGTCAAGCGCAGCTTCACCACACAGATTTAACTCCGCACAGCTAAATAAAACAGGCTGGTGGCAGACTAATATAATAATTAATATCTCTGATGTAAAGATTTATGTGAAACGCGTAAAGTTGCACTGAAGAAAGCCCAATAGGACCTGCCCTGTACAGTTTAAGAATCTGTAGCCATAGTAGAGGACTATTATTTTGTTGAACAGACCCAAGCGACAACTGATGACGTCACATGCTCAGACTTGCTTGACCAATCGGCGGAAGGGGGCGTGTCAGGCTGCCCACATGTGGAAAACGAATTTTGAAGTCATTTATTCATTTTTTGCCTGTGAACTAAAAAAACGAAAAATCAAGCTTTTTTTTTTTTTAAACGAAAAAACAAATAAAAGGGCCGTTTTCTCTTTATGCTTATTTCATTTCAAATTGGAAAACAAACTATCAAAATGACACAAATTACTTTTACACTGCCTTCCGGTTACACTGAAATGCCTTCCGGTTACACTGAAATGCCTTCCGGTTACACCTTCCGGTTACACTGAAATGCCTTCCGTTTGCACTGAAAAGTTCACGCACATCCACATATGAAATCACTCGTATATACATATATACACAACTAAAGCACACATCCACGTTTGATTTTGTATGTATGCGCGAGTGTTTTATGGATGTGTATGCGCGCATCGAGTGTATATGTATGTGCGAGTGTTTATAGGTGTATATGCATGGAAGTTTATATGTATGTGCGAGTGTTTATAGGTGTATATGCATGTAAGTTTATATGTATGTGCGAGTGTTTATAGGTGTGTCTGCGTGCAGCGAGTGTATATGTATGTGCGAGTGTTTATAGGTGTATATGCATGGAAGTTTATATGTATGTGCGAGTGTTTATAGGTGTATATGCATGAAAGTTTATATGTATATGCAAGTGTTTATAGGTGTATATGCATGGAAGTTTATGTGCGAGTGTTTATAGGTGTATATGCATGGAAGTTTATATGTATGTGCGAGTGTTTATAGGTGTATATGCATGGAAGTTTATATGTATGTGCGAGTGTTTATAGGTGTATGCGTGCGTCAAGTTTATATGTATATGCAAGTTATTCACAAGTGTATATGCATTCATTACTAACATAATATGTATTGGTATGGATTTCATATTAGTGTGCACATGTATTTCATATATGTATTTTGAACATCCAATAGTATACATGTATATGCGAGTAATTTATAGGTGTATATTCACGTGTGTTATGTATGTATTGATAAGCGAAGTTTGATTTAAATCCTACGTGGCGCCTCATAAAGGTTTATTAAAACTTGTGCTGTAAATAATATATAGTAATACATAGTAAGCTAATTTTTAAAAGATCATCCCTGTGTAAGGATTTTTAATCATTCAATTCTTACTGTAAATGTAACACAGTAATACAGTAGTTGATGTGTATTAATTCTAGATATATTAGAACTGCACATTTTGCTGTAAGTATATACTTAAGTGTAATGTATACAATAAAACTGTAGGCTATATGAAATAGTAGTTTTTGACTTTACATTAAAAACATGAGCAGCTGAATAAATAAATAATATAAGATAATACTATATCATTACACTACTAAATGAGATCTTTACTGTTAAATTAATTAATTGCAGTTTACAATCCAAAGATGTACGGTTGCTTGTTTGCATATTAAATTTTGGATGCATTTAAAGCAATGATACAATTAACACCAATATTATATTGACAGTGATAATGATGTTAACCCATTTTTTTCTTCTTCTTTTTTTAACCCCCAAATTCTCCATCTCTCTACTTATCAATTTTTAAACCACCTTTCTTTTCTCTCTAAATCTTGTTCTTTCTCCTTTTTCAACCATTAACTAACCACTTCATACTTGGTTCTTTTTTATGTTGTCCGCTCTGCTGCTGCTGCTGTTGTTATTATTAATAACATGCATCATGCTAATGGCTGGTGCTTTTTGTTGTGTTTTCTTAAAACTCCAATCCACCATGTTTCTGATTATGCACGGAATCACTGTCATCCTCATGTTAACTCCATCCCACACTAACTCAATGGTTTTTTTTTTTCTCTCCCTGTCTGTCTTTTCTTTCTATCATTTATCTCCTCATTCCCTCTCTTTACATATGGACTTCTCTTCCTTTCGCTTTGCTTTATTTTCCTTTATCCCTTCTTTACGCTCATTGGCATCCATGATGGCTCTTCTCTTTTCTGTTGACCCTGCCCCCCTCCCTTTCCACCTTTCCCTTCTCTCTGGGTTGGGTTGGACGTGTTGTGTGTTTGGCTGACAGGTTTCTATGGGCTGGAAGAGTCTGATCTAGATAAAGTATTCCGCTTGCCCACCACCACCTTTATTGGGGGCAATGAGAGCGCTCTGCCCCTCAGGGAGATCATCCGCCGCTTGGAGGTGAGTGAGGACCACAAGGAAGCTAAAACAGCTAAAAAGATGATTTCTTATTTTAATTCACCCCCTCAAAAACTTGTTTTTAATCTTTGAAGAACCACACTTTCTTGAAAAACAATTTCATTCATTCATTTATTTATTTATTTATTTATTTATTTTAATTCTATTCCAGTAAATCACAAACAACTAGAAAAGTCATGGGGCCTTTGAATGGTTTTTTTATTTTTTATTTTATGTGATGTCTATCCAAATCACAAGCTTTATATTAAATATTAAATAGTTTTTCTACACAAAAACAACACTCTTGTACAAGTTATGCTTACAAATATAATGACTGATTGATTGTTTAAACGTCAATGTAAAATATCAAACCATGTGTACTCAAATGCTACTTTTTAGTCAGTTTTAGTCAGTTCTCAAGTTCACACAGGAGTCCTTCATGGGAAACCACAGGTGTAGTTCATCACATTAATTATGAACATGATCCACTAACATTTGACAACCTGGAAGTGTCACAGGGCATTATTATTTGAAGAGTTGTATAATTTGAAACATGACAAACTTCTTTTTGTGAAATGGTTGGGTGCTGTAGTACTGTGTAGTATTTTCTTACAGTTTGGAATAAAACAATTACTTGTTGCTGAAATGTTGTTTTTCTCAGATGGCATATTGCCAACACATAGGGGTTGAGTTCATGTTCATCAATGACCTGGACCAGTGTCAGTGGATCAGACAGAAGTTTGAGAGGCCTGGGGTCATGCAGTTCAGCCTTGAGGAGAAGCGGACACTGTTGGCTCGCATGGTTCGCTCCACCAGGTACACACACACTCATAAAGGCCAAATGTAAGGGTACACATTATAAGAATACATGCATTAAATGTTTGCTCAGAATGTTTGCATCAGTCTGAACAGACACAGACGTAATTATTAAATAAAATGGTTAACGCACCGAATCTTCGCACCAAACGTTTGACTGGTGTGTCACGTGAACCACCGCAGTGTGCACACAGTCTGCTCCGGTTCAGAGACACAATAGCACAGAGAATATCATATGTGCGAGTCAGTACATACCAGAAAACATATCGGAATCATTTGAATTCGACACAGAATGCTATTGTCACGAACTGCTCCGAGACACGAAGGTTGAGATGAGATCCAAATGCAGCTTTAATTAAGGGGCAGTCCAGACACGCAACCCAATAAACAGGCAATAGGTCAAAACACAGGTAGGCCGTCCATACAAGACTTCACAGTTGCTGAGTCCCGATTCGCATACTATCCGTCCTAAATAGTATGCGAAACTAGAATTAGTACGTCCCAAATCGTAGCATGTTGAAATGAGTATTCCAAAGATACCCGGATGGTCTACTATTTCCGGTTAGAATTTGAAGTGCAGATCAATGCACACTCTAACGGCTAATATTGCCCACAACCCATTGCGTGCGGGAGGGAGGAGCTTTGCGGTGATGATGGTGATGTAAACCTGGCAGTCGGATGCAGCAACGGAGATGCGCCCTCAGTTTTTAAGTGTAAGAATTCAAATGTTTAACCCTAATTAAAGTTATATTTTATTGTCTCGTAATATTAATGGGTTTATGTTGTGCCAAAAAAGTACCGTGTTTATCTTGTAGGGTCCGATGAAGAGACCGAGCGCCTCATTGCAGGCTACAAAACAATAAATAAAAAGGCTCTAGTACAGTGTCATGCAAGTGTCTTTTTTTATGTATTTCTTTTGATGTTTCTGTCTGACTTATTTGTAGTAATACTGTGGCTGTACATATGTTAACTTTATCAGTCCAACCAAAGAAACATGGTTACTACACTTTTACTATAGTAAAAGCATGGTTCATTTTCATCGGGGTATTTTTAAGTATTATACATAAGTATAAGATTAAGTATAAAATACGTTAAACAATAGTTACACTATAAACTTTAAATATTTTAACTCAGAAAATAAGTAGCGCTAGCTTTCGTTACACACATTTGCACATGAACGTCAGAACCAGCCGCCTCACTAACGACCTGCGTTTGGTTGATCTACGACGACGCCCTGCTTCACTCCTCAATTTGGTAAACACATTGTATTGTGGAAAAAAAGATGGGAATAGTAAATAAAATTATATTGGATAGCCTATATAAGAATGGATGAAATGTTAAATGTTTTGTTAACAGTCGCGGTGTGCGTAACTAGGCAACCACGTTCAAGTTCACGTTGCATGACGTCATCGAAGTATGTCCCAGAACGTGCATACTCTTTTGCTACACACTCAAAAGTATGTACTTTTTCATCACAAAAAAAGTACATACTTTTAGGTCGTAGTATAAGTAGGCGAATTGGGACTCAGCCAGTGAGTGAATGAGTGAACATGGAATAAATAGGCTGAAACTAACAAGGTAATGAGATACAGGTGAATGCAATCAGTGATGATGAGTCCGGGCAGTGAGTTCTGGGAAATGTAGTTTGTGAGAGTGACAATAGTCTGGTGTGGAGTGCCCTCTGGTGGCTCTCAAGGGCACTCCAGCTGGTGACCGTTACAGCTATGTTTTAAAGCATTATGGAGAAGATGAGGAGGAGAAACGGTTAGAGATTAGGAGGAAACTGCGACTTTACCGAGCTCAACGGCTCTGGCCAAGCTGTGATATCAAACAGCTCCTCCCCTTTTTAAAAATAGCCAATAGCATTAAGTTTATATGTCCCGCTCTGTCTTCCTGTTTCAGTGCAAATTGTCAACACATTGAATAATGCTGCATGTTTCAAGGCACTTCAGTGGGCCTAAATCTTCAATGACAAAATATAGCTGCGAGCAGCGATTACGGGCCCAAGCCGGTGGCACCGCAACCCCGGTGCCTTTAGTTACCTAAAGGCACCGGGGTGGCGGTACCACCGGCTTGGGCCCTCCATCGCTGCTCGCAGCTATATTTATATATATATATATATATATATATAAATATAGCTGCGAGCAGCGATGGAGGGCCCAAGCCGGTGGTACCGCCACCCCGGTGCCTTTAGGTAACTAAAGGCACCGGGGTTGCGGTGCCACCGGCTTGGGCCCGTAATCGCTGCTCGCAGCTATATTTATATATATATATATATATATATATATATATATATATATATATATATATATATATATATATATATATATATATATATATATATATATATATATAAACAATAATATATATATATAAATATATATATAAACAATAATATATATATATATATATATATACACACACATATATATGTATGTGTGTGTATGTATGTATGTATGTATGTATATATATATATATATACATACATACATACATACATACATACATACATACATACATACATACATACATACATACATACATACATACATACATACATACACACACATACATATATATGTATATATATATATATATATATATATATATTATTGTTTAAAAGTTTAGGGTCAGTAAGATTTTCAATGTTTTTAGGAGAAGTCTCTTCTGCTCACCAAGGCTGCATTTATTGATTAAAAATACAAACAAAAACAGTAATATTGTGAAATATTATTCCAATTTAAAACAGCTGTTTTCAATTTTTAAATATTTTACATAGTAATTCATTTCTGTGATCAAAGTTGAGTTTTCAGCATCATTACTCCAGTCTTCAGTGTCACATGATCCTTCAGAAATCATACTAATATGATGATTGATGCTCAATAAATATTCATTATTATTTTCAATGTTGAAAACAGTTGTGTACAGATTTTTTTTTTCAAAATGCTTTGATGAATGTAAAGTTCAAAAGAACAGCATATATTTCAAATATATATATTTTTAACATTATAAATGTCTTTACTGTAACTGTTGATCAGTTTAACTCATCCTTCATAAATAAAAGTACTGATTTATTTTATTTATTTCCCCCAAAAATAAAATTTCAATTATTACTAACCCAAAACTTTTGAGCGGTAGTGTTTAACGTTACAAAAGCTTTAGATTTCAGATAAATGCTGTTCTTTTGAACTTTCTATTCATCAAAGACTGTACACAACTGTTTTCGACATTTAAAATAATAATGAATGTTTCTTGAGTATCAATCATCATATTAGAATAATTTCTGAAGGATCATGTGACAGTGACGACTGGAGTAATGATGCTGAAAACTCAGCTTTGATCACAGGAATAAATAACAGTTTAAAATATATTAAAATAGAAAGCAGCTGTTTTAAATTGGAATAAAATTTTTACAATATTACTGTTTTTGTTTGTATTTTTAATCAAATAAATGCAGCCTTGGTGAGCAGAAGAAACTTCTCTGTTATGTGCGCGCCACAGACTGCACGCACGTCCGCTTAGAGTTCCGCCTTTTGCCTTCCGTCAATATTACGTTATTAGAAAAATATTTTTTTAGAGAATCGATTTTTTGACATTTGTGAATCGATTCAGAATCGTCCACGTCCGCATCGCGATGCATCTAAGAATAATTTTTTTCTCCCACCCCTAGATTTCATACAACAGGTTAATAAACAGTTACAATTAAGTCACTTACATTTTAGATGCAATGTTGACTGTTTTTGTTCTGTTTCAGCAGCGAAAATAGTTAAACAAAGATCACGGCAGAACCATCACGCATCACGTGTTTTCTCATAACTGAACGATTCAGCATTTTTAACGAATCGGTTGACTCAAAGATTGAATGATCAATCCATAAACATCTGTCTTAATCATGATCGACTCATTCGAACGAATCGTTTGAACGAATGAATCAATGACTCGCTTATTAAGATGGATGCCTGGCGACACCTAATGGCGGTTTAGTGTTGTTTATTCTTTCCCACATGTGTGTGATTTGTGTGTGCAACATTATCATTATTTTTCTTTCACTATTATATTAGCGATTTAAAAGCACCCACTCGAGTCACACGTCGATTAACCGGTGGGAAAATATCCTCAGACACATACCTAATAAATGTATATTTAAATACAATATTGGCCTACCTGGTAAAAAGTTTTATATACTATTTTGATGTCCTTTTGGACACAAGAGGGCAGTATAGCCCTATGTTTGCTTTTTTGTTGAACCAAATAGTACTAAATAGCCTGTTTTAACTTTTTCATTCTTCTTGAATTGCAAAAACAGAATAAAATGGGTTTAGTTGTGATATTTGCATTCTTTTATATAGAAATAAATGGTATATAATTACATTTTTAGAAGATTTTTAGTGTTTCCTTTTTGGACATTACTTTAATCCCTCGCCATAGCAAAACCGTTTGAGATATTTATTATCCATTCACAATTTAGTATATTTAATGTAGTTTCATCATGTTGAAAAAGTTTGGTACAAATAAAATAAATAGTTTAAGAGGAGTGGCTAAAAATTCAGAGGCTGATTTTGCAAAAAAATTCACATTCAGACCAAAATATCTGACTTCCTGATGGCCAGAGCTATTGAATGTAAATTAGAAAGTTGTCCGGCTTGATGAGAACAATATACAAACTGTTTTTTCTTTACTGTAGTTAAAACTAACCCCCCCACTTTTGTCAAAAGCATGTTGAAAGTGACACACTTCCTGCTGCCAGTTGGTGGCGCTATAACTTTGACTCACAATAGCTACATCCATCTGATCGGCCTCTTACCACGAACACACTGCTGAAGTTTCATCAAGATCAGTTAATGTATGCAGAAGTTATTCCACTTCCGTGTTTCTCTTTTCTCGCCATAAATTCGATTCCTCGCCACAGCCAAACCGTTCGAGATATCAAAAATCCTTCCGCAATTTAGCATCCTCAATGTCTTGACTACATCCACACCGAGTTTGAAGGGGGCACGGTGAATTTTCTAGGAGGAGTATTTCACATTCCACAGCAAGCGTTTTCCAAACAACCCATAATTGCCGACTTCCTGTTGGGCAGGCGTAAAACTTGACCGGGATAAAGTTGTTCGGCCCGATGAGATCTATATGTGTACCGAGTTTCATATTAATTCATGCGAGCGTGTTTGATATATGGATCAAGTTTTAGAACCCCGTTCAAGGGGGCGCTGTTGAGCCCCCCAGCCACGCCCGGGTACCAGCCTCAGCCCGGCCCTGATGGCCGTGGGTTCTGACCTGTGTGCAAAGTTTCAAGAGTTTTTGAGCACGTTAAGGACCCCAAAAGCCCCTGAAACCTTGATTAACAATATAAAAGCAATAGTCAAATCCCCCCTCCCCTCACACACACAGAGACACAGAGAGAGGGAGAGAAAATTCTTCAGAAAATCCACATTCAAACCAAAATATCTCTCTTCCTGTTGGTCGGAGATCGTTAATGTAAATTAGAAAGTTGTCCGGCTTGATGAGAACAATACACATACCAAGTTTTGTTGCTGTTGATAAAACTAACACCCCCACTTATGACTAAAGGTGGCGCTACTGAGCCCCTCACCACGCCCGTTTCTGAAACTTTGCACATGTCTACGGGCTAATAAATGTGATGTGTCTGTCGAGTTTCATCCAATTTCAAGTATGTTAAGAGTCTCAAAAGCATAAAAAAAGAATATTAAAGTTTGATGCGTTGCCACGGCAACAGTATCTAAGATATCAATAATCCTTTCACAGGTTTACATCTGCCGTGTGTCTACATTGTACACATAAAGTTTGAAGCAAATCTGGTAAAAATAAGACAGTGATTTCAAAGCATTTTAATAGTGATGTACTTCCTGCTGCCTGTTGGTGGCGCTATAACTTTGACTCACAATAGTCACATCTGTGCGATCGGCCTCTTACAACGAACACACTGCTGAAGTTTCATCAAGATCAGTTAATGTATGCAGAAGTTATAACACACTTCCTGTTTCATTTTTTCGCCATAAATTCGTTTCCTCGCCACGGCCAAACCGTTCGAGATATCAAAAATCCGTCCGCAATTTAGCATCCTCAATGTCTTGACTTCATGCACACCGAGTTTGGAGGCGAATCGATGAATTCCCTAGGAGGAGTACATTAAATTCCACAGCATGCGTTTCCAAACAACCCTAAATAGCCGACTTCCTGTTGGGCTGGCGTAAAACTTAGAGCACGAAAGTTGTACGGCCCGATAAGATCTATATGTGTACCGAGTTTCATATTATTACATGCAAGCGTGTCTGATTTATGGACAAGTGTTCGGATCCCGTTCCAGGGGGCGCTGTCGAGCCCCCCTGCCACGCCCGGGTACCAGCTTCAGTCCGGCCCTGATGGCCGCGGGTTCTGACCTGTGTGCAAAATTTCAAGAGTTTTCGAGCATGTTAAGGGCCCCAAAAGTGGCCGAAAGGTTGACAAAATAATAATAATAATAATAAATATATGTATGTATATATATATATATATATATATATATATATATATATATATATATATATATATATATATATATATATATATAAATATAGCTGCGAGCAGCGATTACGGGCCCAAGCCGGTGGCACCGCAACCCCGGTGCCTTTAGTTACCTAAAGGCACCGGGGTGGCGGTACCGCCGGCTTTGGCCCTCCATCGCTGCTCGCAGCTATATTTATATATATATATATATGTATATATATATATATATATATATATACATACATATATATATATATATATATACATACATATATATATATATATATATATATATATATATATATATATATATATATATATATATATATATATATATATATATATATATATATATATATATACATATATATATATATATATACATACACACACACACACACACACACACACACACACACACACACACACACACATATATATATGTATATATATATTATTGTTCAAAAGTTTGGGGTCAGTAAGATTTTTAATGTTTTTAGGAGAAGTCTCTTCTGCTCACCAAGGCTGCATTTATTGATTAAAAATACAAACAAAAACAGTAATATTGTGAAATATTATTCCAATTTAAAACAGCTGTTTTCAATTTTTAAATATTTTACATAGTAATTCATTTCTGTGATCAAAGTTGAGTTTTCAGCATCATTACTCCAGTCTTCAGTGTCACATGATCCTTCAGAAATCATACTAATATGATGATTGATGCTCAATAAATATTCATTATTGTTTTCAATGTTGAAAACAGTTGTGTACAGATTTTTTTTTTTCAAAATGCTTTGATGAATGTAAAGTTCAAAAGAACAGCATATATTTCAAATATATATATTTTTAACATTATAAATGTCTTTACTGTAACTGTTGATCAGTTTAACTCATCCTTCATAAATAAAAGTACTGATTTATTTTATTTATTTCCCCAAAAAATAAAATTATTACTAACCCAAAACTTTTGAGCGGTAGTGTTTAACGTTACAAAAGCTTTAGATTTCAGATAAATGCTGTTCTTTTGAACTTTCTATTCATCAAAGACTGTACACAACTGTTTTCGACATTTAAAATAATAATGAATGTTTCTTGAGTATCAATCATCATATTAGAATAATTTCTGAAGGATCATGTGACAGTGACGACTGGAGTAATGATGCTGAAAACTCAGCTTTGATCACAGGAATAAATAACAGTTTAAAATATATTAAAATAGAAAGCAGCTGTTTTAAATTGGAATAATATTTTACAATATTACTGTTTTTGTTTGTATTTTTAATCAAATAAATGCAGCCTTGGTGAGCAGAAGAAACTTCTCTGTTATGTGCGCGCCACAGACTGCACGCACGTCCGCTTAGAGTTCCGCCTTTTGCCTTCCGTCAATATTACGTTATTAGAAAAATATTTTTTTAGAGAATCGATTTTTTGACATTTGTGAATCGATTCAGAATCGTCCACGTCCGCATCGCGATGCATCTAAGAATAATTTTTTTCTCCCACCCCTAGATTTCATACAAATAAACAGTTACAATTAAGTCACTTACATTTTAGATGCAATGTTGACTGTTTTTGTTCTGTTTCAGCAGCGAAAATAGTTAAACAAAGATCACGGCAGAACCATCACTTATCACGTGTTTTCTCATAACTGAACGATTCAGCATTTTTAACGAATCGGTTGACTCAAAGATTGAATGATCAATCCATAAACATCTGTCTTAATCATGATCGACTCATTCGAACGAATCGTTTGAACGAATGAATCAATGACTCGCTTATTAAGATGGATGCCTGGCGACACCTAATGGCGGTTTAGTGTTGTTTATTCTTTCCCACATGTGTGTGATTTGTGTGTGCAACATTATCATTATTTTTCTTTCACTATTATATTAGCGATTTAAAAGCACCCACTCGTGTCACACGTCGATTAACCGGTGGGAAAATATCCTCAGACACATACCTAATAAATGTATATTTAAATACAATATTGGCCTACCTGGTTAAAAGTTTTATATACTATTTTGATGTCCTTTTGGACACAAGAGGGCAGTATAGCCCTATATGTTTGCTTTTTTGTTGAACCAAATAGCACTAAATAGCCTGTTTTAACTTTTTCATTCTTCTTGAATTGCAAAAACAGAATAAAATGGGTTTAGTTGTGATATTTGTATTCTTTTATATAGAAATAAATGGTATATAATTACATTTTTAGAAGATTTTTAGTGTTTCCTTTTTGGACATTATTTAATCCCTCGCCATAGCAAAACCGTTTAAGATATTTATTATCCATTCACAATTTAGCATATTTAATGTAGTTTCATCATGTTGAAAAAGTTTGGTACGAATAAAATAAATAGTTTAAGAGGAGTGGCTAAAAATTCAGAGGCTGATTTAGCAAAAAAAAATCACATTCAGACCAAAATATCTGACTTCCTGATGGCCAGAGCTATTGAATGTAAATTAGAAAGTTGTCCAGCTTGATAAGAACAATATACAAACTATTTTTTCTTTACTGTAGTTAAAACTAACCCCCCCACTTTTGTCAAAAGCATGTTGAAAGTGACACACTTCCTGCTGCCAGTTGGTGGCGCTATAACTTTGACTCACAATAGCTACATCGATCTGATCGGCCTCTTACCACGAACACACTGCTGAAGTTTCATCAAGATCAGTTAATGTATGCAGAAGTTATTCCACTTCGTGTTTCTCTTTTCTCGCCATAAATTCGATTCCTCGCCACAGCCAAACCGTTCGAGATATCAAAAATCCGTTCGCAATTTAGCATCCTCAATGTCTTGACTTCATGCTGACTGAGTTTGGAGGTGATTGAATGAATTCTCTAGGAGGAGTACATCACATTCCACAGCAAGCGTTTTCCAAACAACCCATAATAGCCGACTTCCTGTTGGGCTGGCGTGAAACTTGACAGAGGGAAAGTTGTTCGGCCCCATGAAATCTATATGTGTACCGAGTTTCATATTAATTCATGCAAGCGTGTTTGATATATGGACCAAGTTTTCAGACCCTGTTCAAGAGGGCGCTGTTGAGCCCCCCTGCCACGCCCGTTTCTGAAACTTTTCACATGTCTACTGGCTAATAAGTGTTATGTGTCTGTCGAGCTTCATCCAATTTCAAGCATGTTAAAAGTCTCAAACGCATCCGAAAAGAATATTAAAATTTGATGCGTTGCCACGGCAACAGTATCTAAGATATCAATAATCCTTTCACAGGTCTACATCTGCCGTGTGTTTACATTATACACATAAAGTTTGAAGCAAATCGGGTAAAATTAAGAGGGTGACTTCAAAGCATTTTGAAAGTGACACACTTCCTGCTGCCAGTTGGTGGCGCTATAACTTTGACTCACAATAGTCACATCCTTGTGATCGGCCTCTTACAACAAACACACTGCGAAAGTTTCATCAAGATCAGTTAATGTATGCAGAAGTTATAACACACTTCCTGTGTCCCATTATTCGCCATAAATTCGTTTCCTCGCCACAGCCAAACCGTTCGAGATATCAAAAATCCGTCCGCAATTTAGCATCCTCAATGTCTTGACTTCATGCACACCGAGTTTGGTTGTGATTGGACGAATATTCTAGGAGGAGTATTTCAAATTCCAGAGGATGCGTTTTTCAAACAACCCATAATAGTTGACTTCCTGTTGGGCTGGTGTAAAACTTAGAGCACGAAAGTTGTTCGGCCCGATGAGATCTATATGTGTACTGAGTTTCATATTATTATATGCAAGCGTGTTTGATTTATAGACCAAGTTTTCGGACACCATTCCAGGGGGCGCTGTCGAGCCCCCGTGCCACGCCCGGGTACCAGCTTCAGTCCGGCCCTGATGGCCGCAGGTTCTGATGTGTGTGCAAAGTTTCAAGAGTTTTCGAGCATGTTAAGGGCCCCAAAAGTGCCCGAGAAGTAGAAAAAAATAATAATAATAATAATAATAATAATAAACAATAATCCTACCGAAAACAATAGGGCCTTCGCCCTTTCAGGGCTTGGGCCCTAATAATAATAATCCTACCGAAAACAATAGGGCCTTCGCCCTTTCAGGGCTTGGGCCCTAATAATAATAATAATCCTACCGGAAACAATAGGGCCTTCGCCCTTTCAGGGCTTGGGCCCTAATAATCCTACCGAAAACAATAGGGCCTTCGCCCTTTCAGGGCTTGGGCCCTAATAATCCTACCGAAAACAATAGGGCTCTTCGCCCTTTCAGGGCTTGGGCCCTAATAATAATCCTACCGGAAACAATAGGGCCTTCGCCCTTTCAGGGCTTGGGCCCTAATAATCCTACCGGAAACAATAGGGCCTTCGCCCTTTCAGGGCTTGGGCCCTAAATATTACTGGGAAAATAGACTGAATTAGACTGAAAGTCAGAACAATGCAGGTGCATTTTACTCATCATTTAACTAATCTAGGGCTGTCACTATCAATTATTTTGGTAGAGTAATTGGTCAATTCTTTTGACAATTAATTGAGTAATCTGATCATATTTTTGGTGGTAATAAAAATAGAATAGAATAGAGTGAATACTAGGGGTGTGACGAGACACTTATCTCACAAGACGAGACGAGACACAAGATTGGGTTCACGAGAACAAGACGAGACAACGTTTTTGCACAATATTTTATAGAAATCCTCGATTTGCTGTTGACCAAATCGACGCGACGCGACCCATCATGCTTTGCGGGGGCGTTTTTGCTGCCTGACGTAGTTCCATAGGAAATGAATGGGCTTTGGCGTCGCGTCAGAAATTGAGACGCTGGTGGACAAGCGGCTTAACCCTACCAGTCTATTAATACTAGACTAACACTCTAATGAGAGTTAGTAGACGTAGGTGCAACGTTACTTATAGTCAACAGAATGTGTTAAAGGGACCATCAAAATAAAGTGAAACCAAGGGTTTTGCCACAAACTCAACTGACTGGCTTTTCTCCTGTATAATTTAACGTGAGTCACTTCAGACTAGGGGTGTGCATTGGCACTGCCCTCACGATTCGATTCGATTACGATTCACCAGGTAACGATTCGATTCAATTCGATTCTACGATGCATTGCGATGCATCAAAATTCTACTGCACACAACAAGGCAAAATTTTCATCAGTCATGAGGCAATACTGTAAGCAGTCAGATATTGAACAACAGATTTTATTGGCTGCTATGTGTGTATTATCACTCTCCTGTATCTTTGACATAAATGTCATTAAATAAAATAAAATTGAATGGTACAGGGTATTGGATATGGCTTTTTCAAACCTGAAAAAGAAAGCATAAATCACTGCTTTCAGTGCTTTGAATGAGAAATGGTTCTCTTCTCTCTGCTTGAGAACCATTTGAAATTAAATTTCAACTTTATTGTCCTACTCAAGGCCAGAAAATAAACAGTGTAGGGTGTAACGGTTCACAAAATTCATGGTTCAGTTCAATACGATACACTTGTGTCACGGTTCGGTACGTTTTCGATACAGCAAAAAGAAAGAAATGCCAGAGAAATGTCCTTGATTTTTTTTTTAATTCTTTTTTTATTAGAGCTAACATCATAAAGTATGAATTTTTTTTCTTTGAGCAATGATGGAGCTATAATTGACTCTTCTTAGGAGCATATAAAACAAAACAGCTCCTTGGAAAAAATTATATGTAATATTTTGTGCTTATAAACAAATGTTTATTTTAGTTCAGATTAACATTTGAGGGCAGCAATGTTATTCATAATGTCGAAATAAATCCGACACTTAATGTTACTTGAAAGCATTATACTACAATTCCTGCCAAACTTCCAAAGTTTCAGTTAGTGTTACTACAGTAAATCCATGGCGAATATTGCAGATCTGTGGACACTATTCGTGTCACAATGTTTCTTCCTGGTTTCCACGTCAGCGCCGTTTGATCCGTTAATAACGGAGAAATGTGAATGTTTCTCACTAGATCTCGCAGTGATGTTATTACTTTAGTGGCGAGTTCAAATGCTTTCTTTACTGGATCTCTTAGCGTTGTGTAGCCTAGTATAAGATCGGCTCGCGCTGCGTTGGTCCAAACTGATAAACAGTCCGTCACGAGTAGCTCAGTTTCGTTCCGCTTACATTGCGTTTGCCATTTGATGTTGTGGTCGCGCCATGCGTCTACATTATGAGCGCGCTCGCGACGCGCTTACATTTGAAATAACCGTTCGGTTTGAAAATGCGTGCCTTGTACCGAACGGTTTAGTACGAATACGCGTACCGTTACACCCCTAAAACAGTGACATAATCGATTATGGCACTTTGCCGCATCGATGCTGAATCGTGCATGCCCCGCATTGCGATGCATCGCCGAATCGATTATTGTTGACACCACTACTTCAGACCTTACTGTACATTTATGAGCTTCCAGAACTTTTGATTGAGGATGTGTGTGACCACTTAATGAAACTCATTTCCACAAATTGAACATAGCAATAAAAACAGTATAAATAACAAAAATAAATAACAGTTTTCTCTTAGTCTTAATAAGTGCAAACAATAAGTTAAAGTGCAACCATAATAAAAGTACTGTAGCGCACAGACTGTTTATAATTGTTGTGAAATTGCTGTTTTATTTTGCACTGGCAGTAATAGGGTTAAGGCAGTGAGTTCGGAAAAGGCCGGGTAGTGAAACGAGCGAGCAGGTTCGGCTGATGTGTTTGTGTACAGTTGTTCTTGCGTTCCGATTAAAAGTTCAGAAACGGAGCCTCCCTTGTCTGTTGTTCTTCAGACGTTACAGTACTCTCTCACTATTCAAAGTGCAAATAGAGACCAGAGCCACAACTACACAGTCCAGAGATAGGTTTGATATTGGGAGATAATTTGCGCGCATCAGGGAGCACGCATTTCACTTTCGGGTTTGCGATCACACGTAGGATACTCTGTGTATAAGGAGCGGTGCTGAGCATGCATTTTACTAGATAAGAAATGTATCATACGTCTTGGCTCTGTTGCACAACAAATCACCCGCCATCATCACGCGATCAGTGAACCGTGTGCGACACGCGACTGTAACTCGAGCTGGATGAGCAGAGCAGACGTTTAATAGTTTACAATGGTTTTTATTTGTATGAAAACAGCAAAACGACAGTGGAATCTATGCTAATTTCACCCTCACGCTCCGTCATGGCAATATCGCGAGACAGCTTTTCACTCGACGAGAAATCTCGTCACATTTTAGTCTCGCGAGATCTTGAGACTAATGTTCACCCCTAGTGAATACCCTTAAAATGACTTGATGCATATGTAATAACAACGAGGCAATAATTAGTTTACACAAAGTATTTAAAGAAATTCATTTTATGGTTTTATTGAACAACACTGTTTATAATATTATGTATAGACCCTTTCCAAAAAATTTGAATATCATGGAAAAGTTTATTTATTTCCATAATTCCATTCAAAACGTTAAACTTCCATAGATTATAGATTCAGGGCCCACAACTTAAACGATTTCAAGTATTTAGTTGTTTATTTGTACATAATTTGGGCTTCCAGCTCATAAAACCCACGAAAACAGGATTTCAAAAAATTTGAATATTACATGAAATCACACAGTAATTTCACAGTGATACCATGGTCATTGAACCAGGTTTTGGTTCTTTTGGCATTGTGGGCAGGTGCAAATCCTGCTGGAAAATGAAGTCAGCATCTCCATAAAGCTTGTCTGCTGAAGGAAGCATGAAGTGCTCTGAAAATGTCCTGGTAGACGGCTGCGTTGAGTGGACAGCACAGTGGACCAACACCAGCTGATGACATGGCTCCCCAAACCAACACAGACTGTGGAAACTTCACACTGGACTTCAAGCATCTTGAATTGTGTGCCTCTCCATTCTTCCTCCAGACTCTGGGACCTTGGTTTCCAAATGAGATGCAAAATTTGCTCTCATCAGAAAAGAGGACTTTGTTCCACTGTGCTTTACTAAATCCAGAGTCAACGCAGCCGTCTACCAGGACATTTTCAGAGCACTTCATGCTTCCTTCATTTTCCAGCAGGATTTGCACCTGCCCACACTGCTAAAAGAACCAAAACCTGGTTCAATGACCATGGTATCACTGTGTAATTACTGTGTGATTTAATGTAATATTCAAATTTTTTGAAATCCTGTTTTCGTGGGTTTTATGAGCTGGAAGCCCAAATTATGTACAAATAAACAACTAAATACTTGAAATCGTTTAAGTTGTGGGCCCTGAATCTATAATCTATGGAAGTTTAACGTTTTGAATGGAATTATGGAAATAAATAAACTTCTCCATGATATTCTAATTATGTATTTTAACAATCAACTTATGTACATTATGTATTATAACAAATGCCTGCAGAGGGCACAAATCAGGGTGATTGTTGTTGTTTCACTTTACAGCATGATCAAATCCTTGTTTAATATTGGCCAAACATTTAATTAAAATGTCCTCTTAATCTTTAATTTTTGGCCACTTCTTTTCAAAAGAAATGCTACAGCTGCTGTAATTTCTTCAAAAGAACATGTGAACATCAAAGCATGCAAACCCAGAGCGAGGGTTTAAACTTTTATTTTGAAATCTTGATGAATACTGATGTATTCTGTGTTATTGTAGGTTTATAATGCTATATTATGATTTTCTATCTGCACAGAAAAAATCGCCAGTGATCACCGCGAAATATATGCCGATTAGTTCTTTTTTTAGTGTCAATTCTATCATCCTAACGGATGAAAATACACTCAAACACATTCGAATAAAGTCATTTGTAATCATAACTTCAGTCAAATAATAATAATAATCATAAAGTGAATAAACTAGTCTTCATCAACTTTTAACAGAAACCATGATCCAGCTCATAAAAACTTTAAATATAACCTGCATACATTATTATTATTATTATTATTATTATTATGGCTCCTGCGATGGGTAGGGGGGGCGTCCCATCCCTGTGCGTTGAGCCGACCAGATGAACCAGTTGTTTCCAGTGCTGACGGTCTTATGCCAGCTGCTCTGCATCCTCCATAGCAACTCCATGTTGTTGGAGGTCGCCCGCAAGGACGTCAAGCCATCGGGTGCGGGGTCTACCTCGTGGTCGTCTCCAGCCTGCAGCCTTCGGATCAAACTGGAGAATGGCTCTCGTCGGATGGTCAGGAGGAAGGCGGAGAACATGGCCGAACCAGCGGGTACGACGTTGCGCAGCCAGGCAGGATGCTCTGGGCTGGCATGTGCGGGCTCTAAGCACTTGATTGGAAAACCGCTGGGGCCACCTGATGTTTTCGATGGTTCTGAGAGCCCTGCTATCAAAGCCATCTAATCTTGCAGCCAGTGTCTTATTTAAGGGCCAAGTCTCCGAGCCATAAAGCAGGATGAAGAGTACTGCTGAGTTGTAAATCCGGATCTTCGTCTTGCGTGAGATGATCTGGTGCCGCCAGAGTGGTTTCCAGAGAGACTGCAGGGCTGACGCAGCCAGGGCTCTTCTGCGGGTAATCTCTGGTTTTAGGTCCCCGTTGTCTGTCACTATGGATCCCAAATACACAAAGTTCTTGACAGGCTCTACAGTGTTATTGCCAAGCCGCAGGGAAGGTGGATGCGGTCCGTCACCGACATACATGAACTTGGTTTTCGTCCAGCTCACCTGGAGGCCAAGCTTCTCAGCCTCTTCACTGTATATGCCCAGAGCGTCTCTCATCTGGCTGTAGGACGTGCTGAGCAGGATGGTGTCGTCAGCATACTCCAAGTCAGTCAGGTGGTAACTGCCGAAGTTCACTCCGGGGACCCGCTCACAAACCCTGGACATCAGATGGTCAATGATGCAGTTGAAAAGGTCAGGAGCAGCCACGCAGCCCTGGTGAACGCCACTGGAGATGGGAAACCAGTCTGAGTCTCTGCCGTTGATGCGGACACAGCTCTGAGCGTTGCTATAAAGCAACTTGAACAGGGCAACGATCTTGGGTGGTGCTCCAAGGGCGTGTAGGATACTCCACAGTGAAGTATGGCAGACGGTGTCAAAGGCAGCCTTAAGATCTATGAAGCCGATATAAAGATGGCGATCTTTACGGAATCCATAGGTCTTCTCTATCAGCAAGCGAACGGCGGAGATTTGGTCTGTTGTGGAGCGATTAGGCATGAAGCCAGCCTGCTGGGGACGGCGGCTGCTTCTAATGGCTGGGAGAGCACGGGTAAGCAAGATCCTGGTAAAGAGCTTGCCGGGGATGGAAAGAAGGGTAATGCCTCTGTGGTTGCCGCAGACTAGCCTGTCACCCTTACGTTTCCAGAAGGGCAAGATGACTCCTCTGGTCCAGTCGCTGGGAATCCTCTCTGTCTCCCACACCTCATTGAATATGTGGGTAAGCCACTCGACGATGCTTTCACCGCCTGATTTTAGCATCTCAGTGGTTATTGCACAGATGCCGGGGGCTTTCCTGTTGTTAAGTTTTTCCAGAGCGGCTCTGACTTCCTCAGGTGTGACAGGGTCTGTACTGCAGACAACACTAGGGGCTGCAGCGTTAGTGGCCGATGAGATGGCGGGATCAGCCGGGGAGGAACCGTGCTGCAGAAGGAGGCTGAAGTGCTCTTTCCAGCGTTCGAGGCAGTTTGCTTCAGTTGTTATAAGGTTGCCTTATAACAACATCCAAAGACATTGTGAGCTGACTGGATGACACTTTCCTTGAAGGTCTGCCAGTCGTTCACCTTGTCGGTAGCCAGGTTATCAAAGGTGCAGCGGATGGCGCAACTGAAGTATGTGGCGATGTTTGGATCACTAAGTAAGGAGGAGTCCAGGCGAGGCTTGGTCTTGGTGTGCTGGTTGGCTCGCAGCTTTAACTTAAGCTGGGCCACCAGCAGGCGATGGTCTGTGTTGCCAAGCTCTGCTCCTCGGTACACACAGCAGTTGGTGACAAACGGCTTCCAGTGTCGAGAAATGAGGATATGGTCCAGCACTTTCCTGGTTCTGCCATCTGGGCTGTACCATGTCCAGTGATGGATAAGCTTCCGGGGGAAACCAGGTATCAGCAACGCAGAGGTTGTTGTGGTGACAGAGAAGGAGAAGGCGGTTACCGTTGTTGTTTGTGGACCTGTCAGCAAAGGTTGTGCCGACAGGTGAGCCTGTGGACCGGTCGCTGCTGGACAGAGTGGCGTTGGCATCAGTGAGGATGATGGTGATGTCGTGTGGTGAGGCTTGGCCAACAGCCTGATGGAGTTGGTCAAAGAAGACATCCTTCGCATCCTCATCAGCGACATCGGTGGGGGCATAAGCAACGATTACTGTCATCTTGCCGTGTTGGTGGAGAAAGCGGGCCGACAGTAATCTGTCGCTCAGGGGTGTCCAGCTGATGAGGGACTTGCGGAGGGCCTTTGGGATGGCAAGTGCCACGCCATAAAGGCCTGTCCGTCTCTCGGGGCCACTCCAGAAGTAGCAATGGTCGCCTGCTGTTATTTCGCCATTGCCGTGCCATCGGACTTCACAGAGCCCTGCCAAGGAGATGTTATAGCGGCAGAGCTCTCGGGACAGCAGGGTGGCAGCTCCGGGGCGAAGGAGTGTCTGGACATTCCATGTGGCGACTCGGATCCTGTGATGAAGCTTGATCCGTACTCGTTGGTCGGGGGCAGGCTGGGGTCCGTTACCGTGTTGGGAAGTCCGGCTTCTTTCTCTGATCGGTTTCGTAACAAAAGAGTTTCTCCTGGGTGGGTTGTTAGCCCTCCGCAGGATAGTCGGTTGGTCGGGCTGCCACCTCACAGCGTACCGACATGCTGGGGTCTTTGTTTGTCTGGAACCTACCCTGGAGACCGGCCCACCTAGGGTGACCCTACCAGGAGCAAGCTCCCGACGGTATCGCTCTCCAGGGTCACTGGAACGCGCAAGCCCCCTCGCCACGTCAAGGCCAGACCGAGAGAGGGTGCATACATAATAGTCAATAGTAAAATTAATTTACATGTTTTGACTGAACAGTTGTTGCATGTTTTAATAAAAATGTTGTTTAATATAACTAGTTACTATGCATATTCCAGTACGTTTTAATTGTTCACCCATCCTCTATCAGCACAGCATCAGTTGTCCATTAGGTTCAGACAGTGCTGTCATAGTATTTGTACTGTTCACATGCTCAGTATCACCAGCTCATTGGTTCTTAGTCCACGATTTACTCACCCTGATGCCATCCTAGGTGTATATGACATTCTTCTTTCAGACGAATACAATCCGTCTGAACTACTTCCGGCAGACGGCCATATGCATCGATTTACGCCAAAAAAGTAACCCTTGAACTTGACGCACAACGGAATGACTAACGCAGTTGCCCAGCCCTGTTTGTTTGAACCACAAGAGACGTCAATTGCTGTCATTACGTTGTGCGTCAAGTTCAAGGGTTACTCTTTTGGCTTAAATCGATGCGTACGGCCGTCTGTCGGAAGCTAGTTATTTTAGTCGTTTTAAGTTATTTCAAATATTTTAAATAAATATTTATATATTCATATTTTAAATATGGATATTTTTCTTACACAAACGCATCGTTTCACTTCAGAAGGCCTTTATTTACCTCCGGAGATTTTAAATCATGATAAGATGGACTTTGATGGACTTCCAAAAGCTCAAGCATGTTCGCTTGATGTGTGAGAACCAATGAGGTTCATTCTTATGTGTTAAGCAGCACGTTTGAACTTCCGCAAGAACCAATAATGTTCATTCTCGTATGTTACGCAGCATGTTTGAGCAAGAGGTTTCTTCTCGCGCGTTAAGCAAGTTCGGTTGAGCTTCTGTTAATGTTCACTGATCAATTTTAAATCAAAGATAAGTTTTTATCTGAATAAAAGCCTAAATTAAATCTGTTCATCATATAACGCGACTGTGTCTCTTCAGAAAATTTGGATTAAACCGTTCGATTTATATGGATTAGTTTTATGATCTCTTTATGATCTTTTTTTTTTTTTTAAGCGTCAAAGTTGTAGTTGTGTAGCTGCTAATGGACCAGTGGTTCTCAAGCCTCATGCGGCCCACCAAATGCCGACCACATTTAAAAAATACATTCTAGTTTTACAAAAAAAAATTTTTATGTAATTTAAAATGGATTAAACAAATATAAGTTTGAACTATGTTTTTTTTTTTTTTGTCATATAAAATCATTTTGGTGATCATATATTATTTCAGACATTTCCAGACCTACTATGTAGCTACTACTGCAATTATGATGCAAGAGGGAGGGGAAATTATATTGATTAAAGAATACAAGGGCACAATTTTGATTTCATGGTGCTTTTAAAAAGATGTTGTTGAAACCCATATTTGATGTTTATTGCAGCTATGTAATATATTACACATGCTGATTTCTGCAGGTTTGAGGAGTTTCTGCAGAGGAAATGGTCATCTGAGAAGCGCTTTGGGCTGGAGGGCTGTGAGAGTCTGATCCCTGCGCTCAAAACCATCATTGATAAATCCAGCAAGAATGGAGTAGATGCTGTCATCATGGGAATGCCTCACAGGTAGAAGAAGAGATTCTAATTTATAGAGGGGGAAAATGGAAAACAACTGATATTACAGTGGCTACATGCTGTTCTGGTGATTTATGGAATTAATTACAAACTCTCTTTCTGTCTGTCACTGTAGAGGACGTCTGAATGTGCTTGCCAATGTAATCCGTAAGGAACTGGAGCAGATTTTCTGTCAGTTTGACTCTAAATTGGAAGCTGCTGATGAGGTCAGTGACATTTTGTCTATATACACTTTGTTGGAATCTCATGAACTTATAGTATGTTTGTTCTGATGATTGTGTTGATACCTGTAACAGGGTTCAGGAGATGTCAAGTACCACTTGGGCATGTACCACAGGAGGATAAATCGTGTGACTGACAGGAATATTACCTTGTCATTGGTGGCCAACCCTTCCCATCTAGAAGCGGTGAACCCTGTGGTGCAGGGCAAGACTAAGGCAGATCAGTTCTACTGTGGAGACACAGATGGCAATCGGGTGAGATGTAAACTGCATCAATCTAGTGCTGTGACAGTGCGGTCATATACTTTACCATTTAAAAGTTTGGGGTAGGTAAGATTATTTTCTTTATGCTCCCCAAAGCTGCATTTATTTAATTAAAAAATACAGTAAAACGGTAATATTGTAAAATATTATTACAAATTAAAATAACTTTTTAAAACGTTTTGTTTTTGAATTTTCAACATCCATTACTCAATCCTTCAGAAAACATTCTAATATGCTGATTTGATGTTCAACCGGCATGTGCGGGGGGAGTTGGGTGGCTAATATGACAATGTGTACAAAACAGTTATGAATTGTTCAAAAGTTGGAAAATTCCTGTTTATTTATACGTTATCTCCCGTCAGACAGCCATAACACGTTGCTCCGAGCTTGCGTCTTGCTTCGGACTTTACTGACAGATAGTGATGCACCGATATCGTTTTTTCAGAAACGACCCAATACCATTGACCCAACGTCCTTGTGTAGAAATTTGTGTTCATACATATTTTTTACAGTTCAATTAGTAAAGCAGGTTGTTTAGGAAGATACACAACCACTTCTGTGACGCCAAGAACCCCAGACGCATGTGGCAAGGCACAGTAGCACATAGTAAATAGTAGGGGTGGCACGATCCGCCTTTTTTGCCTCCGATAACGATTCCGATACCTGGGATTCAGTACTGGCCGATACCGAGTACCAATCCGATAATAAAATAATAATAATTCAAAAAAGTGCTGAATTACCTAATAAACTGTATCTGTATGCTTGACTGTGGGGAAGAGACTGTGATTATTCTTTTGAGAAAGGCTTTTAAGCTTGACTTAAACATTATTTTCCTAACTTTCCTAACTTTTGTAAAACAAAAAACGGACAAAATATATAGGCTACTATATAATTAAAAAACATTTCTTTTAAAATTTTAAGCGCAGCTTTTTAATGAAGCAGCAACATATGATAGATAGGACAGAAAAACTAAAGCTATCAATAAACTTTCGTTGCTCAAAAGTTTTGTAATATGAAAGGCTCCAAGCGGCACGAAACGCTTATGCGCATTTCGTGCGCAGAATGATGCGCTTGAAGCGACATGGAGTCACAGTGCACAGCGACAGCACTTCGCATTGAAAAGTTCAAAGCACAAAAGGAAGAGATATTGATGCGTAGTGTTATATTATGCAATTAGTTTGAGCCTTTTAACAGTTTTAATTTCTGAACAGTAGTGCTCTCTACTCCAGTGTTGTGATCTAACAGGCATCCGGGAGAAAGTAACGTGAAACTCCAGCCAGATGAAGTCGCGGTCTCTCCCACCCCGAAACGCGATTGGCTATTTTTAAGAAGCAATTGGGCGGGATTTGTATGTGAAAATCTGGCAACCCTGCATGACGCGTGTTGCTCATCTCTCTTTACGGCATGTCTCTCAGGTGTTGTTAAGCATTTGTATGACAATTTAGGACTAAGGGACGTGATCGTATCGGATCGGGTTATACTCCCGCGATTCATGCAATATCCGATCCAGTGATTTTGGCCAGTATCGGACTAATACCGATACCGAATATCGGATCGGCGCACCCCTAGTAAATAGTACAACAATTGTGCACCGACACTTTATTGGCTTCTGCTCTGGTTACATTCCACTATTTACTGGCTATTGCACTTTTTTTTGCACTATTTTACTGTTTACTGTGTATTGTTTACTGTTGCTATGTATTGTATTGTGCGTATCATGTGAATGGTTGAGGGCTGTGTTGCACTGTCTATTGTAGGATGTTGTGATCTGTTGTTGTTTATTCTTGTATTGGTTATGCACCTCGGTCTGTACGAAACGAAATTTCTTTCAGCTGTATACATGTATACGGAAGAATGACAATAATGCTTGACTTGACTTGATAATTTAATAACACTTTAAATTTAAGCAAACATTAATATCCATTGTTCATACTGTACGTTAATGCCCAAATTCATTTGTAGATCTTAAACGATTGATTTTAGTATTTTATTTTTAATTTATTTAAACAAAATAGTTTAGACAACTGTCCATTTATTGGTCATAACATAACCAATAAATTGGGCTAATTCTGTATCGATGAGAATTTTAATATCTGAACATCCTTAGTACTTTTAGGATGTATTGTAAATGGATCAGTTATGATGAGCTCAGATCGAACCATCTGCTGTGTTTTTGTTTTAGGTAATGTCCATTCACATCCATGGTGACGCTGCATTCGCAGGTCAGGGCATTGTCTATGAAACTTTCCATCTGAGCGATCTGCCCTCCTACACCACACATGGCACTGTGCATGTGGTTGTCAACAACCAGGTATTTGTGCACAAACAATTCCACGCGTGATGTAACATCCCCCACCAAATATCCTCTTAACACACCTCTGCTTCTCTTTCTCAGATTGGTTTCACCACAGATCCTCGAATGGCGCGTTCCTCGCCGTATCCCACTGATGTTGCCCGTGTGGTCAATGCCCCCATATTCCACGTCAACGCAGACGATCCTGAAGCTGTGATGTACGTGTGCAATGTGGCCGCAGAGTGGAGAGCCACCTTCCACAAAGATGTAGTGGTGGATCTGGTGAGAGAGTGTCTTTTATATACACTTTTATCATTTATTGTCATGTTTTGGGAGTTTGTGACGTCAGTAAGGTAAATGACTTCTTTCCATTAGGTATGTTATCGCCGTATGGGCCACAACGAAATGGATGAGCCGATGTTCACCCAGCCACTGATGTACAAACAGATCAAGAAGCAGAAAGGAGTTCTTCAGAAATATGCTGAGAAGCTCATCGCCGAAGGTGCTGTCTCACGACAAGAGTATGAGGTCAGTCAGTCCTGCCCAGATCTAAGTAGCTGCCCAGTATCTTCAGCGGTCTATATGAAGTTTTTCTCATCTCTGTCCATAGGAAGAGATTGCCAAGTATGACAAAATTTGTGAGGAAGCTCATGCTCGCTCAAAGGATGAGAAGATCCTCCACATCAAGCACTGGCTGGACTCCCCCTGGCCAGGTGTGTATGAACATATATTTTTCTATTAAAAAGAATTAAAAAGAATCGCATCCTTGAATTATGAAATCAAGGTAAAAATATTTACGTAAATAAAACATACACAGATGATTCCTTCACAATAAGATTTATAACATGAATTTACAAAAGAAGTTTGAATTTCCATTTTATCCCGACCTTAAGTGATGTATTAAACCTTAAAAAAAGGGAAATAATATCTTTATACATTTATCTTTGGTTGCATCTTCCTGTCACCATCTGGAAGTGGGTGGTTCAGAATGAGTTGCAATATGTACTAGACTTGCCAGCATTTTGTTGCTGCTTCATGTGGATATAAGAGTATATTCATTGTGTTTGGTGTGCAGGTTTTTTTACTCTGGATGGCCAGCCCAAGAGTATGAGCTACCCGTCCACCGGTCTGCCAGAGGAGGATCTGACCAACATTGGACAAGTGGCGTCATCAGTACCCGTAGAGGATTTTACAATTCATGGAGGTTAGACATATGGAAATATGACATATCTCAATAATGAACATGAGGTATTGTTATCGTGGGCACTTTAAAATACCATGAAGAATTATTTATGAAGAATTATTCAGATTTTTAGAATGGATCTTAAGAATACTTTTCCATCAACCGGTTAAAATGTACAATACTGCTTGTATGCTGTGTCAAAAAATAGGCTTGTGCACTGATGTAAACAAGCTCAACATGCATGAGCAGCATGGTGGAACAAGTGGAGGAGACACACTGAATGAAAATGCCCTTTCACTCTCTGACAGCAGATGGCGCTTAACCCTCTGGGCTTCTTTGTAAAATAGTCACACTTAGCTTCCTCCCGCCCGAAAACGGGCGAAGCCTTAAAATTTTACTTTACTTTTTCCCAGGATAACCAATCAAATATATTTTTGTTCTATAATGTTTTCTGATTATTATTTAGAATTTTTAGAATTTTTTATGATATTTTGCATTAATTATATAATTTTTATGAGCTATTTTTTCCATTAGAATTAATATATATATATATTTTTTTTATTATTATTATTTTTTTTATAAATGCAACATTTCACATCAAAATAGAGTGCAGGCCTAAAAAAAAAAATTTTCAAGTGAGAAGAGCGCCATCTAGTGGCTTCAAAATGTATTAATTTGTGTCATGTCCTATAAACCTATAGCTTTTTTTATTTATTTATTTGATTTATTCCCATTCGGAAAGAAACATTTTTATTACTAAGCAACCACTGAATGGAACAACACAAATTATATATCATTTTAAAGCTTAGGATCTCAGCTTTTTAATGCATCTAATTACATTTATTAACTCCTTACGAGTGCTGAGTAATCCCTCTAAAACCGAGTGTACCGCCAGCAGGCGCCACCTAGCTGCGAAAATATTCTTTACCATATTTTTAAAAAATCTTGCCTTGATTAACACAAAGTTGATGTCATTTGAAAGCTTAGAGTCTGAACTTTACAGTGAATGTATCCACTTTGAAAAACTCTTTAGTATTGCTGAGTTATTTGCTGATAAATAGAATTTCTTTTTTTTCATAATCTATAAAATAATGTACTGCAATGTGTCAAAAACATCATACAGCTCATGAAACATTCACAGATAATTGAAAATGGCACTTCATTTTTTACAGCATATTATTACAATTAAAATGAGCCCAAAATTAACATAATCTATTGCTTTTATGACAAGATATTCTTCATGGAGAAAAAATTGCCCATGAGGGGGTGTCAAAGACTGTACAAAAAGGCTGTCTCTTTTCCAAATGCTGTAACTTTTGATTCCTTTGTCCAAAAATTATTATTTTTTTATCCAGATGCAGCTAACATGTAGGGGGACTTCACTAAAAAAGAATTTTCCTCCTACCTTATTTCCTTCCCGAGTTATTCCATGACAAATAAGAAAGATATGCAAAATCATAATAAAAATTATATGTATATATTGTCTTTTATCCGCTGTTTCTTGGCAGGACAATGTCCAAATGTAATGTAATTTATATTTTCAAAAATTTTAAAAAGAGTTCTTTCAAACGATACCTACCTTTTGACTCTCCTTGCTATAGTTTTGGAGTTATTATGATTATATCATTTTTATATAGTTTGGGGCAAAATTTGCTGTTTCAGTCTTACCAGTTCATTTCTCTCAGTGTGTGTGTGTGTGTGTGTGTGTGTGTGTGTGTGTGTGTGTGTGTGTGTGTGTGTGTGTGTGTGTGTGTGTGTGTGTGTGTGTGTGTGTGTGTGTGTGTGTGTGGGTGTGTGTGGGTGTGGGTGTGGGTGTGTGTGTGTGTGGGTGTGTGTGTGTGGGTGTGTGTTTGTGTGTGGGTGTGTGTGTGGGTGTGTGTGTGGGGGGGGGAGGGTGTCTTATTTGCACTCTTGATGCTTTAGAGTGTCACCCCTTCATTGCTGTACACTTTTTTTCAGCACAGTGGCTGATCTGTAGCTTGTACCACCAAAAGTTTCTCTGAGTTTTCCTATTTTTTCGTATTTCCCATTCATTTCCTATGTCGCCCGTTTTCGGGCGGGAGGAAGCTAAGTGTGACTTTTTTTTTACGACCCTTTAACATATCAGAATCATCTCCTTGATTTTTTTTTGTGTGTTCATATAGGTAATAAAACAAAAGTCACCAAGTTTCACCCCCATCCGATGAAGCAAAAAATTAAACAATTCGAAACGCTCAAGTTTTCGCCCGTTTTCGGGCGAAGAAGCCCAGAGGGTTAAGGAACAGCAGAAGTGCAGCCATTACCTCTGTAACCCCGTAAACAAAGCAGTCCTGCTACTTTGGCCCTGACCCAAATGGCACACTTCATACACACTTTCGGTCTTGTGGACTTACTATGGCTGCCACGTGGGTGTGTCCGTTAAGTCCATGGGTGTCCCATTTTATCATTTTAGGTCTCAGAAGGGTGCTCGCTTTGTGGTTGATGGGACAGAGCCTTTCTATTTCAGTCATTTAGATTTTTGTATTTGCAGTGGTGTCCATCACCATGCCAAAAACTTAAACACTTAGACTTAATAGGCCATTTATTTTCCAAATTAAAATTTTTACTTTTTAATCTGGACTACAACATGCCCTAGATATTGATTAAAAAAAGTAACACTTTACTTTAAGGCTCCATTAGTTAACATTAGTTAATGTATTAGTTAACATTAACTAACAATAAAATAAAAAGTTATAAGTTATTTAATTATGCCTCGCTCTCTCTTGTTTCATACAAGCGCAGCTGCAGCCATTTTGTGACTATTGTTTTGTACACTGTTGAATTATAAGATACAAACAGGTACGATTTTAAAACAGTTTAATCTGAAATCAATATCTCTTATCTCCATAATTATTTATGTGGCGAAATGCTGTGTAATAAGTGGTATACCGTATCTCATAAATGTCTGTCTAGTTTGAACTTGCCGCGCTAGCAACTGCTCTCTTCGTGGAAGCTTTGCGTTTAAAGACCTAATAAAATATTTCAACACATCAATATTTTGTGTCTAATTATTTACTTATAAATAGTAGCCGTAGCCGTGTAATAAGTTGGATAATGTACATCCAGCCGGTTGTTATCTCAGAATAAACCCCTTTCAGGCTGATGCAAGATCCCTCCGCTTCACATCGGGGTCCTCATCACCTTGTTGGGGGTTTATTCTGAGATAACAGCCGGCTCGATGTACATTATCCCTTACATAAAATACTTCTAAAGCATTGATTAATCTCAGTAAATGTTTAATAATGTGTTGAGCTAACAATGATCAGTTGTATTTTTTTTAACCAACGTTATCAAAGAATAATAGCTTATGCTCATTGTTAATGTTAGTTAATGCATTAACTTACGTTAACTGAGACCTTACTGTAAAGTGTTACCTATTCTTTATTATTCTTTTTGCACTTTAATCAGTTTGAAACAATTGTTTACTCTGCATTTCTTGTGTATAGTTTTAGTGTAATTAAATGTTCAGTTATTTTTGTTATAAGAAAAAAGTTATTAGACCTGTTATAGTATGACAACTTATTTGATACCGTCACATGCCTAATGGAGGTACGCTAGACATACAAAATAGTACATAAATATGCACACATTTCATGTTCTGTTACAATAATGCTCGTCTTCCCTTTGTGTAAAGGTCTGAGTCGTATTCTAAAGGGCCGTGGAGAAATGATCAAGAACAGGATGGTGGACTGGGCTCTGGGAGAGTACATGGCCTTTGGCTCTCTGCTCAAAGAGGGTATCCATGTGCGTCTCAGTGGCCAAGATGTGGAGAGAGGAACCTTCAGGTATAAACAACATTCACAATCATTCAGTATTCAAAATCATTCAATTAATAAACATTTTTAGAATTACCATAATAATATAATTATTAAATATAGTTGTGTAGCAACGGCACATTTTTCTGTTTGATAGACTTTTTTATTTTAGCCACTATTTCAAGTGTATGTATGTCCATGTATTATTTGGGATTTCAGCTCAGTGTAAGAATGTTACTGACCTGTTGTTGCATTTGCAGTCACCGTCATCATGTTCTTCATGATCAAAATGTGGACAAGAGGACTTGCATCCCGATGAACCACTTGTCCCCTAACCAAGCCCCGTACACTGTCTGCAACAGCTCTCTGTCTGAGTATGGAGTTCTAGGTATTTAGACGCTCCGAGTGCATGTTAAATTATCTCTGCAGTTAATGGAAGTTTGAGGACGCTCTTAGAAACTTGTGTTTTCTTTCTTTCCTTCATTCCTTAGGCTTTGAGTTGGGCTTTGCCATGGCCAGTCCCAATGCTCTGGTTCTGTGGGAGGCCCAATTTGGAGACTTCCATAACACAGCTCAGTGTATAATAGACCAGTTCATTTGCCCTGGCCAAGCTAAATGGGTCCGCCAGAATGGCATCGTCTTACTGCTGCCACATGGCATGGAGGGGATGGTATGGCTGCATTACACACAATTCTTATCTCCATGCTCCATTTCTCTCTCTCTCTCTCTCTCTCTCTCTCTCTCTCTCTCTCTCTCTCTCTCTCTCTCTCTCTCTCTCTCTCTCTCTCTCTCTCTCTCTCTCTCTCTCTCTCTCTCTCTCTCTCTCTCTCTGTGTTTGCGCATGCGTGAGCGTCTGTTGAGCGAGTGAGTGGAGGGTGATTCGGAGCGTGGCTGAAGTTTCTTCTCAACTTTTACGGTCTGTTATGTTCTTTCTCTTCTGTTATATCTTACTGAATTGGTATCGTGTGTGTTTGTAGGGGGTGAGTGGGATAGGGGAGGGTTAGCCAGTTTTTAAAACTGGCGGCCATGGAGAGTTCGGGAGGAGCGGTTTTTGCCCAGCTCACCCGGCGGCATGGAATTAAAGTGCCGGTTGGCATTGAGAGCTCAGTGGAGGAGGTTAGTATAGCGATCGGAAAAATTGTTGGATATAACAGTATACGGTCTGCATCTAGGATGAACGGCGCTGTTGTCCTGTTTTTGGATTAGATTGAAAAAGTGAATGAGACTTCCGGTTCGGCGTCGGTAATGGCGGCAGCATAGAGTAACAGCTCCCCGAATAAAGTTTTAAAATACCCCTTTTCTCAGATTGAAAACATCAAAATTAGGATATTATAGAAAGGGGTGGGACCATGACAAGTGGGAAAGCAAGGAAAACTGGAAACAACACTGGAAATATGGGAGACGTCGAAAGTCAGTCAGAATTAACAACGAAGACAACGTCAGCCGTAGACGAAGCTAGCAAAGCCACGAGCAAAGCAGACGAGCTATTACAGCAGAATTCATCTGAAAAGATGGCAACTCTGGACATTGTGCTGCAAGAGCTAAGAGATTTTCGCAGTGAGAACGGGGAAAGCCTCAAAATAATTCGGGAGGACATTCAAAAAATAGATAACAGGATGGATGAGGCTGAACGGCGGAAGACCGGATTCAAAATATCGAGGACGCCACTTTGGAACTTTTGGAGTTACAAAATCAAGTTGCAGCTAAATTGACGGATCAAGAGGGCCGTTTAAGAAGAGACAACATCAGGATTCACGGCTTAAAAGAAGGAGCAGAAGATGGGGCCCAGTCGATGGCCGCTTTCATCGAGTCCCTCCTGAGAGAGAAACTCGAATTACCGCCGTCCCTGGAACTCACCATTGAACGAGCTCACCAGTCGACGGTTACGTCACCCCCAAAAGACGCCCCACCGAGATCAGTAGTGGTGAAGTTTCTCAGTTACAGATGCAAAGAAGTAATCGTGAAAACGGCGTGGCAGAAAAGGGGATTTGAGTATGAAGGCAAGAAGATAATTATAGATCACGACTATGCACCCGAGATTTTGAATCAGCGGAAAAAATACGCAGAGGCAAAGAAAGTGCTCAGGGATAAGAAGATACGTTTCCAAACACCATTTCCAGCACGCCTCCGGGTATTTTACGATGGTGGGACACGCACGTATGATTCAGCGGAGGAGGCGACGAAAGATATGGCTGACAGGGGCTATCAAGTGAAGGTAGTGGAGCCCACGGAGGACGTGATGGAGAAGATAAAGCGCCTGACGTGGCGCCGTGACCGATCTGAGAACGACGGACGACAGACGGGTGCTAGACCTGGGTATAAGCAGAGACTGCAGGCTTTTAGGAGGACGCCGGAGGCAAATGACTGATCCAGGAGTTTCCAGGACTTCCTTTTTTCTTTTTCTTTTCAGTATTTCAAGGTGAGATGTGGATGAAGAGCTCCCTCATAATAAGGTACAATTGTCGGGACTGTATTCTCCGAGATGTCGTTATGGTATGAACTTTTTGTTTGATTCTGGTCGCAGCAAGGGCCCTCTGGCTGTTAGGGCTAGAGGCTATCCCTCTGAGTCTTATTTAGGCTCAAATGAGGTCGAGAGAAAGACCTTAATATTGGAAGTCCTTTTGTTTTCATTTTGTGATTTGGGAAAAAACTGTTCTAGAGCTGGTTCTGTTAGGCTCATGGTTGTGTGTTTTTATGGTAGCATAGGGGGTGGACTGGGGATAGTAAAGAGAACAATTAGACCTAAAATATGGCTATACAAAAAATGTAATTAAGGTGGTTTCCTATAACGTGAATGGTGTTCTCAACCCAATTAAAAGAAGTAAAATTTTAAGTAAAATGAGGAAAGATGGGGCGGGGATAGTTTTCCTGCAGGAAACCCATCTGACAGAAAAAGAACATGAAAAACTAAGGAGAAATGGCTATAATCAGGTATATGTTGCTTCATATAAATCAGGTCACAGGAGAGGGGTAGCGGTTTTAATATCAAATAAAATCCCATTTCAAAAACAGTCAGTGATAAGTGATAAAGATGGAAAATATGTCTGGGTTAAAGGACGAGTAGAGGGAGTATTAATTAGTCTTCTGAATATATATGCCCCCCCTGGCTCAGATTGGACTTTTTATAGACAATTGTTTGATTTGATGGCATCTGAGGGGGAGGGGGTGTTAATCGCAGGAGGGGATTTGAACCAAAGGCTGGACCCTCTACTAGACACCTCGGAGTAAAAAATAATGTGATTCAAAATAAAATTAGAGATATGATGGGGGAATTAGGTATCATGGATGTATGGAGGGAATTCAATCCTACAACCAAGGACTACACTTTTTACTCATCTCCGCATAAAATATATTCAAGAATAGATTACATCCTAATGTACAATAAAGATAGACATATGGTGGGGAATTGTGAGATAGGGGTGGCTGACTTATCTGATCATTGTCCAGTTTATGCAACTTTGGCTTTGACATCTGAAAAAAGAACAACATTCTGGAGACTTAATGCCAGTATATTAAAGGGAAACATTAAGGAAGAATTAGAATCGGAAATTCAAAAATATTTGGAGGAGAACGATAATGGGGAAGTGTCCCCACCAGTACTATGGGACGCGTGTAAGGCGGTGTTAAGAGGGAAAATAATTGCCAAGTCAGCTTATTTAAAAAAATTTAGGCAAAGGAAACTTGATGCATTACAGTTGGACCTACAGAAATTAGAACAGGAACATAAAGAAAGGCCGATTGATAAAACTTATCAGGAAATTAGGAAGAAAAAAGCAGAAATAAATGATATTTATTCAGCAGCTATACAAAAAAAGTTACTGTTCACAAAACAACGGTATTATGAATCAGGTAGTAAATCATCAAAATTATTGGCATATAAATTAAGAAAACAGCAGGCCAGAAGTAATATATATAAGATAAGGGATTCTCACAATAAAATAATAAGGCACAAGACAGAAGATATACAAAAATGTTTTGAATTATATTATACACAACTTTACGACCAACCATTCATTGATAATAAAACAGACATAGAAGCCTTTTTAGAGACACTTTCATTGCCTAAGGTAACAGATGAACAAAATTCAGGCCTAATATCATAGATAACAGCTCAGGAAATAAACTCTGCGATTTCTAAACTCAAAATGAATAAGTCTCCGGGAACAGACGGATACTCCTCAGAATGGTACAAGTTGTTTAGGAAATCATTAATCCCAATGTTAGAAAAAACGTTTAACTGGGTGTTAAAGAAGGGGGAAATACCATACTCGTGGCGGGAAGCCATAATTTCTGTAATCCCTAAAGAAGGCAAGGATGAATTGGATTGTTCCAGCTATAGACCTATTAGTGTCCTGAATCAGGACTATAGACTTTTTACTGCAATATTGGCTAGACGTATTGAAAAAATCTTACCGGGTATTATTCAATTGGACCAGACGGGGTTTATTAAAGAAAGACAAACGCAAGATAACATAAGAAGGGCTTTACATGTGATGCAGCATATTAAAGAAAATCATACTGAAGCAGTGGTTATGGGAATGGACGCGGAGAAAGCGTTTGATTCTGTCAGGTGGGATTTCCTCTATAGTGTGTTAAAAAAATTTAACTTCCATGATATAATAATTAGGACAATACAAGCCTTGTATACTGACCAAACAGCTAGGATTAAGATAAATGGGAGTTTATCCAATTCTATTTCATTAAGGCGCGGATGTAGGCAGGGTTGTTCGGCTAGCCCCCTTCTCTTCGCAATTTTTTTGGAACCACTTAGCCAATCCATAAAACAAAAAGCACAAATACAAGGCATAGAGATAAAGGGGACATGTCAGAAGCTTGCACTTTTCGCAGATGATGTCTTAATATTTTTGTCTAGTCCTGATACATCCTTGCCAGCGCTTATGTCAGAATTTGCAAAGTTTGGACAAATGTCTGGCTACAAAATAAATGTACAGAAAACACAAGTCCTCACTTTCAATTATAGCCCCTCTGAAGCGGTTAAAGAAAATTATGAAATTAAGTGGAATTTAAAATCAATGAAATATCTAGGAGTTAATTTAACAAAAGATATTAGCCAATTGAAATCAGTAAACTATGACCCATTAATATCCAAAATAAAAGAAGATATTGCAAGGTGGAATTTAATCCCCTTTATGACTCTTACATCTAGAGTCGAGGTGGTCAAAATCAATGTTCTCCCTAGGGTGTTATACCTATTTCAGAATATTCCAGTGGAGGTACTGGACAAGGAAGTTATAGAATGGGACAAAATTATCTCAAGATATATCTGGCAAGGAAAACAACCTAGAATATGATATAAAACACTACAACTGTCTAAGGCGAAGGGGGGGCTAGCTCTCCCGTGTTTAAAAAGTTATTATCAAGCAGCGCAAATAAAGCCTTTGCTGAACTTATGTAATCCCTCCTACTCTGCTAGGTGGAAAGAAATTGAAATGAAAATGGTAACGGAAGTTCCAATACAGGCATTTATCGGGGATAACAAACTCAGGCACCAATCGAAAAATGTACCTAACCCATTTCTTGACATTTCACTTAAAGTGTGGTTTGAAATTGTTACAAAAAATAACTTGACACACAGCAATAAGCTGCTAAGGTGGATAGGATACGATACAGAATTTTCCCCTAATAGAAGAGATAATAGATTTAAAAATTGGGAACAAGGCCCACATATGTTTTGGGAACTATTAGATAATAAGAAGTGTAAACGTTTTGAAGAAATCAAAGAACAGTTTAGTCTGGCAAATCAAGATTTCTATAGATTTTTGCAAGTGAGGCACTATTTAGAGCATGATATAAAAAAAGACAATTTTGACGTTGAGTTAAGCATTATAAAACTCTTTATTTCAGCATACAAATCTAAACTTAACAGGAAATTAATTTCAAAGATATATTCAGGGATATAAATTTTAAAAGGAAACGATACACACTACATAAAACAAAAATGGGAAATTGAAGCAAACATAAAATTGACGGATGAAGATTGGGAAGATCTCACTCAACAAATATGGAGAGTGACATCATCTTTAACTTGGAGGGAGCATGGTTGGAAAAACTTTGTGAGATATTTTAGAACTCCAGCTCAGACAAAATATCGGGATACAAGCTGTTGGCGGGGATGTGGAGAAAAAAGTGCAAATCATGTTCATATTTTTTGGAGTTGTCCTTCGATGGTGAAATACTGGATGGAACTTAAACAATGTATGGACAAGATTTTAAGGATTAATCTCCCTTTAACTTTTGACACATTTTATTTGGGAAAACTTAATGGATGCAAGGTATAAAGAATCTGAATTGTAAAATGTTTAAAATTATGATATTAGCAGGAAAAAAGGGAATTACTAGGAAGTGGCTAAAGGTGGAAGCGCCAAGAAAAGAAAATTGGGTTGAGGTGATGCATGATATATACATTATGGAGAAACTGACTTCCACTTGTAGATTGGAAATGGAAAAATTTGAGAGGTTGTGGAAAGGATTCTTGGAATTTATTCGGCCAATAAGATCAGACTTTGTGTGAATCATAATAGCAGTGGCATTTCCCTAGTTTGCTTTTGCTACCAGTTTATCTTTTTTTTTTTTTTTTTGTGGGTGGGGGGTGGGGTGTTAATTTTGTTCTGGAAAAAAGAAGGGGATGTAAGACAGTATAAGAAATATGTATTATATGACCAAATGTGTATTTTTGTTTTGCAACATCAATAAAAAAATAATATAAAAAAAAAATAAGAAAAAGTGAATGAGGTTGTTGAGAAAGGAATAACGCTGAATGATAGCTTTGTGAAAGTTTTTCCTCTGGTTAATCCAGCGAAGAAAGTTATGCTTTCGAATGTGCCCCCTTTCATTAAGGACGAAACTTTAGAGAGGGAACTTTCAAGACATGGTCAGATTGTCTCAACCATAAGGAAGATTCCTTTAGGTTGCAAGTCTCCATTATTGAAACATGTTGTTTCTTTTAGGAGACAAGTATATATGGTGCTGAAGAGCGATATAGAGGATTTGAATATTGTTCTGAAGTTTAGGATTGACGGTTTTGACTACGTTATTTTTGCGACAACTGAAGGTTTGAAGTGCTTTGGATGTGGTAAGGAAGGCCACTTAATGCGTTCATGTACCGAGAAAGAAACGCAGAAAAATAGCACTGTGGGAGGAGATTCGGAGGAAGAGAATCAGGAGAGCAATGAAATAGAGCAGGTGCTTGTAGTTGGTGAAAAAGGAAAAAATGTGGAAGAGATAGAGGTGAATGGAAATGTAGAGGATAATATAAAGGAAACGCAGGGAAGTGATGAAGTAAATCTGATTGAGCTACAAGCTGATCTTTTTCGAGATGATGAGACAATTTTCAAAGTTCCAACAGTTAAGAGAAAAACAAATCAATGGGAAGTTGTGCCTAAGTCTAAGAAAAAAATGCAGGACGGTGTTGTAAATGATGATGGAGTTAGTGCTAGTGGGGAGCCCTGTAGTGCAGATGAGGTTTCAGAATCAGACAGTGAAAGAGAAACTGTTGATTCTCTCATTAATACAAATCTGGAAGACTTTAGTGGTTACAGTTTGGAGCGAATAAGACATTTTCTACAATCCACTAAGGGGAAGCGAAATGTTGAAGTCATTGACCATTTTTCTGATCAGACGATGTTTATTGAGTCAGCCAGAGTGGCGATGAGGCGAAGAGGGGAAAATTGTCTGTCAAATCCAGATGTGTATCGGCTGAAGAAAATTGTGCAAAGATTGAGTTCTCAAATAATGCAAAATGAAAGTGATCAAATGGTGGAGTAATACAAATGTGTATGTGTTGTGCCTTTTGTTTTGCTCTCTCCTAATGAGTAATTTTAAAATTTCATCCATTAATTTAAATGGAGCGAGAGACGCTGTTAAGAGAGCACAACTATATGATGTTTTGAAAATTAAAGGTATAGATATCGCATTTGTACAGGAAACTCATAGCACACAAGAAAATGCTGTAGAATGGCAAAAAGAATGGGATGGTCAGATCTTTTTAAGTCATAACAGTGTTTTTAGTGCAGGAGTTGGAATTTTATTTTCCAAAAAATTCTTGCCAGATTCCTATAATGTAGAAGAGATAGTGAAAGGAAAGTTATTAAAAGTTACAGCAAAATATGATAAGGTTATTTTGGAATTGATTAATGTTTATGTTCCAGTCAATGCATCTGAGAGAATGATTTTTTTAAACACACTTGCTAATACAATTCATCAATGTGAAGAGCATTATTTGATACTTGGTGGAGACTTTAACTGTACCGCCAATGACATCGATAGAAATCATTTAGAACCTCACAGTGCTTCAAGACGTCGATTGTTGCAAGTTATTGAATCAAATGAACTTTGTGATGTCTGGAGGAACTTGCATGACGATATAAGACAATACACTTGGACACATGTAAGAGAAAATCACATTGCTTTGGCAAGGCTGGACAGATTTTATTGTTATAAGTTTCAGTCTCAATGCTATAAAAGTTGTCACATATGTCCAGTAGGTTTTTCAGATCATTCTATGGTGATTACTTCTGTCTATATTAATTCTATAAAAATTACAAGTGCTTATTGGCATTTTAATTGTGCATTTATTGAGGATTCTAATTTTAAGAAATGTCTTTGGTATCTTTGGGAAAAATGGAGATTACAAAAAGAAAATTTTATTTCACTGCAACAATGGTGGGATGCTGGAAAGCTTCAAATTGAACAGTTTTGAAATCAATATGCTTTCAATGTGACAAAGGACATTACTAGATCTATACAAAAAATAGAATCTGAAGTTTTGGAGCTTCAAAATTTATGTGGGTCCATAGGTAATCAAGAGAACTTTAAGGCACTGAAAAATAAAAAAACAATTTTGGCTGATCTGCTTGGAGTTAGAGCACAGGGGGCGCTGGTGAGATCAAGGTTTCAGAATATATCTGAAATGGATGCCCCATCCAGATTCTTTTTTAGCTTGGAAAGAAAGAATGGCCAAAGTCGGTTAATGCACTGTTTAAGATCTGAGGATGGAAAAGAACTTAGGAAAACTGCTGATATACGCAGAAGAGCAACTAAGTTCTATGAAGAGCTCTATACCAGTGAGCATAAAGAAGATAATTTAATGGCACAACAATTTTATAAAGACCTTCCTCGGGTGCCTAAAAATGCTTTTGAAGAATTAGTGAAACCCCTGTCAAGGGAGGAGTTATATGTTTCCTTACAAAGCTTAAAAAATGGCAAGGCACCAGGAATTGATGGTTTGCCTGTTGATTTTTTTAAGGCCTACTGGGAGTTTTTGGGAGAAGATTTGCTTGAAGTTTTGAATGAAAGCTTAAATGGAGGCAAGTTGCCACAGAGCTGTAAAAGGGCAGTTTTAACCATGCTCCCAAAAAAAGGTGACTTAAAGGAAATTAAAAATTGGAGACCGGTGGCATTGTTGTGCGCTGATTATAAAATCCTATCTAAGACCTTGGCTAACCGGCTAAAAGAAGTGATGGGAATGATAGTACACACAGATCAGTCATATTGTATACCTGAAAGATCGATTGTGGATAACATCTCACTAATTAGAGATGTTTTAGAGGTTTCTAGGCTTTTTGGCCTAAAGTGCGGTCTGATTTCACTGGACCAGGAAAAGCTTTTGACCGGGTGGAACATTTTTATTTATGGGATACTTTTAAAGCTTTTGGTTTTCCTCCTGGTTTTATAGATATGATAAAGGTCCTTTATGAGGACATTGAAAGCATATTGAAGATCAATGGTGGCTTGAGTGCTCCGTTTAGGGTAGGAAGAGGAATCAGATAAGGATGTTCAATGTCTGGCATGTTGTATTCAATTGCTTTGGAACCTATGTTAAGTCAAATAAGGGAGAGTATTTGTGGTTTCAATTATGATAGTGCTTTAACTGTAAAAATGTCAGCATATGCTGATGATGTAATTGTTTTAGTGAATGATCAACAAGACATTAACAGACTAACAGAAATTGTTGAAAATTTTGGTAAAATTTCCTCTTCAAAAGTTAACTGGTCAAAGAGTTCAGCATTTTTAATGGGTGATTGGAAGACTGAAAACCCGATTTTGCCTGGTGGAATGGTATGGGCAAATAAAGGTTTTAAGTATTTGGGAGTATTTTTGGGTGATGAGACCACAATGCAAAAGAATTGGGAAAATGTTTTAGAAAGAGTTCAAGGAAGATTGGGGAGGTGGAAATGGCTTTTGAGAAAAATGTCATTTAGAGGGAGAATTCTTGTAATCAATAACTTAGTGGCATCTATGTTATGGCATCGCTTGGCAGTATTAGAACCCCCAGTGGGCTTGCTGGAGAAGAT
>NC_138240.1:27984885-28227385 GCF_964197995.2 Scardinius erythrophthalmus
ATAGTGGAGAAAATAGAGCATCTCAGATATAACAGTGATACAGAGGGTTCAGAAGAGGGCCATTTAATTGACAATAAAGGTTGTTGGAGTGTCTGTAATAAATGTGAATCTCTCCTGTTATCATGCTAATAAAGGTCAATATGCATGTCTCTTCAGGCACTCATTTCCAGCGTGTGATCCCAGATGATGGACTCCCAGCTCAAAACCCCTCAGAGGTGAAGCGCGTTGTCTTCTGTACAGGGAAAATCTATTACGAGCTCACACGTGAACGGAAATTACGCAACATGGAGAACTCTGTGGCTATCACTCGCATTGAGCAGGTACCATCATCTTCAGTAGACAATCAACAATGCTTGATTGCCTGCGTTCTTTCAGTAAAAGCCTATATTTATAGTAAAACGGTGGTCTGATTCACGCTTTTGCTCCTCCCCAGCTCTCTCCTTTCCCGTTTGACCTGGTGAAGGCTGAGACTGAGAAATATCCCAGTGCTGACCTGGTCTGGTGTCAAGAGGAGCATAAGAACCAGGGATACTATGACTACGTCAAGCCCCGCATGCGCACTACCATCGAACGTGCCAAGCCTGTCTGGTAAACTCTCGTCTTCTCATATGGAGCTGTGACACTCCAGTTGCTCTATATTCTCACAAATCCTCACTGTGTCTTTCTGTGCACAGGTATGCTGGTCGTGAGCCTGCCGCTGCCCCAGCCACTGGCAACAAGAACACCCATCTTCTGGAGCTGAAGCGTTTCCTCGACACTGCCTTTAACCTGGACGCCTTCAAAGACCACATCTAAATCTGTCCTTCAATCAACAAAGAATACAAAAACTCACAAATAACCCCATTCATCCTGGCAACCAAATACACTACACAAATCTATTTTAATCGTCCCATGACTAATAGTAATAGTTTCTCCTGTGTTAAGTATCAGGTATCTGAAATTTTCAGTTCATGTTCATTTTAAGTCTTTGTCACCATTGTTGCCCAGTTCAACAACACCAAAATATAATAAACCACAGAAAACACAAATTCTCTTGCTTGAGCAAATACATAAACAGCACAAATTTTAATGGACCTAATGTATTTTCAACCAAAGCACTGTTCCAATCCTATTAAGAACTTATACTAATCGGCATCTTTTGTCTCCAAACTCACTTTTTCCTAAGCTTTCATGTAGGGTTGTCATGATTTCTGTATGCTTCTCTCATCCCAACTCTCAACTGCTCTATGGCTTTAATTTGTATGTTTGTGTTTTCTTTTTATTATTTTGTTAGAATAAGGGAGAATTTTGGCACATACATTTGCCGTGTTTCATTAGTGGTAAAGATTGTAAAGTAAGTGGAAAAAAGGACACTTTATTTAGACTTTTGCACTGTTTTCTGGTAAGAAGAAAAAAACAGTTTGTTCTCTAAAAGTGGATGTTGCAGTTGTATGATTGTATTTATGTAAAAATGACTTTGTATTCAGGGGAGGAAAGGCTCGATGTCAAAATCAGGACTGTGGAAAATTCTTTGCGGCACCTTTACATGTACAGTATGCGCCTCTGTTCTCATCCAGTATCATCTATAGATTGCATTGTATACTCTGCACACTTGGCTAATCATTGATGCAGCCTGGTGCAGATAAAAATCCCTTCATAACCATCCTAGCCATCTGATAACTTGTGCCATACAGCCCTGCAAAGCAAGACAGAATTACACATTTGTGGTCATTCTTTTAAATAAAAACCAATGACATCTTTTAGGGTTTTTTGAAGAGAAAGCAAATTATTTTATTTATTTTGTTTGAGGAATCAGGTTGTTCTTGTAACGGTTTAGCTTCATACAATAAACTCATAATCTTCTCAAATATCTGAAGTTGATCATTTAATCCTAGTTATGAAAAACTGGATTGTGTGTTATGACCAATGGCATGAAATTTGTATGAGGATGACACAACCTATGCTAATATAATCTAGATCAGTGGTTCTCAACCAGGGGCAATGACCCACTAGGGGGCCTCAGCCTTTTAATATTGTGTTGAATTTAGTCAAAAAGCCTGAAGAAGGCTGCTCTAGATCCATGGTTTCACCAAACAAGATGTATTGTTTTTATATATTAATATTAACTAAAATCAATGACAAATATATATATATAGAGAGAGAGAGAGTTTAGCTCCAAACCTAACTAAACGCATGCATCCTGATCTAACTAATTCAGTTATTTGAAAACTACAGATATTCTTGTTGGAGCAGGGTTGGAACTAAACACTGCAGGGCTGACGTTTTAACCCTTGTGTTATGTTGGGATTCTGTGTACTCCCCTTATGGTTTGGGTCAAATTGACCGTAATTGGATTCAATACAATTCCTCAAAAATCACACTACGAAAAACAACAAAGATTCAGGTACAAACTGTAAACTTTTAATATCAACATTTGTCAAATATTCCAAAAAATATATATCTGAAGATATGATTTAATTAAAATGTTTTTAACCATTTTTTAAAACTGTTTTGTTTTGAAAAAATTTGAATATACATTAAATGTATATATATTTGAATATACTTTTTTTTTTTTTTTTTTTTTTTTTCCTTAGAACATAATAACTGAACAATTAATCAATTAATCTGAGCTCATTTTCCTTGCTGTCTATGTCGAAGTCTCAAGATATTTCAGATATCTTGAATATATAAATGAGAGCTTATTTTACTATCTGTGTCTGTCAAAGATTTTCATTTGTAATTTGCAATTTATTCTGAACAACACCATGATTTAGCTTTTTCAAGTGTGTTTGATTTGGGTTAGAGCACTTTTAGATACACTTACACTTTAGAACTGGAGTTGATGCCCTGACATACATAAAATAAATGTTTTTATTTTGTGTCTGTACAGTTGCTTTTGCTGCCTATGATGGTCAAATTGACCTGCGAACATCACAAACGTAATAGTAATTTTGTTTGTATATGTCAACAAAAAAAAAACACCAGCATGTTGAAACTTTGCATGCATGTTCATGATGATAAATGCGAAAAAGTCACACAAAAAAAAAAAGAAAAAAAAAGGTTTTAATATTATTTCAGGTAGCTGGAAAAAATAAATGATAGGTAATTTTTACCATCTGTGGCTGACAAAATATTTTTCTGTATTAAAATAAGTATGGAAAACCTCATTTTTTAGCTTTATAAGGTAGTAAAAAAATAAAATAAAGTATAACCAAGAAATGTTATCATTTTGGGTCCGTACAGTTGCCTTAGAGCGTTAAAATATGCGGGTCAAATTGACCCGCGAACATCACGAACGTAATAGTAATTTTGTTTGTATATATCAAAAAACACCAGCATGTTGAAACTTTGCATGCATGTTCATGATGATAAATGAGAAAAGGTCACAAAATATCAAGAAAAAAAACATAGGTTAACCAGTATTTCCAACAACTAGAAAATCTAAACGGGTCAAATTGACCCGCAACATAACACAAGGGTTAAAGTATCACCAAGCCAAAATTGGTCGCATTTCATGTTAACAGCAGCAATACACGCCTTCATGCCGCATGCACAAATGCCCCAAAGCGCATGCCGATTGTAAATTCTCAATAAAGATATTTCATTGGTTCCTATTTGTGTCTTTCAAAGCATCGACACGCTCTGATTGGACAGATGCAGCTTCGTGACGTCCCTCTCCTGTAATTATATAGCTTAGCGGCCTTCATGCGGTCTTTCCTCCGTTCCAAGGCAGCCAGTGACACACGGTTAGCGCGCTTCAGCCCAGCATCATCTAAGCGCAAAATATTCTAAAGCCATGGCAAGGCCTAGAGTTTTCTTCGATATCACCGCCAACGGCAACCCAGTTGGAAGAGTGGTTATGGAGGTAAAGTTCCTCGCAAAAATTTCACCTTAGCCGTATTGCAAGAAATAACACCCTGGCATTTTTCCTGCAAGTCGTGCTAACGCCTTTCTTGAGCGGATCTCATCGATAGCAGCATGCGCTAGGCTACCGAATGAAATGTGCACTTAAACCCTACTGTGTTGCATAACTTTAATATCCTTGTACGTTACCGTTTAAGCGTTTTTCATTTCTGCTAAACAAATCTCATGATTCAGTTATGCTTAACCTGTTTGTGCAATTACCTGGCAAACCAATGTAGAACCATTAACCTAACGATGTTACACTCCCGGCCAAAACTGCTTGCTGATTGTATTTATATTTTAAGGCCATGTTAAAATTTGCGGCACTGTGCAGCTACAGCAGTGATGTTGGGAATCTGCCAGCATGGTAGGGTTTTAATGTTAGACTCCATCAGTAGTCGGACTTTAAATTGTTCACTTCCATAGTGACACATAGAGGTATTTATTTGCATAAAACTCATGTTGTTGTTATATCGCTTTGCAAGTGAAGCTGCAAAACTAAGCACGCGCCGCACTAGGCCGCTTTAACCCCACTTGGTGCTGGTGGTACTGCACGCTTATATTCTTGACAAAGGTTACAGACAGAATAACCTATTTCTCATACGAAGAGTATAACATAATGAGCAGAAACTGTGCGGTTCCAGCGATTGCTTTGGGGGAACTGCAGAAATATGTAAAGCATTGAATGAATGGGCCGCTGTTCTTTTGTTTAACCCGGATTTCCTGAAGGCGACTTTATTTTGCTCAGTCCAAACTTCAGGTTTACGCCCCAGGGAAACTCAAACAATTGCGACAAATTTTATTTATCTTATATAATTTTTTGTGTGTTATTTATTAAAAGTTTCAAATCCCCTGTCCGCGGGACTCGCATCCTGCAATCTCAGGAAAGATGTTCTGGAAAGTTCGCCGTCTGTGAGGGGGGGATGGGAGGGGACGGAGATTTCGATACACTAGCCGCAAGTCTCCTTTAATATTAGTTAAACTCAAAAGTACAACTGCATGAAGGAAAAAACGCTGGTAATTAAAGTTAAATTGGATGAGGGGGATTTAAAGAACGCAGTGTTTCACACTCCATTCCTTGCGTTAATAAAAGTGTTTTCTGAGCGGCCATTTTAGTTCTAGTCTAGTAAAACTATGTCACAGACGCGCGTGGTTAGTATTTCTTATGAGCACTCTAAGATGTACTGTAACCTCAATTTATTGGAGCAAAACGATGTATAATGTGCTGCTCTGCCTTTAATGCTTTAAATTGAACAAACTTTAGATAATTTTGTCTTCCGCATTGGTGCGGTTTTACTGGAGGTGTTTGTCGGGCTGCAGTGCGGTCACGTGAAGATGGTCCACACGTGCTTGTTTCTAGTTTGTTGCATTTACTGCATGACGTAGTCACGCACTTGAACACATTGCAGCTGCAGTCATTTTAAATGTAACTTTTGATGTTTAATGTTTTTTTTGTTTTTTTTTTACAGCTGAGAGCTGATGTCGTCCCCAAAACTGCAGGTATTTATATACATTTATTACTTTTTACTGTTTTTTTTTTTTTGTTTTTTTTTTGTTGTTTTTTTTTCTCATCACCTGTCTGTCATTTTGCAGAGAACTTCAGGCAGTTGTGCACAGGTCAGCCTGGCTTTGGCTACAAAGGATCCACCTTCCATCGTGTCATTCCTGATTTTATGTGCCAGGTATGAAAGATTGGGTTCTGTGATCTTAGTTGGTTTTTGACGTTCGGTTCTAATCTTGAGACATTTGAATACAGGCAGGTGACTTCACAAACCACAATGGAACTGGTGGCAAGTCCATTTATGGCAACAAGTTTGAGGATGAGAACTTTACCCTGAAACACACTGGCGCTGGCTGCCTGTCCATGGCCAATGCTGGCCCCAACACCAACGGTTCCCAGTTCTTCATCTGCACAGCTCTTACTTCATGGTGAGCAAAAGAGTTGTGAATTACCATGCATTAAATCACTCCTGGATCCATGCTGTGGAGTGTCCTGTCCTGACCTTTTCCCTCACTGTTTCTTTCCGCTAGGCTGGACGGCAAGCACGTTGTCTTCGGACAGGTTGTGGAGGGCCTGGAAGTCATCAAGAAAGTGGAGAGCTATGGTTCTAGCGGTGGAAAGACCAGTGCCAAAATTGTCATCGCTAACTGTGGCCAGCTGTAAACGCCTCTACCACTAACATTCACCCAAACCCTAGTCTAGTCCCCCTCAGTGCCCTTTCTTAAATCACGCCGCTAACCGCAACATTCCTATCCAAGTTCTACAAACCCACCCACTCCCCCGCCCACACCACCACATCCTTCAGTCCATCTTTGTCTCAGTTGCCTTTTGTTTTCATTTGCAGATTAAGTCCTGTAGGCCTTTAATTTGTATCAAAGTCTGAAAATAAATGGGAACAATGTTAAACGTGCATCTTTTTTTTTTGCTTGAGACTTAATTGTGTGTATTGTTGCTTCAGATTAATATGCAAGCCACCTTTAGTGAGCTCTTTGATTTTGATCTGGCTTTTTAATTAACTTTTCTGATCCAGTGCATAAATCTAGTAATTGGTGAAGAAATTTAGTTAGGCGTTCAGCTCTTTAGCTGAATCTGGTCACCGCAGTTGAGTTAACAGACTTTTTCCCCAGGGAACTTAACCCTTAACAGGGTATATTCACCCCTTTAAAGCCACACAATGGCATTGTTTTAAGAACAATGTTGTGTATATGTATAAAAAGAGCTAAATGTAAATTACTTTAATGGTCCAATCAATTTCCAATGGAAGAAATATTGTCATTTGCTAATTGCTGTGTGGGGAGAGATTGTCCCACTGGTGCACATGCCACCAGTGGAGAGATGTTGGTAGGAGTTAATGTTTTTGAGTCAAAAACACAAAGGAACTTTTTTTTAAATGTGTATTTTTTTTTTTTAAAAATCACTTGTAAATGCTGCAATAGGCCATAAAAATAGTCTTTTGATTTCATGATGACTTTATAAGAAATAAAGGCTCAGGTTACATCCATAAAGATATGAATAACAATGCTGAATGAAACATTTAATAAGTAATGATGATGGCTGGCAGATGTGAAATCTTAGCTGTGTGAACATCCAATGCCAAATTAAAGTGACCACATTGAATATGTAACAATCACCAGAGCTTGCTTGGCCATATCAAGGCAAATGCATGTTTGTCTTTGTTCACATACATAGATTTTTAGTAAGATGGATTCCAAATGATATTAAGGACCTTCAAAATGTTTTGACTTCATCTGCTTATTCAAATAGTAAAGGTCTAAGGACTACTGCATTGTTGAATGATGTTTAAGTACAGTAGGAATTGATTAAAAATCAGTATAAGCGGGTTAGATTTGTACATCTCTCAATAAACCTGCTTATGGAGGCCATTCAACAATCTACAATCTGTCTCCCTTATGTTTAATTCAGTTCATCAGCTCATTCGGTGAGAGCTCCATGACCTGTTATGAGCTGCTCTGTATTCTCTAGTATTGTATACTCTCAATATTCAAGAAAGTAATGGTGTCAGGTCCAAATCACCTCAACCCCGGTAACAAAAATATAGTTGTAATTGCTGTAAAAATGCTTTTATGCCACCTCTGAACAATAATAAACAGTGTGTAAAGAAGACATCTAAATGCCACTTCAGTGTAAATTTAGCAAAAGACACAGGAGAGGTGCAGTACTGATAGACTTCCAGAAGGAGTGTTTGGAAACGCCAGAGACGAAGACAAGGCTCAGCAAACTTATTCACCCGACAGAGGGCGCTCGAGGCTCGATTCAAACTTTTGTACAGATTTAAAGGTGCAGGAAAAGAAAACCAAAGCCATTGTGAACTGTGCACTTCAGAATGTTTGCATTATTCTCTAAAGCAAATGAATTATAGCAGTAACTCTAGTAATTTGACCTCGCAATGATTACTTCAAAAATACTTTGAACATATCCCCGTGTCCGTTATGGATCTCGCTAAATTCTCATTCAGAACACGTAATATTTAAAAAGTTCAGAAAAGTAATATGTCACACTCCGTTCCATAGATGTCTGTGAAGAACCAGTCCCTTTAGGACCTCTGATCGGGATGGCACACTCCCTGTCCGCGAGGGCCGTCGGGTTGCGCGCGGCAGGACAGGTTCTTCTCGCAGTCGCAGCGGTCCAGTCTCCGGCGGAATTTGGCGCGTCCCCGCAGCAGGCAGACCTCGCCCAGAGCGGGCACGCGCTGACACCTCCTGCCAGTCAAATACAAGGCGCAGCACAGACCCTCCTCACAGTCGCGCGAGCGCACGCACGGGGACATCTCGGGCACTGCAGGCAAAATCATTTATATATAATTAGGGGCAGTAAGGAAACTAAATGAACCACAGCGTCAAACCAAGAAGATTTGAAGCTTTTCTATTTATTTTTTTAATGCTTTGTTTGAACAACAAAACAATACAACATAGGTTACATTTTAGAGCCAGGGGAACATGGAAGTGAAATAAAGATAGAAAATGCTCAGGACAGTGTAATTAATGAATGCAATTTCTACAAATATCCTGACTGTAAGATCCCAGTAGGATTTTTTTTCTTATTGAAATCTAACTTCCCTCCATCTCGTGAACTCGGATGTGCGTCATTGCTTATGTTGCACGAATGCCTACTACTGGCGGAACTCGTGCATAAGGTTTAAATGAAACACTAAGCCCTCGATCACTTGGAATTCACTATGGAGCTGGTTTATTATTTAACCCCCTTTTTTACTTATGAATTTGTTTTATGCACCATTCTATATAAGTTGTTGGAGAAAATATATAAAATCCTATGAGCTGTTGGAGAAAAATAACCTAGACAGCAACATAGAGTTGGCCAAGATCTGGCCCACATCTGCTATACATGGATTCCACACGGCCCAGTTGTGGGCCGGATCTGGGCCGACACTATGTTGCTGTCTGGGAAAATTACACAAATGAAAAAAAATCAATAGTATAAACTTTGACTGTGAATAGCTACAAGTATTATGCGATTAAATCTTAACATAATTAATATATTATGCACTATTATGCGATTAATTCTCAAAATTATACATATATCATACACTTCAGTTGCTCGATCTGCTGTGACGTCACAATCAAGTTGATATTGTGGGATATAGAGCTGCTTGAAGTGTACATTGGAGTAGATTCGCTCCCTCTGTCAAAATCGAGGGGACGAGGGTCTGTCCATATAACCTTCCCACATCCACTTCATGAAGTGTAATGGTAACGCACATCAAAATGGTGACAGGTGTTCCCTTGAGGGTAAGTGCTTAGGGAAGTTTGCAAGCGCGTGTCTAAAAGTGGAATGGAACGCAGCCTCAGTCTTCATTAGTTTACTTGAAATTTTTTAGCATCTGAAATGTGCTACGATTTATATTCCAAAGTGACATACTATAGCCTAATGCAACGTGACATATATAACGTCAAATAAGCCAAATAGACACTTAAAAGTAGACACTTCGATATATCTATATCTTTCATGTCTGTGCGAGATATTTTTCTCTGCTATTTTACTTATGTGCTTCAGGAAGAAGTTCATGGAGACCGAAACAGCAAGCATATTTGGTTTCTTTATTTTAAGAAAGTACAACGTTTTGCTGTCATTTTGAAGATACACAGATAAAAATAGACCCTTTACTATTTTGAATGATGCATTACTCTTATCTGAAAGAGTATTTTAAGTTGTTTCCACTGATATGATCCGAGCTATCGCTCCGGCGCCTCATGCCCACACACACAACATATCAGTTCTTTCCACATTGCTAACATGACTTGACATTGCAGCCTCTTATGGGACAACTAAACATTGAAAAGTTGTTTGTTACTCAATTTAATTTGCCTGTACAATATGTAGGCGGTGTCGCTCAGCTTGAGCATGTTGTGGTGTTATTTCAAACACATTTTGTGCGTATGTGACGGATGCTATTTTGAGTGGAGATTGGGACACAAGAAAAGTACAAATCCTTCTTTACATGATAAATAATAGTTTAGCAACCAAATATTACACCGTGACTAACGACTCATTCATTGAAGCGATCATGCCGAATGAGGGATATGCGAGCAGTTTAAGTTTCTCTTTAAATGTTTGTTATAGTCTTGGCTTTTAAAATTGGCCTAAATGTTGTTTGTAATGAATGGCACTATAATTTATTTTTATTTTGTATATATTTTTCTTTTTTTCTGTTTTGAATAGGGATTTCAGCAATTGTTGTGCGTGTTTGTACTGTCTTTAAAATAGTGTGATATTGACCATCATCCCCCCTGCCCTCTGAGATATCAAAAAATATACCCTCGGCCATCAAAAAAATCAAAATTGGGTGATCAATATTCTTTCTTCCCACATATTATTTTGGATTTTTTGGTAACACTTTACAATAAAGTTCATTAGTTAACATTAGTTAATGTATTAACTAACATGAACTAACCATGAGCAATACATTTGTTACTGTATTTGTTAATTTTTGTTAACATTAGTTAATAAAAATACAGCTGTTCATTGTTTGTTAGTGTTAGTTCACAGTGCATTAACTAATGTTAACAAAATTCTAATAAAGTATTAGTAAATGTTGATATTAACATTAACAAAGATTAATAAAGGCTGTATAAGTGCAATTCATTATTAGTTCATGCTAATTAATAACTAATGTTAACTAATGAACCTTTTTGTAAAGTGTTACCAAATTTAGGCTAAATGTTAAACTTAATATGAAAATTGACAGCCATTGCATTGTCCTAGTTTATCAATGCACTCTTCGGAACTGTTCATTTTGAGTTAACAGTTTAATAATTTGTCTTTTTAACCTCAGTTGTGCTGTACATATATAACTTTACTGTAGATATATCATGTTGTTGTTGACACAGCAATGTTCACCCGTGAAGAGTTTTTACAGAAATATTATGTCTGTCCTGAACTTGCAAGAATGGGGAAAATATCTAATAGTAATCAATACCAGACCAAAAGTATAATCAAAAAACATGACTTTAAGTTATAAAAAAAGAAAAGAAAAAAAAGCAAGAATAAATGATTCTCTCTCCTCACCTTTTTGACTTCCTCGCCCATCCAACTGAATCTTTGTCTTGGCAGCATTTTGCTGTTTTTTCTTGGAGCCTTTGCATTCAGGTGCCTTGTGACAGACAATCATTTTAATCAGCCTTTAATTTCTGAAAGAATGTCCATTTAATGAACTTGAATATGCTGACAGAAAATTGTGATTGTGAGTTTGATATCAATGATATTAAGCTATCCAATGAGGCACGGTCAGACATAACTTCAATATAGTGCTGAATCAAATTTGCAAGAATATCTTACTTTTGAAGCGGTGCATTCTTGTGAACCTTCTCTGATTCCTTGGAGACCTGAGGTTCTTCTAACAGAATTATGGGAATTTGCAACTGTGTCACTCCGTAAATGCAATATTGACTGGAAGAGATTGTTGAGCTCATGTCAAACAGACTTTAACAAAAGCAATTAAAAGTTTTGAAAGTGCAAACAAGTAATGACAATAAGCGATCTTCTTTTATGACACTAATAGCTTTGTGTGTTCATTAGTTGTATGATATTGTTCCAACATAAACATACGAAGGCACACAAAAACATTTTAAGGGTTTAAGAATGTATATTCTTACCTCTTGAGAGTTTGTCATTTCTCTGGAGGAGTGTATAATGTTGGAATCCAGGCACTGTACTGCAGAAATAAAAGACAGCCAAAACATAGCAATAATTGTCAGCATTGTTGAATCAAAACTGTCCTGACCACAATGAGCCTGTGTGCAAGAGCAAGACCTTGAGCTCTAGTGTGGAAGAGCAACTTCTCCCGTGTTTTAATGGACCTACGGCAATTACCCAAATTAAACGTTGAGGGAAAAAAAGAAGAGAAGAAAGAAAGGGTCTTTCATTAGTGGTTACTTTCTGAGTGTTCTAATGTTTATAGTCTCAGCTCATGTAGGAAGTGTGTAGTGCATTGCAGTGGCAATTAAGGCAAATTATGGCCCGTACGCATAACAAACATGAAAGCTTGGATGTACCTTTCATGGCACGTGAATCCACATAGACCCTTTACACATGTAACACCTTTGAAACTTGTTATGATGAAAAATTTGACATCCTCTAAATGACAGCCATCATGTAACCGCATCAGTAGACTCGGATGTAAGTTGCTTCCTGCAACGGAACAGATGATTATCTACACCTTGAATGCTGGCTTAGGGGGGGGGGGGGGACTCAAAATCCATGTTTCTCACCGGACTAGGAGGTAGATGATAATAACAGTGCCGATCTGTGCCGGTCTAGTCACTAAATAAAAATGTCTTGTTCAGCTAAAACATTTATGTCATGTCAACTACAGATTTATGTTCAACAAATTATCAATTAGTAACAAGTTGCTTTAATTTGTCATTACCTAATTACATGACTCACCTATGTGTTTAACTATAAATCATCTTTCTCTCTGTCTGTCTATCTGTGTATGTCTTTCTGTCTGTCTGGTGACTTGAAACAAAAACAAAAACAACTATGACCAAATTTATTAAATACACTAAATAGAACTAAACATTATTCATTCCGAATTACATATATGTACTTATACAAATATGTCCTCATAATGGTTTAACCAAAGGACATTTTTTCTGTAGTTCAATCAACATTTAAAATACAATTTGTCTGAATTTGTTGGATTTTTGTTTTACATTGTATGTCTATCTGTCACGGAACGCTCGACAACGCCTCCTCCTGGTTTCACTAGATCCCTCTCTTCTGCGTATTAGGACTGCATTTCCCATTATCCACCTGTGCTCATTATCTCCTGATTAGTCTCCTTATCATTGCATTATTATCACCTGTGTACCCTCAGCTCCCCTTTATCTGGACTGCTCTGCTCATTGTTCATTTGTGAAGTCTTGTTTTACCCAAACTCTGTCTAGCTTAATTCTCGTGTTTGCTCTTGTGATTTTGACTTGGACTCTGATCTCGTTTTTGAACCTAAGCTGCCAGCCCCTGACCTATGCCTGTTTGAGTTATACGATTCTTGGATTGCCCTTACCTGTGTGCTGTTTTGAGTTATTTCTGCTGGCAAGTGCTCTTGAGTTCTATGACTGTTTATCTCTGCTGGCTTATACTGCAGATGGATCCGACCGCCTCAGCCTCTTCGTCACACTATCTTTTTTTTATGTTATTTTTTTACTTTTCCAAGAAGCGTCACCTATATTCCTACACTATTACTATTACCCTTTCGGTATATTAAATGATTCCTGTCAAAACTGGTTGTATGTTATGGGGACCAAATGTCCCCACAAGGATAATACCAGTCATTTTTGACCTTGTGGTGTGGGGACATCTTTTAGTTTTTTTGTCACCATGAGTAAAACAGCTTAACATTTGAAAATGTAACAATGCTGAATGTTTTCTGTGAAGGTTGTGTTTAGGGGTAGGATTAGGATAGAATATACAGTTTGTACAGTATAAAAGCCATTATCTTAATGCAATGTCCCCATAAAACATGGAAACCCAACATGTGTGTGTGCATGTGCACTTGTGTGTTTGTGTATTTGTGCTGAACATAGGGCAGGTGATGGAAGATCACCCACCAGTCTTCAAACCCTCAGGCTGATTTATAAAAGCCAGCCACGTTCAGACAGAGCAGAAGCAGACTCCAAGCCCTTTAGCATAAGCACATTCTTCAAGCTCATATTCATCTCAGTGTTATTTTAGTATCATAAATATACTATTATAGTTTTTGTTAATATTTTTGAATTATTTATTTTTATATTTTCTGTTATTTTTAATTTTAGTTAAAGTTGTATTCATTTAGTTGTGTGTTTTTGTCATATTAGTTGTATTTAATTATTTTTTTAAACATGCATGTATAGTTTTCATTACGTTTTAGTTTTTAGTTTATTTAGTTTGAGTTATTTTAGTACTTCAGCTTAAACTAAATGAAAATGAGAAATGCAACAATAGCTGAAAAAATGATTTTTATTTTTATTTTTTTAAATGTATGGTTTTAGTTCTATTAATAAACCTGATTATGTGTGTGTGATCTTGTTTTAACTTACATTGAGAGGACCAAATGTCCCCTCAAAGATACTACAACATAGAAATTGTTTGATGCTGTTGGTCCGGCCCTGCAAGGAAAACAGCTTATAAAACATAGTAATGGTTTTTGAAAATGTAAAAATGCAGAATGATTTTCTTTGTGATGGGTAGGTTTAGGGGTAGAATTAGGGAATATACTGTTTGTACAGTATACAAATAATTATGTCTGTGGAAAGTCTACATAATAATATAAAAACAAGTTTTTTTTGTGAGTGTGTGTGTGTGTGTGTGTGTGTGTGCGTGTGTGCGCGCGTGTGTGTGCGTGTTTGCGTATTTGAATTACCAGAGATGGCACAGGGCAAAGGTAAAATCTGTTAAGTCATTTAACATTTTCCATAGATGTTCTGTGGCTGAAGGAACACACGGGAAATGAAACTGACACAGGTTACAATGGATCTGTAATCTGCAATTGTCACTGACTTTTGATATTATTGGTAAGACTTTTGTGTGTCAAATAATGATCAATCACCATTGGTTTCATATTCCAACAATTAGGTCGCTGTTGTAAACCTGAAAAGTAGCAGCTGATTGTGTGTGTTGAGGCTGGATGAGAGATCACAGATAAAGGCTCATTGTGATGAAAAGAAGCCTGCAGGTCATTCATCTACCCAATAAAGAGCAGCAGATGCACACAATTACTCTTGTTATGACGCAGTGTTAGTTTGTGTGTGCGTGTACGTGTACATGTCTGTATATTTCCCTCAACAAATCCCATGCAGCAGTGGACACAGCCACCACCCTTCCTTTAGCAACACCCACAAATCCAACAACTGACCCCTGCATCACGCACACCTGAATACACTGAATACACTCCTGCGCTGGAGAAGAGAATGCATCCAAAGGTAAAACTAACTTTAAAAGTAATGATTAAGATATTTCATTTATATATAAGGCAGTGACCAGAGACTGATTATGGATTACATTTTGTTTTATAATATCAGAAAAGTATATGTTTTGTATTTTATGATGGATTTTCTTGTATTTCTTTTCAGCCTCGTATCAAAAAACATGATTGGTAGTTACCAAAATACTAATAGTTAAGTTTAAAAAAAAAAACAGAAACCCCTCTCTTTAATAACTGTTGAATGTTTGGGAACACAAAATGGCAATGTGAAGAGGTTGAGTGATAGCTGGATAAAACACTAAGGAGCTGACTTATGTTGCAAGCATGCTCTCAGTTCACAAGTATTGACATAGGTGTTGACTTGTGGATCTGCTCTTTGTTGTATGTGCGTATGGCCATGAACAGGAGTCTTATGTTCACCAAGGATGCATTTATTTGACCAAAAACTACTATAAAAACAGCAATATTGTGAAATAGTATTGCATTGTAATGTTTTATTTATTTTATTTTATAATGTAATTTATTCTTGTGATGGCAAAGCTGATTTTTTTGCATCATTACTCCAGTTTTCACTGTCTAATAATCTTGTTGAAATCATTCTAAGATGCTGATTTGCTGCTCAAGAAACATTTATTATTATTAAAAATATTGAAAACAGTTGCTCTGCTTAACATTTTACAAAGTTCCAAAGAAAATCATTTTATATTTGAAATAATTTTTTTTGTAATAACATAAATGTCTTTACAGTCACTTTTGCTCAATTTATTGTGTCCTTGCTGAATAAATGTATCATATCACTTAAATTAAATGTATAAATGTTTGATTTTTTGAAGCGTAGTGAATACAATGTGATACAATAAGCTATAGCTTTAGTATTCATCACAGCATATGACAGAGGCATTTTATCTTTAAGTTATGTATGTACACAAGACAAGAAAATCGTAACAAGTCAAAAACACAAAATAATGCCCATTTTTCCTAGGGCAATATTGATAAGCATTGACAGTTAAAGATAAAAGGAGTGTTTTGAAACACTGAGTCTGTTCCTCATGTGCCCTTCAGCAGCTGTAATCATATTGTTGAAACTCAATCACACAGCACGTAATTCATGCCCTGCCGAAAGAGCCCATCAAGAGCAAACCTGTCCTCAAGACATCCCAAAAGACTGAATAGAGACCTGAGCACTGTTACAATTACCGGTACTCTATTTTCAATACTTGTTGGATGTTTGTTGGATGTGAATTAGATCAGGAGTTCTCAAAATTGTTAGGCTATCTCTAAACATCCAAGTACCTAGTGTCAACAATCTTCAAAGTTCTTCAAGTGTACAGTTAAGGACTGTGAGCAATATGCCATTTGTCATTTTTTTAGGTCATATAATATTCTTGTAGTTCAGATTAATCATGGAGCTGCAACATCATGCCTTGACCTTTCCCTGAACTACAGGAATATTATATAAATATATATTTTTTTTCAGTAACACTTTACAATAAGGTTAACATTAGTTAACAATGGTTAACTAGTTAATATGAACTAAGAATGAACAATGCTTCTTCAGCATTTATTAATCTTAGTTAATATTAATTTCAACATTTACTAATACGTTATAAAATCAAAGGTTGTATTTGTTAATATTAGTAAATGCACTGTGAACTAACATGAACAAACAATGAACAGCTGTATTTGTATTAACTAACATTAACAAAGATTAATAAATACTGTAACAAATGTATTGCTCATTGTTGGTTCATGGTTCATGTTAGTTAATACATCAACTAATGTTAACTAATGAACCTTATTGTAAAGTGTTACCATATTTTATCCTAACACTTATATTTGAGTAATTTTTATACCAGTTTTTGTAAAAAAATAAAAAAGGACAATTAATATCACTTCTCGGTGCCAGGTTTTATGCCAAAAAGTCAAGTCAAGTCACCTTCATTTATATAGAGCTTTTTACAATACAGATTGTTTCAAAGCAGATTTACAGTGTCTATTTTGGCTGTACAGCAGCTCTATAAGAAAGTCATTGTCTAGCTTTAGTAAGTTTTGAATTGATTATTTTCCATTGTAAAAATCACTAGTTATTAACTTAATGCATGCTGTATACAGTAATTGCTCCATATAATAAATGTTTCATCTGTTTTAACAGTTAATTACAGTTAACAGTTCATTCATAATACTTCAAAATATAAAAGTTTTTATTGTTTTTTTGTTTTTGTTTTTTTTTTATAAAAGAAATGCAGTCTGGATGAGCATACAAGACTTTTTTCAAAAACATTTTAAAAATCTTACTGACCCCAAACTTTTAAACAGTATCTCATAATACACTTTAGGGAAATGAAAACATTTCATTAATGAGGGTCTTTATATGTGCTGTACCTGAATCATTGTAATATATAACATTGTGATATATAACATTGTGACATACAAATATTACATGTTGTCTCTAAATTAATTTGAGGTTATTGCAAGTATGATAATTAACAAACGTGAAAATACACACTGTGCTAATTTGAACAATAATTGTGTGTCCAGTGACAGAGGTCAATTATGGCTATGCTGAACCCTATGGACTGGATCAGTGAGAGCAGGGGCTCTCCTCGTCTGGTGCTTGTAGTTGTGTGTGTGGCCCTGCTACTGGATAACATGCTACTAACAGTTGTTGGTAAGTAAACAGCCATGCTAAACAAATGATAGATGTTGGAACATGGATGAAGAGATTTGCTGCCATTAAATGTAGCCTATATTTTATGTACCTGTTTGTGTAGCTGATCTTTCTGATTACAAGAAGGTGTCCACATAGTTTTGACTATGTACATCATTGGTTTCCCTTTGAGTCTATTCTGTATATGCAAAAAGTCAAAACATTAGAGGAAATGTAAAGTAGGAGTAGTGTAAGACAAGCGACTCTGCTCTCAACAAGCCCATGACATTTACCAGCTTGCATCGGTTTGACCTCTGCCGCATACAGACCGCAGCAGAGGGGAAGGGCTATTCGCAAACACACACTCGGGCACAGGTTCTCTCAGGCTGTTCCTCTTCCCATCCTCACGTCACCTCTCATTCTCCCCAGTTCCCATCATCCCAACCTACCTGTATGCCACAGAGCACCAGACACAAGAGCGCCCGTCTGCCACCCCGTCTGAGGCTCAGCCCACCTATACCTCCATCATCTCTCTGTACGACAACACCACCTACACCATCACAGTCACCACTGCCAACCTCACCATCTCCTCCAGTGCACTGAGCACTAATGGAAGTTCTGGGGTCAACAGGAGTTCTGCTGACCGACATGGGTGTAAAGAGGACAGTGAGTTTTTGGAAGAGGAGAATGTGAGGGTTGGGCTGCTGTTTGCTTCCAAAGCCCTGGTGCAACTCATGGTCAACCCATTTGTAGGCCCACTCACTAACAGGTATTTGCATGACATGCTTAGATAAGATCATCCAAAATGACTGTTATTTATCTGAAGTATAATGAAAATAGAGGACTGAATGAATGAATTAAACTGACATCTGACGCTTGCCTTTTTTATAGAATTGGATATCACATACCAATGTTTGCTGGGTTTGTCATCATGTTTGTCTCCACAATAAGTAAGTTATATGATGTAAGTATAATTATGACAGGTGGTGCAGTGGTTCTCAAGGCCAGGATCATGAACAGTTCAGTGTGCTCGTTGAATACAGCCAAAGTGATGCACTGGCAGAAAAAAAATTTAATTGGTACTCTTAAAAATTTTTCACACAAATAATTACCTTATGATGTGTGTCGTCATCATGTTATTTTGACGGTTAAAGTCAGCTTGAAATGGAAATTTCTGCGTATGTTAAATTTTTTTGAGCACGTAAATTTGAATCGGAATGAATATCACTTATAAGCATTTATAGAGAATGTGAAGTTGACATCACGCCACATTAAATTTTGAGTAAACAGTTTGTTTTACTCCCACTTGTAAACCCACTGCCTTTAGGTGTATTCACGCCATGTCAGAATTTTTAAGATTCCAACTTAAAAAGTGTTTAAAAAGAGTAAAAAGCGTAAAAAGACTATATATCCCCTCAGGAACCTGACGATCAGGTCGTGCTTCCCCACGGATCTCCTGTCAACTGCATGGTGATGTGCGGCAATAGGGGCAGCACACACTTTGAGGGTGGAGGGAGACAGCCCACGCTCCAACCCATCTTGCAGGATCAGACATGGAGTTTCCAGAGGTCTGGACGCGGGTGCCACAAGGTACCCCATCCTTGAGAGAGAAGGTACTCCCTCAGAGGAATGGGCCAGGGAGGGGCTGTCGAGAGGAGCATCAGTTCGGGGAACCAGGTCCGGTCGGGCCAATAAGGGGCAACTAGCAAGACCTGCTCCTCTTCCTCCCTGACTTTGCACAGTCTGTGCAAGAAGGCTCACCAGGGGAAACGCATACTTGCGGAGGCCCCAGATCCAGCTGTGTGCCATTGCATCCGTGCCGAGAGTCCCCTCTGTCAGGGAGTAGAACAACTGGCAATAGGACGAGTCCGGAGAGGTAAACAGATCTATCTGTGCAGCCCCAAAGTGGGCCCAAATCAGCTGAACCGCTTGGGGATGGAGTCTCCACTCTCCCAGGGCCACAGGCTGTCATGAGAGCTCGTCGGCAGCACGATTGAGCAGGCCGGGGATATAAGTGGCATTAAGCGACCTCAAATTCTTCTGACTCTATAGGAGGAGATGGCTGGCGAGTTGCGACATGCGACGGGAGCGTAGACCACCTTGATGGTTGATTTACGCAACGGTCGCAGTGTTGTCTGTATGGACTAGTATATGCTTGTCGAGCAGCAGCGTTTTGAGGCGTCTCAGAGCAAGGTGTACTGCTAGCAACTCGAGGCAGTTGATGTGCCAATGCAGTTGGGGGCCCACCCAGACCCCCGCAACTGCATACCCGTTGTACGTCACCCCCCAGCCGGTGTTGGAGGCATCTGTGGAGACCACAGCATACCTGGACACTTGTTCTAGGGGCACTAGAATGAAGGGTCTGACCACGGGCTGAGGGTTTGGCGACAGGCCAGGGTGATTTTTACACGGAGTGTGCCGCTCTGCCACGCCCATTTTGGGATTCGGCCATGAAGCCAGTACTGAGGCGGTCTCATATGAAGCAATCCAAGCGGCGTTACTGCAGCTGCGGATGCCATATGCCCCAGGAGCCTCTGAAAAAGCTTTAGTGGGACCACTGCTCTGTTCTTGACAGTATTCAAGCAGTCCAGCACCAACCGGACACGATCCTGTCCTCAGGAGGAGCCCCGAATGAAACGGCTGGTCGGTCCACTGCAGAGGGACCAGCACGTTCCACAGGGAGCTCCACCAGCTGTGGTGCGACAGAGGATTGAGGGGCCCACGGGGACTGGTTATAGGGTGGGGAAGCCCTCAATGTGATCCTCAGATCACACATCCCACATGGCGCAGTAGCTCTCTTCTGGGTTTGGCCAGAAGGGGGCACTAGAGCAGGGCATGGGAATGGGGACTCCACCTTCACGAATGAAGGCGAGTCTTGATCTCAAGTCAAGTCAAGTCATCTTTTTTTTTTTTTTCTTTTAGCGCTTTTAACAATGTAGATTGTTTCAAAGCAGCTTTACAGAGATAAGCGTATAATTTAAGGTAACAGAGATTGTTTTGGCTTTATAGCAGAGTTAAGTTATTTTCCATCTAAAGTTAGTTTTGATTGATTTGCTTCCGTCGCAACGATCATTTGTTATTAAACTAGGGGCCGCTAAGACGACACCATTCCCTCTACACAGACTTTAAACGCGAACCTGTGAGAAACGCTGATGGCGTTCACATGCGCATTTAGAATGGGTTCTATAGTTATGTGCGTTTGAAAATACGCAGGTTTGGAATTCCCTATAAGCCAAGCCTAAACAAAGTACTTGTCTTTCCTTATAAATTTTGATAAAGAATTTTATTTTATTTTGTTGCTTTGGGGTAGGAACGCGAAACGAATTTTCCTGACAACGCCTTATCTGTATAGTGGTAGAGGGATCCTCCATAGGGAGAGACTAGTTGGCACTTCAGCACTGCGTTGTCATCGGTCCAGGCGAAGGTCCTTCGTCAGATCTGGATACGGCCTGGATCCGGCAGGCTGCAGGAAAACCTCGGGATAAACACAGACACTAAAATTAGCGTAGATGCCATTCTTCTCATGATGTAACGAGTACATCAGGATTTATGGGAAGTGTTCCCGGTTCCGACTGACCTAATCTATGTAGCCTAACATTAAATTATAGAAGTCTATAATGTATTATGTGAATGCTAGGTCAAAGAGATGTGTTTTTAGTCTAGCTTTGAACTGACAGAGTGTGTCTGCTTCCCGGACAATGTTAGGAAGACTGTTCCAAAGTTTTGGTGCTAAATAGGCGAAGGATCTACCGCCAGCAGTCGATTTTGATATTCTAGGTATTATCAACTGGCCGGAATTTTGAGATCGTAATAGACGTGAAGGACTATAATGCGTTAAGAAGCTCGCTTCGAGCTTTGCAAGTGATCAGCAATATTTTAAAATTGATGCGATGTTTAATAGGGAGCCAATGCAGTGTTGACAGAACCGGGCTAATATGGTCATACTTCCTGGTTCTTGTAAGAACTCGAGCTGCTGCGTTTTGGACCAGCTGTAGTTTGTTTATTAAGCGTGCAGGGCAACCAGCCAGTAGAGCATTACAATAATCTAGCCTTGAGGTCATGAACGCATGAACTAACTGTTCCGCATTTGTCAATGAGAGCATATGACGTAATTTAGATATATTTTTAAGATGGAAAAATGCAGTTTTACAGATACTAGACACGTGACTTTCAAATGAAAGATTGGTATCAAAGAGCACACCCAGGTTCCTAACTGACGACAAAGACTTAACAGAGCAGCCATCAAGTGTTAGACAGTATTCTAGGTTATTACGTGTGGGAGTTTTTTGTCCAATAATTAGAATCTCTGTTTTTTCAGAATTTAGAAGTAGGAAATTACTAGTCATCCAATTTTTTATATCAGCAATGCATTCCGTTAATTTTGTGAATTGGTAAGTTTCGTTAGGTTTTGAAGAAATATAGAGCTGAGTATCGTCGGCATAACAGTGAAAGCTAATGCCATGTTTCCTAATGATATCTCCTAATGGTAGCATGTACAGAGTGAAAAGCAGCGGTCCTAGTACTGAGCCTTGTGGTACGCCATACTGAACTTGTGATCGATGAGACATCTCTTCATTTACTGCTACAAACTGATAACGGTCAGATAAGTATGATTTAAACCATGCTAGTGCAATTCCACTAATGCCAACATAATTTTCGAGTCTATTTAAAAGAATGTTGTGGTCGATAGTGTCAAATGCAGCACTAAGATCGAGTAACACTAATAGAGAGATACAACCACGATCGGATGATAAGAGCAAATCATTTGTGACTCTAACGAGAGCAGTCTCAGTTATATGGTACAGTCTAAATCCTGACTGGAAATCCTCGCAGATATCATTTCTTTCAAGAAAGGAACACAGTTGTGAAGATACTGCTTTTTCTAATATCTTTGACAGAAAAGGTAGATTCGAGATCGGCCTGTAATTGACTAATTCTGTAGGATCAAGTTGCGTTTTTTTAACAAGCGGTTTAATCATAGCCAGCTTAAAGGTTTTTGGTACGTATCCTTAGAGACAAAGACGAATTAATGATATTAAGAAGAGGATCTATGACCTCTGGAAGTATTTCTTTCAGTAGCTTAGTTGGTATAGGGTCTAACATACATGTTGTAGATTTAGATGATTTAACGAGTTTAGTAAATTCTTCCTCTCCTATAGCAACGAACTAATCAAATTTTTCCTCCGGGAGAATTTTTCCTCCGGGAGACTACAATGCACTGCCTGATGCGATACTGTAGTAGACGGTTGCATAGTTATAATTTTCTCCCTGATATTATCAATCTTATAAGTGAAGAAGTTTATAAAGTCATTACTGCTGTGTTGCTAGGAAACTTCTGGGCTTGAAGCTTTCTTTTTCGTTAGTTTAGCCACCGTTTCAAATAAATACCTAGGATTATGTTTATTTTCTTCTAATAGGTTTGAAAAATAAGCAGATCTAGCAGCTTTTAAGGCCTCTCTGTAAGCAATCGAGCTCTCTTTCCATGAAATGTGAAATACCTCTAGTTTTGTTTTCTTCCAGTTGCGCTCCATTTTTCTGGCTGCTCTCTTAAGGGCCCGAGTGTGCTCGTTGTACCACGGCGTTGGACTATTTTCTTTAATCTTCTTTAAGCGCAACGTATTTTCACAGTTTACTGTGTCTAAAGTGCTGGAATAGAGAGAGTTAAAAGTTTCTGTTGCAATATCGAGTTCTTCCAAGCTATCTGGGATGCTGAGATGGTGAAACTGATTAGGAAGATTATTAATAAAGCAATCTTTAGTGGCAGAAGTGATAGGTCTAACATATTTGAAACACGGAGTCGGCTTTGCAGCCTTGGCTAAATGAAGTTTACACAAGACTAGATAATGATCTGAGATGTCATCGCTCTGCTGCAGAATTTCAACGGCATCAACATTGATTCCATGTGATAATATTAGATCTAGAGTATGATTACGATGATGAGTAGGTCCTGACACGTGTTGTCTAACTCCAATTGAGTTTACAATGTCTTTAAATGCCAATCCCAATGCATCTTTTTCATTATCGATGTGTATATTAAAATCACCAACAATTAGTACTTTATCTGCAGTCAATATTAATTCTGATAGAAAGTCCGCAAATTCTTTGATAAAATCTTTATGGTGCCCTGGTGGCCTTTATACAGTAGCCAGCACAAATCTCAAACGTGATTTATCATTTATACTATATATTTTTACATTAAGTACTAACACTTCAAAAGAATTATATTTAAAACTTGATTTCTTAGTGGTTTTGAAAATATTACTATAGATTACAGCAACTCCTCCCCCTTTGCGTTTCAGAAGAGGCTCATGTTTATAACAGTAGAGGGCGAAGAAAGTGAGTTTTGTTTTTGTAATGTAATCGTTTGGTTTTAGCCAGGTTTCTGTCAAACACAGCACATCTAGGTTATTATCTGAAATCATATCATTAACAATGAGTGCTTTTGAAGTAAGCGACCCAAGCTTTAGCATTTGCTCATCTGTATTATAGCTGTTTTTTATTTGTTGAACATCAATTAAATTTTTAACCTTAGATGGGTTTAAACGTTTTTTGGATTTCCAAATTCGGGGAACAGATATGTCTCTATATGATGATAGCTGGTGAAAGAGGCTCTATGTGATGGGATTTATCTGACCTGGGTGACGCGAGGCTGCTAGCAGACAGCCGGTTAAGCCAGTCAGATCTCAGCACCGAGATAGTCATGTTCCCGCAATGAGAACATGAACCATCCACAAAAGCTGCATCCAGAAATGCATGGGTGGAATGGCATCTTGAAAAAGATGCAGACACACCCGTGTTGCTCTTTCAGGAAATAGTGCTATCACCTGTGCCGGAGCACACAGGGGAATGACCACGGCAACACTAACAGGAGATGGTGCAGCCTGTACCTGTGAAGCACTCACTTTCTTCGCCCTCTAACCAACCGTCAGAACAAACAAACACAAAGAATGCTGTTAAAACAGCAGTTGAGAGCTCAGAAAGCTTGCGATCACCACTGCACTCGCGTTGTAAACAAGCACCAGGAGAGAATTCCAGAAGAAGCACAGACAACACTCTTCAGAGAAATGTTAACTTTTCAATAATAATAAAAAAAAAATAGATCAGTCTTTTACCACGCTGTACCACATGACAACTCAGATTATTTTTGACAGTGTTGTCATATAGAAATCTGAGGACATGAAAGGATGAGTAGAACTCCACAGGTTGTCATCTCATAAATACAGTAATAATTACCACATGGTGTGAATACAGCATATGACTCAATTCTATTTTTAAAGTTTCCTATTTTGTTTAGTTTAATAATTAGGAAAAAAAGAAGTGACACTTTTTTTTTTAACCTTTGCGAGTATATGACACTGCTTTCACAGTTTGCTGGCTTGTGGCTTAGCAGATCTTAGACCCACCCAGCCACTGCAAAATTGTCCATGAGCTCATAAGTATTTGTCAATTCAAGTCACCTTTATTTTTATAGTGCTTTATACAATACAGATTGTTTCAAAGCATCTTAATAGAAATAAAAAGGAAATAATTATCAATTATTCAAACACTTGCATGACGTATTTTCACATTCTCTATTGTGAACCAAGCCGCTTTGAAAGACGGTATGCTGCTGCACCTTTAAATGATCACAGTGGCACTCTTCACTCCGAAACATGCTGAGCAAATGGTTATATGCCATTTGGCGAGAGGTGAATTCTTTTACCGGGTACGCTGAGTTTAATATTGTAGAATTTTTATATTATACTATAAGTATTATACTACTTACATTATAATACAATAAATATATTATACTTATAGGCATTGTGTAATCAAATAAAAGTATTATACTTATGTAATAAATATTGCATAATATAATAAATATAAATATAAGTAGCCTATTATAAATAAAATCTAAGTAAAATATAGTTAATTATAATAAACAGAATAAATAAAACTATAAGTATTCTTTAAAAAAAATTAAGAAGCACATATACTATCGATCATATGGAGAAAATGAAATACTTTAAAAACCCTTTCAGTTATGACTTTTTTCCCATTAAATCGTAACCCTTGAAACATGAAACATTAAACATTTTTTAAAATCAAACATTGACATTTGAATGTGAACATTTTTGTGAACTGTGTAGGAGCAACAATATAAAAATGATTGCTCATAAAGATGTTTGAAGTAGGCTATACTACTGTGAGCCACTGAGTGAGATTTTCCATATGTTGTTTGTTGACGTGGTTTATATAGTTTCACTTTATATGGTTAGTGCAAACTACAAATGCAATGAGGTAGACTCTGACTTTGAATGCTTTCTCCGCAGTGTTTGCCTTCTCAGGGACATATGCACTGCTGTTTTTCGCCCGCTCATTGCAGGGAATTGGATCATCTTTTTCCTCTGTGGCAGGTATGGTTTATGTGGGATATAATGTACCAAATATGTGTAAGTTTGCAAAGACATGCAAAGTTTTGGGTCCGTAAGATTTTTGATGTGTTTCAATGATGTATATTCTCACAAAGGATGCATTTATTTGATCAAAAATACATTAAAAACAGTAATTCTGTAAAATATCATTAGTTTAAAATAACTGTTTTCTATTGTAATATATTTTAAAATTTAATTTACTCCTGTTGTGGCAAAGCTGAATTTTTCAGTGTTTGATGAATAGAAAATTCAGAAGATCTGCATTTATTTGAAATAAAAATCTTTTATAATATTATAAATGTATGTACTGTCACTTTTGAGCATTTTAATGCAATCCTTGCTGAATAAAAGTATTAACTTATAAAAAATCAAAAATCTTACTGACCCTAAATCTTTGAACGGTAGTGTATAGTGGAAATAAAAAGTCTATTCACCCCTGTTAAAACAGCTGGTTTTTGTGATGTAAAAAATGAAACCAAGAACTCTACATTAAAGAACTTTTGCACCTTTAATGTAAAAATTACAACCGATTAGATTAGATTAGATTAGATTAGATTAGATTAGATTAGATTAGATTAGATTAGAAAACTTTATTAATCCCTGTAAGGGGAAACTCATTTGCCACCATTGCACATTACAAACAATAGACAAATAAACATTAAAAAACAACAACAATCAGTACATACAAAAATTATTCCCAACCCCCAACAGAGCACTGCATAAAACAAAATACTAACCATGATTCCCTGATAAAAAACATAAAGAAGCTTCCTGCTAACACCAATAGAACTCAACTTCCTCAAAAAGAATAGTCTTGATTGTGCCTTTTTAAAAACAGCCTCACTGTTCTTCTTCCAGTTTAATTTACTGTCCAAATGGACACCAAGATATTTATAAGACTGAACAATCTCTATTTTCTGACCTTTAATTATCGCTGGTAGTATCACTTCTTTTTTTCTTCTAAAATCAATGATCAACTCCTTAGTCTTCTCCACATTCAATTTTAGGAAATGTTCATCATACCATGTAACAAATAACTCAACCTCTCTTCTATAGTCCACATCATTACCTTGATTAATTAAACCCACAAGGGCGGTATCGTCTGAAAACTTTTGTATACAACAAGATGTCTGAGGGCCCTATTTTAACGATCTGACACGCAAGTATCAAGCGCGAAACGCAAGTAACTTTGTGGGTGGGTCTTGGGCGCTGCTGCTATTATACCGGCGGGATAAATGACTCTTGCGCCCGACGCAAATCTAAAATGGGTTGGTCTGAAGTAGCTTCATTATTCATAGGTGTGGTTTCGGCGTGACGTGAAATAAACCAATCAGAGCGACATCTCACATTCCCTTTAAGAGCAGGCGCGCTTGTTCCATGGCGGATTGCTATTATAACGGTGGATTTGCCAGGCGCACGCCAGGAGCGGTTCACAGCCGAGGAGACCGACGTTCTTGTCAGGGACGTAAAACAGAGAAGTGACATTGTATGGGGATGGGAACAGGCGTATCAAAATTTGGGTAAATGTGTAAGCTAGATTTATACCTATTTTTTTCACATCTTCATGGACACAACAATGATTTCCCTCGTGTGTTAATATTTTTCCTTGTAATAATGTATGGTTTTCTAAAAATGAGAACTGCTGCGTCTGTGTGTAGATGAGATAAGCAAAGTGCATGCGTGTTGTGCACACGCTACATTGATTATGGCCAAGCATGCGCCCTTAAAATAGCATATGAATAACATGCGCAACACGCCACTGACTTTAGACTAGGTTTTTCCTGGTCAGTGGCGGAATTGTTTTCTAAACCTGCAAAATAGCACCAGGGAACGTTTGCGCCGGAACACGCCTCCTCTTTACGCTGAACCGCCCCGGGAGCGCAAGTTAATTTCTTAATTTAATATTAATCAAATTTTCCCGTCTGTGGAGGGAAAAGTCCGCTGTGCGTCGGGTGCAAAATAGGAATGATACATGCGTCGGAGTATAAAGTCAATTGCGCTGGGTGCAAGATAGGGCCCTGAGTGTGCCTATAGTCAGCAGTATACAATGAAAATAGAAAGGGTGATAAAACTGTGCCTTGGGGGTCTCCTGTTTTAGTTAAAATAATGTCAGACATTTTATCACCCAGCCTAACAAACTGGAGTCAACATAGAAGATCATCCAATACCCACATAATCGTTGTACTATGTAGGTTACAACACAGTAATTTATCGGCTAAAGCATGTGGCTGAATTGTATTAAAAGCACTAGAAAGACAGCACTGAATGCAATGCCACTGAAAACCAAAGCGACACGTTTCAGAGAAAAATAAAAACATAATAAATAAATAATAACTAACTGCATATGTATGTGCACTGTCCCGGACTAGTTGAAGCACCCTTTGATTTTATTACAGCACACAGTCTGTTTGGATAGGAGTCTTGGCACAGCTTGGCACATCTTGACTTGGGAATATTTTCACTCTTCTGAAAGGTCTTTTTATTTGCAGCTTTCTAGTAGACGTCAGAAGGTTCTAAACCATAATCGACTGATACTTGGTCCCTCATGATTCCCTCCACCTTCACTAATATCCAGCTGGAAAACAAACTGCCTCAATTGATGCTGTCCAAACCATGCTTCACCATGGGTATAGTTTTTTTTTACTGTCAGCTGTCAGTACTTTCTAGAAAGAGCTGTGATTCTTTTAATGTTGCCTCCTGACAGCCTCCCTGACCAGTGTCCTCTTTTTGTCTTTCAGTCAATTTTGGAGGGATGCCCTTTTCTTGATAATTTGTGCCATATTTTCTCTTTCTCTTAAGGCTGTCTTTACTGTGTTTCATGGTGTATCGAATGCCTTGGAAACTTCTTCGCTCACCTGAGCTATACATTCCCATTAATGCTTTGTAAACCCTTTGCGGCCCATGGCTCTTGTAGCATGCAACCAAGAAGATGTCAGAAGTTTTTTACAAGGACAGCTGAGGTTTATTTGGAGTTTATCAGAGTCACTTCAGGTGAATACAGGTGTATACTATTTCACATAAGCCTAATAATTAGTTTATTCAGAACAGAGCCACATTATAAAAGGATGTGCACACTTGAGCAGTTAAGCTTTTTTTCTCTGAAATGTGTCACTTTGGTTTTCAGTGGCATCACATAGGTTGTAATTTTTTTACATTAAAGCTACAAAAGTGATTTATCTTTGTTTCATTTTTTTTTTTTTTACATAAAAAACCCAGTTGTTTTAAAAGAGGTGTGTAGACTTTTTATATCCATTGTATTTATGATAAAAATGACTGTGTACTTCTGTAGGTCTGGGAATGTTAGCAAGTGTTTACACAGATGACAATGAGAGAGGAACTGCCATGGGATTTGCACTGGGAGGACTTGCCATGGGAGTGCTCAGTAAGTTAATGTAGTCCTGTATTTTTTTTTATATTGTGCTTTACAGTCACCCTTATTTATATAACGCTTTTCACAATACAGATTGTTTCAAAGGAGCTTTACAGTGATAACAGGAAAATAATGCAACAACGTTTGTTTCGACTGTACAGCAGATCTAGAAGAATAAAATAGTGTCATAGTCAATCTTAAGTAAGTTCAGTGAAGGTTCATTTCTGTTGTAAAAAAAGTTATTGATTTAGTTCATCTATCTAGTTCATCCGCTCTGGAAAAAACAGTGATGTCATCGTCTAGCTAAGTTCACTTCTCATATAATGGTGCCAATGCAGGACACCATTATATGACACCATAATATGATGCTATATAACAATGTAAAGTAACATCATGAATGTACCAAATTATAACATCTGAAAATGACCTGCAATTATAATTATAATGCAATTATAATTATAATGCAATTATAATGAAGGTGACAGAATTCGTGCCACAAATGACAATTTTTGACAATGCAAAATGTACTCGTTTCAGTTGGAGCGCCATTTGGCAGTGTTATGTACGAGTTTGTTGGTAAAAGTTCTCCGTTCCTCGTCCTTGCCTTTCTGGCTCTGTTTGATGGAGGTAAGACATTAGTAAAACTAATAATGAATACGCTCCTTTGGCCTGTTACATTAAATTAAGTTGATTTATCGAATTGTTTTCAATACCCAGCCCTCCAGCTCTGCATCCTTCAGCCCTCAAAAATATCTCCAGGGGTGAGTAGCATTCATTTATTAAAATGAGAGATATTAAAGCTGATAGATGAGAAATGTTTGAAATGAGAAATGCATTACTGTTACTATGATAAGTTGGAGTGATTTTTATGTGTCTTCTGTTCAGAGTGTGGAAGGAACACCATTACTTACCCTGCTGAAGGATCCCTACATACTCATTAGTGCAGGTGTGTGTGTAAATAAAACCAAATCAAATACTTCCTCAAATACTGCCCACAGTCAAACCAGTTTAAAAAGTTGTTGTGGAGGTGTGCTAGCTGTTTCTGTAATTACATGTGTGCCTCCATAAAATCGTGGCTGTATGTTTTGATGTGAGCAGCTAAAACGATTTGTAAATGAAGCGGATGAAGAGCTATGTTGAGTGAATGATGAGTAAGATTATGGTTCCTGTATATAATTACAGGATCTTTGTGCTTTGCAAACATGGGGGTGGCTATTTTAGAGCCCACTCTTCCCATCTGGATGATGCAAACAATGTGCTCGCCAAAATGGCAGCTTGGTAAGAAACTCTATTATTCCAAGTCATTAAAATGTGATTGAAACAACCTCACTTCCTGCTTGTTTAGATAATTTTATCTGATTCCTGTTTGTTTCCTCTCTGACAAATTTAATGTTAAAGTAATTTACTTGAAAGAATTCAGAACCATTATATCATTAGTAACTTCCTTAGTGAGAAATAAGTGAAACATGTGGCTTTTTGAGAAGATCTGTGGTTTCTCTGTGTAGTTCTAACAACTGGTAAGAGTTAAAAGAAGCCAGCCAGTAAGAGGTTTCTGATGGTTCTGATGAATTTGTTAAATATTTTTTCTGTGTTTTGTCTGTCTGTCTGTTGACTGAATTAATTGTAGCCACTGATATTGCAGGAATGGCTTTCCTACCAGCCAGTGTTTTTTACCTCATTGGAACCAATCTATTTGGTATACTGGCCAATAAAATGGGAAGGTAATAGCTAAAAGTCATTTTATATGTGTTTGTGGGGATGGGTTGGCAAAGCAAATACTGCCTGTCTATAGAGGCAAGATTTGCATAATTTAGAAATGTGTCTCTTTGATTTAGGTGGTTGTGCTCCATGATCGGCATGCTTATAGTTGGCATCAGTCTGCTCTGTGTGAGTATCACAAATCATGTTGCATTACACTTTAAGAACAGCAAGGCCCATGTGTGCTTGAACTATGTATAAAATAACTACACTGCCCTTCAAAAGTCAGTACATTTTTAAGGAAATTAATCATTTTATTCAGCAAGGATTCATTAAATGTATCAAAGGTGACAGTAAAACCATTTATAATGTTACAAAAGATTTTTTATTTTAAATAAATGCTGTTCTTTTGAATGTTCTCTTCATAAAAAAAATACTGACAAAAATGTTTCTGGGTTGCCACAAAAACTTTATAAAAATATTGCACCAAATTAGCTTTATATTGTGATTTCTGAAGGATCATGTGACACTGAAGACTGGAGTAATGCTACTGAAAATGTAGCTTTGTCATCACAGAAATACATTTAATTTTAAAATATATTTAAATAGAAAATAGTTATAATTGTATTAATATTTCACCATATTTCTGTTTTACTGTATTTTTGATCAATTAAATTGAGCATTCGTGCAAATAAGAGACTTCTTTCAGATTTAAAAATCTTACTGACCCCAACCTTTTAAACAGTACTGTGTATATATAAAAGGACTGTGGTTATTGTAATAATCAACCAAATCAACATAGATGACACAGAATAATGAACAGACAGAATTAAGATTTGAATACACAGGGAGAGTAATCGAGGTAAAACAGAACAGGTGCAGGAACTAATTAACAACCAGGGAAATGACTGGGAACTGAGGCAAAACGGAACATAACACTGACTGAAAAAACTAAACCAAAACACAACATACATGTTACAGTAACATTATATGAATTTGTTGTAGGTTCCCTTTGCCAAAAACATCTATGGTCTTATTGGTCCCAATGGAGGGTTGGGATTTGCTATTGGTGAATATTATTTCATTAATTCTCATTCAGTATTAAAGAGAGTGTTTACCAAAAAATGCTAATTCTGACATCATTTACTCATGACTTTCTTCTGTGGGGCACAAAAGTCAATTCAGGTCAAGTCACCTTCTTTTATATAGCGCTTTAAACAATACAGATTGTTTCAAAGCAGCTTTACAGTGAGTTATTGTCCAGCTAAAGAAATTTATTGATTCACTTCCGTTGTAAAAATCATTAATTTAGGGCCTGCTTACACGAACCCATTTAAACTGAAAACAGAAAACTTTTAATGCGTTCTGGCCATTCTAGTGTTTGGTGGCTTGAGGACGCAAACTTTGAAATAGGTTCCAAGGTGCAAGTTTTGTAAATTTTAGAAATTTTTTGAAAACGTTATCATCTCCATGTAAACTTCAAAAACATGAATCTGTGAAAACGGTGATGGCGTGCACATGCATATTACGTGTTTAGTCTATACAGTAGGTATGCGTGTTTGAATATATATGTGCGCAAAAGTAGATACAGTTTTTTAAAAAATGTCTCTGTGTTGTTGCCCATACAATGGAAGTCAGCAGGGTCCAATTTTGTTTTGGACCCCATTGATTTTCACTGTATAAGCAAAAAAATTCTTTATCTTTTGTGTTCCACAGAAGAAAGAAAACATAACATTTTTGTGTGAACTATGCTTTTAACATACATAACTCTATAACTTTGCATGACATAAGGAAATATACATAATTTTTTTTTGTGCGTGTAGGAATGGTTGATTCTTCTATGATGGCAATAATGGCTTACCTAGTGGATATCCGACATGCCTCTGTGTATGGAAGCGTGTATGCTATTGCTGATGTGGCACTCTGCATGGGATTTGCTGTTGGTAATTGCACCTCAATGCAGATGTACTTGAATATATTTTTACTAATAGACATGTTTTGTGCAATTTATTCCTATAGGAAGCTGTTTACACAATACTGTTTTCAACTAAAAACTGAAAACTTTTTATGCATTTTGGTATAAAATTTGAAAGTAAGTGTTTTGGGGCCCTGAAAATGCAAACGCTTAAAAACGGGTTTCAAATTGCTAGTTTTTGAAAACAATATCGTTATCATCTCTTTTTTAACTATGTCATTGTTTTTCTTTACAAAGTGACATCACCAACTACTGGCCTGGCATGCATAATACAGCATTTTTATTAGTTTTTGCAGATCTGTGTGATGTGTGTGGTTAATTTTGACAACGTTGTCACCTGTATGCAAAAAATGAATAGAAGAACGTTTCCATTTTTATTACACCGTTGTTGTGTAACCGTTACCTAGTTACAAAAAACCCCCACAACCCATATAGATCTATTTTCAAAACTTCTAATGTGTTGTGTAGTGTAGTGTTTGCTCACCCTAAGAGCTCTGGGAGCCAAATTAACTCTTCCTTCTTTGTGTGTTCATGCTGTAGGTCCATCTACCGGTGGGGCAATAGTAAGAGCTATCGGCTTCCCTAATCTCATGGTGATCATCGGCGTAGTCAACATCCTGTATGCACCCCTTTGCTTCTTCCTTAAAAATCCTGCTGTTCGGGAAGAGAAGATGGTGAGACTCACACATGTAACTGTTCCTGCATGTCTTTATCAATATGCTTACAAATGTTTCATAATGAAGGCTGACGCTTGTTTCTAAAGGCTATTATAAATCAGGAGTGTCCAATGCATGTGAAGAGCTACAATACACAGCGTGGGAACAGAGAATTCCCCCTGAGTGATGACAGTGAGGAGGACACTGAAGAGTGATGTACGCATACTCATAAAGGAACTTGTCAACGAATCATCAATCTTTACAGGTTTAAACAATATTGTGAACAATATTATAACTTTACCCATCCTTCAATATGATTACATTTTTGAGTACAAATATTTAGTGCAACATAAATATTGTTTTCTTAGCTGTACACTTGTGTAATTGTTGTTTATCATGTCTTTTGTCAGTTGGTTTGAATGAAATAAATGGGCCTATACTTTGTCAACTTGATTTGATTGTTCTCATTGTGATGTGTTGTACCCTTTAGTAGGGTGAACACTAGTCCCGAAATTGGGAGCTTTGTCCAAGACGTAAGCAGTGTCCTGCATTTCAATTGTGTCTGTATTGTTTCCCCCCTCCCAGAAATACACAATACCACAATAAAAATATTTAAAAATCCATTTGCGCAGCTGTCATGTTCTAGATAGAGCAGGGAAAATTACCAACCTCTGATGAAGACTACTACTGATAAAACTACTAGTTAATGTAGCCCCATCTAGGTGGTCCTTCCCATCAAAATATTCCTCTTTAATGACTCACACTTTGGTGGACATCACCTTCTCATAGAAATGCAGTTTGTGTTTGTTATATTTATCAGAGTATAAATGGACACAAACTGCCAGCTTACTCCAACCATGCAAATGAGTCAGCTTTTCAAACAAAGGAACTTTCCCCCCTTGAGAATTGCACCTTTCTTAAAGAACTTAAAGAACTCTGTGGAACTTAAAAGCCCTCCACACGCTCGCTGGCTTCTGCTCCTGATTGCTGTTCACGTGAAACTGCCAGGCTCCACACACAGAGCCATGTGTACCTTCCTCGACCATAACAGAATTAACTAACTCCACAAGTTCACCATTGCTTCTTCAATCAATGTGGAAGAAATCGATTGCAACTTCAGCACCATCAAACCGAACTATCAAGACTTTCTCATCGTTTTTTCAGTCACCTTCACTTTCCATTCTACCCTGATTGTGTGTATGTGTTTGTTTAGATTAGTTATGTGTTCGTGATTTAGTTAAATAAACCTTTTGAGCACATTTGTGCAAATTGATTCTGGTCTGCTTATAAATCAATATCAATTTAACGATTATGATCACAGTTATATGCTAAGAAAGAGGCTTTCTGTGGCCACGGAAAATACCCTTTCTGAAGAGTTGAACGATGAGCAATACTGCTGGATGAACAGATTAATAAGATGGTAATATTAATTCAGCAACATGAAGTTAATTCGATTAACTGTTCCAAATATTTATAATTAATTATAACAAGCTATGATTAATTATTCATACAGTATTAATTTGATGTTTGACTAATTTGCTACACTGGTCTGTCACTCAGTTCATCAAATTTAGCAGACTGAAAATGTCTTGTAGAGTAAATATCACTAGGATATGGGCGAACTGAGTGCCAGTCACAGAGCAATTAACAAAGCTTATTGGCGATTTAAAACATTTTATCATCCAACGTAATGGCAAATAGGTTTCCAACTAATAAGGTAAATCAATATTTACATAGTATAATAGTAGTACATTTATCTTCCTCAAATATTTCCTGCATTGTCTCACAAAAGTCCTGCAACAGAGCAAGTCACCCTACCCTAATGTGAGTGGGGTGTCAACTTCTATCTGTATGTATCCTGTGAAGCACGAGTAATTTCCTTTGGATATGCATCAAATATTTATTGAATTTAATTATTTTGATTTCCAGGGTAAAGGAGTAGGAAGTTGTGGACAAAAGGAAGAGCAGATTTGATGGATGATTTAGCCAACATATCTTCGAGATCAACAACTAATTTAAAACCAAAGCTAAATTAATAACCGGTTCGTCAGGGTCATTATACAAAACACATGCCTTTTGAGTCCTTTATTAAAATACTAACATGAACAGTAGTTTTACAAAACACCTCAAGAAACATCCAGTAACTTAATAATATACTTAAAAAGAACAAAAAAAACGAACTGAATGTTTTGGGTCACTTAATTGCATATTGATTTTAAATGCTTTATTATATTTCTACAAACCGGTTCTTTCGGACAGTTTGTTTCTTAAGGCCCACCCAGATCGGCCCAACAATGGTTTCCGATAAGTGGGTAAAGGAATATTGCAGGTTAGTTTTTTTTTCAGTGTGGTAAAGTAGTTTAATTCCAATTTACTTTTATCTGACTCCATTTTATCACACCCTCACATTTAGGTTGGAATGCCAATTGGTAATTGGTCATTTATCTGATCATTTATCTAGACATTTGATTATTCTATTTAACTCTTAACTCTGTATTGTACTTCTTCAATTGGAGACCAATGTCGCTTAGGGTTTGCGCTGGCCGTTTAATGCGGATCCCACGATCACAAACTCGCCAGTCTTGGTCACTGGACAGAGGTCACTGACTATACTGTTTAGAGGGCTGCTCCCATGCTTGCTTTATTAAAAAGTATTTTGTTTAGTCCCCATAGATCGTCTCGGTTACGGATGTAACCCTCGTTCCCTGAGTAGGGAACGGAGACGTTACGTCGGATGACGACGATTGGGGTTTCGCTTAGAAAGCCTCTCACCTTCGAGTATATAAAACGAGCCAATGGCAATGAAATGCCATGGGTCTGCGGAATTTGCATAGCGTATCTCTGCCCACCGCAGGGGGTATATAAGGAAGTACGCTGCAATATGCAGATATGTCTTCGCTGAGGAGCCGAGACTGAACTCAGGCGTTTTTCAGCGATACAGCGGAAGTGGCAGGAAGACGTAACGTCTCCGTTCCCTACTCAGGGAACGAGGGTTACATCCGTAACCGAGACGTTCCCTTTCGTGGTCACTCCGAGTTACGTCGGATGACGACGATTGGGGTTCCAGTCTAATCACGCCACCTCGGCTGTCATCCAGTGCCCTGCGTAAGTCTGAGCTCCCTGTTGTGAGAATAGCACGAACGAAGGAGTCCTACTTAACACAGGAATACCAAGGTACACTGGGAAGCATATCTCAGGAGAAATATGCAATTATGCCCAACCATTAAGGGGGGGACTTGAGAGACACATATGACCCAGAGGGATGCATATGGGGTATCACTGAGGTGTCCAGCCGCAGGTGGAATATTTAAACCCCAGGGTTGGCAAGGTGGCTTGCCAAGGGAAAGACACACGCTCAAAAGAGACTTATAGTGGAATACACATGTGGGGGTCGCCCAAAGGGGGGACCATGCACATGGAGGCACCTAGTCAAGCGCAAGAGCTGTGTTATGGCAGATTGGCATAACTCAGGCGTTGACGTAACCAGTGCTGGAGGAACTCAGAGCTTATCAGACTCACCTGAGAAGATGATCGCACGTATCCCGTCCGTGGAGAGGAATGGCGAGCAAGCGAAGACACCTGAGCAGAATCTAGTACCGGCTGGTTGAAGCGAGTACATGAGAAGAAACTGGCTCTACTCGGAGATTATAGAATCTCTCGAATGTGTTGGGTGTCGCCCAGCCTGCAGCTCTACAAATGTCTGTTAGCGAGGTGCCATGCGCTAGAGCCCAAGAAGAAGCCACACTACGAGTGGAGTGGGCTTTCACACCAAGGGGGCATTGACGACCTTGCTGCTGGTATGCCAAAGCAATGGTATCCACTATCCAGTGAGATAACCTTTGCTTTGAGAGAGCCTTTCCCTTCAGCTTCCCACCATAACAGACAAAGAGCTGGTCTGAGGTCCTGAAACACCGCGTTCTGTCTACGTAAGCACGAAGGGCGCGTACTGGACAGAGCAGTGCCAAGGCTGGGTCTGCCTCCTCCAAGGGCAGCGCTTGCAGGTTCACTACCTGTTCTCGAAAGGGTGTGGTAGGAACCTTGGGCACGTATCCAAGCCGGGGTCTCAGGATCACGTGAGAGTTAGCCGGCCCGAATTCCAGGCACGCTTCGTCAACCGAAAATGCCTGCAGGTCCCCTACCCTCTTGCTGGAGGCCAATGCAACCAGGAGCGCTGTCTACATAGACAGGAACTTAAGCTCCACTGATTGCAAAGGCTCAAATGGAGCACTCTGCAGGGCAGTTAGAACCACTGAGAGGTCCCAAGAGGGTACGAGGGGAGGACGAGGAGGATTTAGTCTCCTCGCTCCCCTCAGGAACCTGACGATCAGATCGTGCTTCCCCAAAGACTTACCATCGACTGCTTCGTGATGTGCGGCAATGGCGGCAACATACACTTTCAGGGTGGAGGGAGACAGCCTTCGCTCCAACCCTTCTTGCAGGAAGGAAAGCACGACACTGATCGGGCATTTCGTGGGTTCTTGATGTTTAGAAGAACACCAGTTGACGAAGAGGTTCCACTTCAACGCATAGGCATGTCTCGTGGACGATGCTCTAGCGGAAGTGATGGTAGCCACCACCGCAGGTGGTAGGGTACTCAAACCTGCCTCGTCCCGTCCAGGAGCCACACGTGGAGGTTCCAAAGATCGGGACGAGGGTGCCATAAGGTGCCCCGTCCCTGAGAAAGGAGGTCCTTCCTCAGAGGAATTGGCCAGGGAGGTGCTGTCGCGAGGAGTACTAGTTCGGAGAACCAGGTCCGGTTGTGCCAATACGGGGCAACCAAAATGACCTGCTCCTCGTCCTCCCTGATCTTGCGCAAGGTCTGTGCAAGGAGGCTCACTGGGGGAAACGCATACTTGCGTAGGCCCCGCGGCCAGCTGTGCGCCAGTGCATCCGTGCCGAGCGTGCCCTCGGTCAGGGAATAAAACAGGTTGCAATGGGACGAGTCGTGGGAGGCAAACAGGTCTACCTGTGCGTCGCCGAACTGATCCCAAATCAGCTGGACCGTCTGGGGATGGAGCCGCCATTCTCCAGCGAGAGGCCGAACTCGAGACAGCTCGTCGGCCGCCTGGTTCAGGTGTCCCGGGATATAAATGGCTCGAAGCGACCTCAGATGCTTCTGACTCCATATGAGGAGGTGGCGAGCGAGTTGCGACATACGGCGGGAGCGTAGACCACCTTGTTGGTTGATGTACGCTACTGTTGCGGTATTGTCTGATCGGACTAGTACGTGCTGACCCCTGAGCAGCGCATGGAAGCGGTGCAGGGCGAGACGTACAGCCAGCAACTCGAGACAATTGACATGCCAAAGGCGCTGGGGTCCTGTCCAGGAGCCCGCGGCAGCATGACCATTGCACATGGCGCCCCAGCCCGTGGTGGAGGCATCTGTTGATACAACAACATGCCGGGAAACTCGCTCTAAGGGCACTCCGGCCCGTAGAAAATTGAGGTTCGTCCACGGGGTGAAGGTCTGACGGCAGGCTGGAGTCACTGGGACTTGGAGCGTGCCGTGTTGCCATGCCCACCTCAGGACTCGATCGCGAAGCCAAAGCTGAAGCGGTCTCATATGAAGCAATCCCAGCGGCGTTGCTGCGGCTGCGGATGCCATATGCCCCAGGAGCCTCTGAAATAGTTTCAGTGGAACCGCACTCTTGCCCTCGAATTGGCGAAGACAAGTCAGCAGTGACTGCGCGCGCTCGCTCGTAAGCTGCGCGCACATGGCGACCGAGTCGATCTCCATACCGAGAAAAGAGATCCTCTGCACGGGGCAGAGTTTGCTCTTCTCCCAGTTGACCCGAAGGCCCAGACAAGCTAAGTGCCGGAGCACTAGGTCCCTGTGTTCGCAAACCTGGCCTCGAGAGTGAGCTAGGATTAGCCAGTCGTCGAGATAGTTCAGGATGCGAACCCCGTGTTCCCGGAGGGGAACAAGGGCTGCCTCGACGACCTTCGTAAAGACGCGAGGAGACAGGGCTAGCCCGAAAGGTAGAACCGCGTACTGGTATGCCTGCCCCTTGAAAGCAAACCGTAGAAACGGTCTGTGTCGAGGTAAAATGGAGACATGGAAGTAGGCGTCCTTCAGGTCGATCGCTGCAAACCAATCCTGCGGCCGTACACACTGGAGGATGTGTTTGGCCGTTAACATCTTGAACGGCAGCCTGTGAAGGGAGCGGTTCAAGACGCGCAGGTCGAGGATTGGCAGTAACCCACCGGACTTCTTGGGTACAATGAAGTAGGGGCTGTAGAAGCCGGACTTCATCTCGGCTGGAGGGACAATCTCGATCGCACCCTTCGCCAGTAGGGTGGCGACCTCCGCTCTCATGACAGGGGCATTGCCCCCGACCATAGTGAAGCGGACTCCCCTGAAGCGGGGAGGAGATATCGCGAACTGAATCGCGTAGCCGAATCTAATGGTTTTCGCGACCCAGCGGGACAGTCTGGGAAGCTCTAACCAGGCCTCCAGAAAGTGCACCAGCGGGGTCATACGAACCACAGACGTACCGTCGGTGGGGCAGCGAGGCGGAATGACCGGCACCGGCGAGGGTGGCATAGCGGCCCTGTGCGGGGGCACGGTCATAAACCGCATCCTGCCAGAGGAGGCCAGGGGAGGGCGCGCGTCCCACGGGGGCGTGCTCTGGCAGGGGTCTGGCGACAGAGGGGGGATGAGAGGAGCGTGGCCCGTGGGCGGCGCGTGCTGTCATCCACTGCCTCTTAAAGCTCAGAGAAAGAGCATCAGTTCTTTAGAACAACATTCTCCCCCAGCCCTCCACTGGGGGAAGGAGTGGTCCTGCTCCCAACTCCCCGAAGAACTGAGCCCTAACTCCAAGCTGCCCATCTCAGGAGTGCTGCTTAGCCAGGTGTTAGCCGGCTAAGGGGCAGAGACAGGCAGTGCCAGCCTCCAGCGACCTCCTCGTGCTCGGACCGGTGAAGGCTCGAGGGAAGGAGCCGCATGGAGGTGGCGTCGGCGGGAAGCGGACTAAGCAGACCACACCAACGGATGACCGTCAGTGCATAGCCTCAGTCCGCTTCTGGAGTGATCGAAGACTGTTGGGCGCAGTCCTCAACCACACCGCCGACCAGGCTGCCCGCCTCAAGGGTGCTGCTTAGACTGACGTGGCAGTCTAAGGGGCGGAGACGGGCAGCGCCACCCTCCTGCGACTTCCTCCTACTCAGAGCTGGTGAAGGCCCGAGGGGAGCAGCCGCATGGAGGGGGCCTTGGCGGGAAGAAGACTAAGGAGACCGCACGGATGGATGACCATCGGTACAGAACCTGAGTCTGCTTCAGGTGGCCGAAGCCACCCGCCAAAGAGCTCAGCCTGGGACATGGGGGAGCTGAGAAAATTAATTCTCAGACCCTACCACATCAACCTGACTAAGCCCATGTCTGGACCACATAGTGGACATCACCTGACCCAGGATCACGCAGGTACCGATGTCGCCCGAGAGCGAGGTCAGTAGTGTGCGTGGCGGAACAACCAGGCCGGGCATGGGAGGCATAGCGTCCCAGCATAGGGGCGTGGTTAAAATTTTCCGCGTTCTGCCAGGGTTGGCCAGGGAAGGACTAGCGTTCCACTGCGGCCGGTTCGACAGAACTCCCGGGACAGCACTGCATCGAAGGCTTAGGCGACACACAGTACTGCATGACCGTGCCACGATAGTGACGGGGAACATACAGACCATGATCACCATGCGATCGAAAGCAGCGAAGGCGGAGGACACCCGCGAGCCGCGAAAGTCACGGGGAGTCTCGCGCAGCGCAGGCGTCCTGATGCACGTCCGGGAGAAGCTTACAGCGCTCGGGGGGAGGGCGGGGCCACTCCAGCCGATGCTTTCAGCTGCCCGGGAAAGCATGGCTGACAGCTCTGGATCGGTCCCGGCAACAATGGCACTCCCGTGGGAGGCAACGCAGTCGAAACTTCATTTCCAGAGGAATCAAGCCCACCTTGTGATGCTGTGAGTGCATGGTCTGCGATGTGGAGGGGGGTGTGGCCCGAGGAATTGACTCGTCGGTTGTTGTGCCACACCAAACCCTCAGATCACCCTGGCCACCAGCCAAAGTATCTCTTCTCGAGGAAGAGATAAATTGGGGTGTGGCAGAGGGGACTCTACTCACATGGAGATCATTGAGTCTTGATCTATAAACATCGCGATGGTCATGTTCCCTTCTTTTTCTTTTTTTTTTTTTAGTTTATTTTTTTGCAATGAAAACATGACTCATCAACGAGCGCTGCCAAGCGTGATTAAGCCCAACACGCAAAACAGCGCTCGCGACCGTTAGGCAGATGACCGCACAGTGCGCACACACATCCAGAAAATACACGGGCGAACCGTCTTGAAAAAGACGTGCCGCGTGCAGCTCTTTTAGAGAGTGGAAAAGCTCAGCAGAGTGCTGTATGGCGAGTGGATAATGCCACGGATAACTTACCGAAGTCTACAGTCGTGTACTTTTACGTGACAGAAGGGGTACGCCGCACCACAGACGGGTGAAACCAACGCGTGACTCCAACGTCGCATCACAGCACGTCGCACCACTGACGCGTGACTCCAACGTCTCACCACAGCACGTCGCATCACAGACGCGTGACACCAACGTCTCACCACAGCCTGACTCCAACGTCGCATCACAATAAAATAATATCTATTTCCCCCCCCCTAGCTTTTCTTATCTTTCCTTTGTTATCTTTCTAATCAATCATTCTTTTCTTGTATTCTGATGACATTGAAAATATCAATGATACAAATTTTGTATTGTATACAAAGTTGTGTATGTCATTAATGTCATCTCTGAATGGTTTACGAACATAGTTTTTATATATATATATAATTCACTCACTTTCTACTGGATATGAGGGCTATGCAAATTATACACCATCAAAGTCACAACTTTTTGCACAATTATTAACAACAACTTTAAAGTTGAACAGATAAATTCATTAATTGTAATCTATAAACATAATATTCTGGAATGTGTCAGTCTGAGTTTTTACTTTTGAAGGTGGTAATAATTTTAATTTACACAGTTGACCATAATGGGCGAATACACAAAATTAAACTATTCACGATATTGCTTACAGGAGAAGGTGACAAGAAAGTATTTTAATAGCCTATTATTTTCAAGAAACCAACAATGAAAAAATATAAGACAGGGAAATAGTCGTTTAGTCACAAAATGCAAAACAATGTAGGTTCATGGTCAAATGTTCAAGACTAGGGCTGTCAGTGTCGACTATTTATTTAGGCTATATATTTTTTGGTCATAAAGATAGATCTGAAGTGAACAATAGCCTTTAGTATGACTTAAATACATAATTACAAATGAGGCAATATAATTGGTTCAAATAAAGTAGGGTATTAGAAGTAATTAATTATTTTATTTTATTTAACAACACTATTAAAATACATGAAGAAATATATAAACAATGAACATATGTATATGTACAAATGCCAACAGAGGGCGCAAGAGGATAACTGACGATAATTGTTACACTTTACATCAAGAGCAGTAGCCTACTACGGTGAGGCATAGCTGCTGCCACATACATATTATTGTTTCCCCTCAATTATGTTGTAGCCTAATAACGAGATCTTATGTCGTTTTAACGTCATCTTTTCTCGCAATAACGTGATCTTATGTCGTTAAAACGACATATTTTTCTCGTAATAACGAGATGTCACGACATCTTTTTTTTGCCTTTATAATCCACATAAAATTGACAGCCTATCCTTTTTCACACTTCTACGTTCAAAAAGCTTATGCAAATAGTAACAGCCCCCAATCAGGCAAAATGAATCAATGAGGCCCTTTTTAAAAATATATTTTATACAGGCCTATAAGTTTTTTATATAATATATTAATTATATATAGCCAAAGATTTATTTTTGTTAATAGGCTATATCTTCATTACCTAGAGATAATTAAACAAAAAGTAGTCAAAACACATCTAACAGAACATAGCCTAAGTTGTTTATTTTTTACAACATTGTGTTCTTATTTTGTTTAATTAACGAAATGTCAATCTTCATCTTTATAACAGAAGATACAATACAAAAATCTTCAAGATACAGCCATATACAATCTTCACATGTATAATGGACAGTCACCTTATAAACAGTCCTTTGTGTGGTGGAATAAGCAATGCTATATAGAAATGTTACCGGTATAATTTAAACTTTATTTTATTATTTTATTTGTTCATGAACTAATTATGCTAACTCAACTAATTTAATGTAAAGAGCTGGATAAAATTACTAATTAAATAATGTCAAATATTAAATGTAGGCTATTGATTAGAGTTGCCATAGACTAAAGGATTTTTCTAGACTAGTAGTAATTTATTTAAGCAATTAGGACTAATCGCACGTTTATATTCAATCCTGGGTGTATATGGCTATTCCGCGCTCAAGCGCATAAAACTTGCCGCAAAGCACCGGCAAAAGTAGGCTAATGAATGCGCCTTTCATACGGACAGGATCACATAATCAGATGGTAGCCTACCGTATTTGCTTTCGATTGGATTTTTTTTTCGTTGGTGGACATTTTTATTTTATTTATAAACTTTATATAGATAGATAGTGATATTTCTCATGTCTGTGAGGCTAACTGTTTTCGGTTCATTTTTTAGATGCGCTCCAATTCACAGAGATCATGAAAGCGCGTTCGTTTTCTTTTATTTTACAAAAGCACAACGTTTTCTTGTTGTTGAGAGTTTACACAAATAAAGTTGCGACTGATGTATTATTCTTTTCTGTATGACCAGAAATGGAGTATTTAAGTTGTTTCCACTGTTGATAGGAAAATGCGAGTGATGGCACCGGCGCGTCCATGTGTGCCATGCAGTGCGCGCTCCACACTCCGCACAAACACTCGGATATGCGCTTAATAATAGCGAACATTTATCTAGGTTAACGTTAGAGCGAGCGGCCATGCCAGACTGATAAGTCCTTCATGTTTAACAAATCAAATTCTGTTGCATTTTATTGCGCCAGTTTGAAAAGGGCGGCTGAAACACTCTACAGATAAACGCCCAATGCTGTTTTTTTTTCTTTAAACAAATTCGTTTAGTCTTTAAAATAAATATTGTTTGTGGGCTAATTAATGCCACAATAATTTGTTTATTTTATTGGCTACTTTTATTTTTCATTTTTGTTTTGCATTGAATACCATTTAAAGGATTTGCTGTGCACCGCAATGCCATCCTCCCATAGAAAGAAACGTTAAGAGCCACCTTTATTTTCTTTATAATTATGGGTTTCTATCGGAAAACGCTTAACGTATAATTAAATGCATTGCGTTCATATTCTGGGCTCATCTGCTTTTCTGTAGGATATGGTTTATTAATAAGGTGTGTGCAGCATTTGATCTTTATCACTGAAGTAGCCTATTAAGCCACATTAAGCTTTTTCTTTATGCTTAGCCTAATATGCAATTAAACCTATTTTTTACAGTCTGAATTAAACACAATGTTCGCATTCTGGGCTCATCTGCTATTAATAAGGTGTGTACAGAATTTGATCTTTTAACATGAATGTCCGTTGGGGGCTGCTATTTCTTCAGCTTTTTGAACGTATGATAAAGACATGATTGGCTATCAATTTTATGTGGATAAAGGCATATTTTGTACATGACTACAAAATGTGTCGTTTTAATGAAATAAGATCTCGTTATTACGAGAAAAATATGTCGTCAAAACGACATAAGATCTCGTTATTACGACATAATTGAGTGGAAAAAAATATATGTAGCCTATGTGGCAGCAATGCGTCACCGTAGTTTTTCATAAACTTCGATTTAAGAATAAAGAATTTTCCAAGCAAAATGATTAAGTCGACTATATATTGTACAGAGAAATTTGAGTCAGAAAAGTAAAAGAAGATATCAAAATTAGATAAATTTGGCTATGTTTGAGCCAAGTTGTTGAAACATTGTTGTTGCCATTAATGATTAATGAGGATAGGAGCAGGCTTCACTCAATTTTTGATAATACACTTTTTAGAGTGCTGGCCTAAAAATATAATAGCCTACATAAGAATAGGACAGAGGCCGCACTATGCATAGACGTTTTTTATTCGTTGCACAAACGCGTTTCGGCGTGTGCCTTCTTCACTGAAACGCGTTTGTGCAACGAATAAAAAACGTCTATGCATAGTGCGGCCTCTGTCCTATTCTTATGTTGCCATTAATGAAACATTGTAGGCTATATCATTCCACAGAGAAGAGCTATGTGAGCAATTATAGAATAAATGGTCTAACGTTTCCGTTTCCATAAAGCAAAAGCTGCATTTTTCGTCTACGGTAGGCTATAAATTTAGAGATAATCTTGTTACAGGGGTAATAAATTATATTTCTTTTAATTTGTTTGTAATTAAAAATGTATGTGGGTTACTCCATGCTCCATTCCAATTAATATTTTCATACAAGGGGGACCATTTGTATCTGGAGGCAGGGATAGATTTTGCAAATAAAAGATTTTTATTACTTTGTTGTTAACTTTTCTGTCTAAGATAGACCATTTATTGAAACACTGCTGTAGAAAGACCAACAAGTTAGAGCCTGTTTATGGAAAATTCGCTTCTTTTTTTTATTAAATCCAAGCAATTGGGTGATGACAAATTTAAAATTAAGAGGCTTTAATATTAAACAAAAAATCACTTTAAAGAAAAGCTTACAAAACAAAACAAAAATCATGTCTCCCGATCGCCTATTGCAAATCCAGTCTTACTCATGCTATTCACTTTTCGTTATCAACAACGGAAAAATAACATTAGATTGGGACAACGTGTGTATCAGGCGTCTTATTAGGCGACGTACTGAGGGACGACGTGTGTATCAGGCGTCTTATTAGGCGACGTACTGAGGGACGACGTGTGTATCAGGCGTCTTATTAGGCGACGTACTGAGGCATGACGTGTGTATTAGGCGTCTTATTAGGCGACGTACTGAGGGACGACGTGTGTATCAGGCGTCTTATTAGGCGACGTGCCTGGTTCAGACGTTATGATTTTTTATACATTTCTCACGTACGCCGTCGCCACGTCGCCGTAAGGTATACGTTACAACTGTGACGCCGCCGTGACGTCGCCGCCGGTCTGTCGTCTGACGTCTCTATCAATCCCATTCAAAAATAGACACGGACTGACGGCGACGGAAGGGTAGACTGCTCCTTCGCCTTCTTCAGGGTAGACTTAGAAAAGTCATTATCCGCTCGCCATAGTGCTGAAGCGCCCAGGGAGAAACACACTCACTGTCGGCAGATTACTGCACAAATCAGCAGCAGGAAATGCGATCTCGCTGGAAAGCGCCGTCACACAAACACACTGAAGAGCCGCTCGTCTCGAAGAGATTTGAGATGACACTCAAAAGGCTTGTGGAGTGAAGTACTGAACTTGGCTCCGAAGCGAAAACATATCTGCATATTGCAGCGTACTTCCTTATATACCCCCTGCGGTGGGCGGAGATACGCTATGCAAATTCCGCAGACCCATGGCATTTCATTGCCATTGGCTCGTTTTATATACTCGAAGGTGAGAGGCTTTCTAAGCGAAACCCCAATCGTCGTCATCCGACGTAACTCGGAGTGACCACGAAAGGGAACTGTATACACTTGGATTAAAGTAACACTATCTCTAGTCAGAGGTCATGACAACTACCACAGATATAAGTTGACACTTTCTCTGGTAGTAACTTTGATTTGGTCATGCAATGGTTTCCCATGTACATATAGCTTAAGTAATATTACAATAAACAGAGGTAAGGCTAAAGACTATTTAGGATGGTTCAAGCAACATTATGTTGTCCTAAATAGAAATTTCCTTTATTCCTTTATTATTCCCTTTATACCAGTGCCAAGTGCACTTAAATATCAGTTCGGGGGACACTCAGCATTATGGGCTGATCTGCTTACAAATCCTTTGCAGCATCTCCTTAAATACTAGACCAAGACAGAACCCTCCTCCAAATGAGACATGAGTTAACAATGTGAATATGCATTAATCAAGGCCCCAGATCTGGGTAGTTTACACTTTTTGGGGACAGAAAGTAATTTCCATTAAAAACCCTGGGAGAGGGCACACCCATCACAGTATGCAAAGTATCTCTAAACTCTTAAAACCTTTATTACCTTTTGGTTTACTTCTGTGGGAATGAGACCTTTGTACCAGTGGCACAGAGACATTTGAAATGAAACCAAACATGTATAGTGTTGTATGATGATTGTTCACATTAAATCATATAGATTTTTGGGTGAATTTCAGGTGATCTCAGCATGTAGAGAGAAGAGATGGGGGATCAAGGGGATAAAGGGCAGGATTGCAGATAAGACAATAGACACTGAGGTGTGATCTCAATGTGATTGCGTCTCAGATGGGTATGCTAATTTTGCAAGATTTTGCTAACATTTCAAATGTTAATATCCAGAAACGTCCTGTTTTCTTAGAGAGTAGCCCATCTCTAAGCCAGAGGGCACAGTATCTTCCAGGTGTTCCAGTCGTATAGTTTCAATGAACCGGTAAAAAAAAAAAAAATTCATCGGTTCCTTACATACTCACGCAATGATGTCACCATGCATTTCTTTCGTAACAACTTAGTGTCATGTAATATCAAGATAATGTTCAAATAAAGTAATTTGTCAACACACACTGAAACATTAAAATAAAAAGTTATTTGTGTGAACGCATATTGCTGTTTACTGCTTATACCTAATCCTACCCATTAAATACTTTATTCCTTCTAATAAATAAAACCTGCTAGGCACTTTATTTCCGCTTTTCAAATATTTTCTTATTTTGTATTTAAAATAAACACCTCACCAAGCTGTTATATGAAAAAAGGGAGAAGAATAAGTTCGGTAAAAGGCAAATTCAAACTCGGTCGGTTGTGTCAAAATCTGGCGTCACCAGCCATAGGGGGCATTCACACAGAACGAGTTTTTGCTTTGAAAAATGTGTGACACGGGAAGTGGAATGGGGAAATCCGCAAGTTCTCGAGATGCTTCTTTTAAAAGTTCTTTTAACTTGAGTTCTGCGTTTTTAGAAAGCCGTGTCATGCGTTTCTCATAAGCATAAGACTTATGAGACTTGAGCGCATTAGTCAAACACATCCGTCTAGTCCGTGCCTACATGGAAAAATAATGGAAAAGCAGCGCAGTGCAATGGAAAAACGCATTCTGTGTGAACGGCCCCTTAATAGTGTTCAAGTCCTCCTGCGAAGTTCTTATTTATGAGTTGGTATTAGTCGTGTTTATGACGTCAGGTCACTTTCCGCAATAATAACCAAATGCTGAGCTGCAGAACCATACATCACAGCAGTCTGAGTCTAAAGACAACAGCGCCAGGCCAGCAGTCTTGTTGGGGTGGAGCTTATAGCGTCATTAAGGGTAGATTTAGTGGTTGGGTGGGGTTCGCAATCATTAAACGCTTATAGTAGTGAAGTGGGTTATAGTATAGTTATAGTGGGTTAGTGGTTGGGGCAGGTTATGCTATCGTCGACTTTGTGGTGGCATTCATGTGCGTTCAACTCATAAAAGTTGTGTTCATCTGTGAAAATTATCTTGATGGACAAAACGTGCAAATATCATAAACTTGTTGATCAAAAAGCCAATGGGAAAATCCTATTGGGTTTTTGTCGAAACTGCCTGTTGGCCTACAAAGTGATGTCATGCCTGCACCACTCTACTGAAACAGTAAACAGTAAACCCCACTAAAGCTGCCTTATCTATTATAAATATAAAATATAAATATAAATATAAATATAAATATAAATATAAATATCTCTATATAGATCAGTGGAGCAAACACAAACTTTCTCTGTATTCCATGTCCCTTTAGGGGCAAAATATTTTGATTTCATGGTGATTATTATATTATATAATAAAGGGTCCTTTTATTTCATTAACATTAAAATATGTGCAATTCGTTTTTAAAAATATATATACTTAAGACGGTTTCATAAATAATGAAATAATTTAGTATGAGATGGGATGATGAAATGTATTAACAGTTTATTTGACTATAAGTAAATAATCAGTAAAATCTTACAGAAAAATCACCTATAGCAACAGAAAAAGCCACAAGTGATCACTAATATCACCTTTTTTTCTTTCTTTTTTTAAGTGCCTTAACGTTACTTAGCTTGGATATGTCTTTTCAACATGGGAACTTTTATAGTATGGGTCGTCGAGTTTCTGAGGAAATATTTAATGGTTGCACTTAAACAACCCGCTGCTGAAAGACAGGAGGAAACATGGTTTTCCAGACTAAGGATGGGACATACAAGTTTAAATAGTGGATTACACATAATAGGGAAACATCAGACTGGACTATGCATAAATTGTGGAGTAGTAGAAAATGTAAAACATATACTTATAGATTGTACACAATACACCAGAGAAAGGGAGAATATGAAGAGAGCAATAGACAGAGAGTTAACCATGGGAAATTTATTGAGTGTAACCAGCACACAGTCCACAGTTAGGGCAGTTATTAATTATCTTAAAGAAAGCCAACTAGCAAGAAGAATTTAGTTATTTATTTATTTATTTAATAATATTATTACAAGTTTGAGGAGCTATAAGAGTGGAAGCTGGAGGAGCTGAACACGCAGCGCCAGCTGAAGCTTTATTTATTGTTTATTTAGTTACTTTTTTTTTTTTTTTTTTTTTTGACATCCCTATGTGATCACACCTCAGCCCAGTAGATGGCGGTAATGCACTTTGACTGCAAACTGCCAATAAAATTATAGAAGAAGAAGAAGAAGAACCCGCTGCTGCATAAATAGATCGAGTCAAAGTGATGTATGGGTAACGTTAAATAATTTTGATGTTTTATAGTACATAGAGTAAGACTAAATCATTTAAATGATTCCAAAAAAATACATGCTAGAGGTGTTAAGACTGTTATAGAAATCAGCGGTCTTGGTCTTGAGCTACTATTAACGCTTTTGTCATATGATCTTCATATTTCTCTACTGTCACGGATAGCTGAATTTAAAACAACGCAATGGATGTGGCACATGTTCTTCGGGAGATGAAAATTGGAGACACAGCGGGTTCCTGCTCTGTTCTTGCTGCTTTGAGCCACATTCGTGAGCATTTCGAGGTGGAAGAAGCACATGAGAACCGCGCGGGCATCTTGGAAGACACCGCAGAACTGCTCGCAAACGCTCGTCTTTCCTGGCTCTTTCCTGGAGGGAACACTGATTTACGAGGCCAGTATTTGGGCTTAGTGAACTCATTTACCCGTTACGCTGCCCTTCCAGTATGTGACACAGACAGCGGCACTTTACCTGCTGAGAATTACGAGGACATACCGGCCAAAGCTCAGGCTGTTAGTACAGTGCTTCTTGTGTTGTCTCTGCAGATTCAGAAAGCACTGAAGGATCAAAACAATCCAGCTATCAGGTCTCTAGTTCGCACACTAGCCCCCACCTACTGTATATTCTCCATTACACACTTGCAGGAGCAGCCTTGGACCAGTGCATCCTCCAGAAAAAGAGCTCTGGAACTCTTAACATCAGTAGTGGAATTGACAGGCTGCAGGTCAGTGCAAGAGCTGCTGTCTGGAAAACTTGATGAGGACCAGAAAGGAGTTCTGGGGCCAGTTCTTGACACACTGCAGCCAGAATTAACCAAGTGAGTTTCATCACTTGCATCAGTACAAAAGCTCTGTGAAAATTTGTTCCTACTATGCAGTACATTTAAGATCTCATATACGATAAGTCTTAATATACTGTATAGTTTTGTGTATACAATTTTCAGTTTTGGGAGTGTGGTTTTAAGAACTTGTTTTGGTAACACATTTTACATTGTCCTTGTTACATATGTTACATGTACTTACCATTGTAATAACAGTAAATTATGCATAATTACATGCAACTAACCCTCAACCAAATCCTACCCTAACCCTATAGTAAGATCATGTAGGCTAATAAAATGAATGTTTAATATTACTCAGTACTTATAATTACACTGTAACAATGGCACCTTAAAATAAAGTGTAACCTTTGTCTTTTTTAGCATCAACTGTGCAGTATCAAGGAATTTTAAGAATTGTTTTCCAAGCCTAAAATTGTCTAAATTAATTAAATAGCAAAAACATGGTAAAATATAAATGTTTTTTTTCTTACGTTTTCTTAACTCAAAAATATTTTATTAATAATATTAAATTAATGTTTTGGTAGCACTTTATTTTAGTCCTGTTCCCCATGTATACATAATATGTATTCATTAAAGCAATTACAGTAACTGGGTTATAAATAGTTACTAATCCTGAACCTACCCCTAAACCTAACCTTAACCCATGTAACTTATAAGGTAACTTATATTACTAGTACTTTCTTGGGTAAGTACACTGTAAGTACACATACTGTAAAATAAAGTGTAACTAATATATATTTTTTTATTATCTCAAAAATATTCCATCAGCTAGATAGTGGTCTTGTTGTTTTATTGGTCTTAAACAACCAATTATTTTAAATAAATTAGTCAAAAATATTTATTAGAGAATTGGTCTGAATCAAAACAACTTTTTATAATCCATATCCAGTAATCACAAATGACAGAAAACATTGTGGAACAATCATAGGAATTTATTGGTCAAAAAGTCAAGTCACCTTTATTTATAGTGTTTTACAGGTTGTTTCAAAGCAGCTTTACAAAAATAAACAGGAAAATAACAATCAATGATTAAAAATAAAATTCTGCTGTAAAGCAGCTCTAAAAAGATAAGTGTCATTCAACTCAAATCAGTTCAGTGTAGATTCAGTTCAGTTCAATAATTGTGTAAATTCATGAAATGAGTTCAATTCAACTATAAGTAGTTGAAAGTAGCTCCACAGAAGACAAAAGTGTTGTTATTCAGCTCGATTCAGACCAATGTCAGACCAAAACAAAGTCGATTCAGCTTTTAGGCAGCTCTGCAGGAGACAATAGTGTCATGATCCAGAACTATTCAGTGTGTCAGTAATCTCAGTACAGTCAAGTCAGTAATATTACTGAATATTAAGTGTCTTTTAAACTCCAACTAAGAAAGCCTGAGGCAACTGGCAAGGAACCCAAACTCCACCAGGCCACAGAAATTGAGAAAAAAACCTTGTATGCTAGCATGTTAAAATGTATAATTTAATTGCATAGCACATATTTAGAGCTGCTTCAGCACGGCTCAGTGCTGAGGATTGGGTCAGTGGTTCAAATGTTTAGACAGCAGTGAAATATCACAATACTCTATTCCAATTTTGATACTACAGCAAAAACTACTAGCCTAATTATTGTAAATTGAAAAAAAAAATTAAGACAAGTAAGCAGTCAGTAATATAATAAGAACAAATAATCAAATTACAAATAGCACAAATAAATACAATAGAACAAAGTTGTTGTTTTTTTCAGGTAGATCTAACAGTAGTTTTCAGGTACATCATTTGAATAAAGTAATCAAATGTGAAATGACACTGCATATTCATCACTGTATAAATTAAATCTACATGAATCTTTATAAAGTTATAATAGTAAATCAGTTGTGATAACTTTGTCTTTTGCAGTTTGATTAACAGTAAAAAGCAGCTGTCACAGCAGCAGGTTTATTAGGCTGATGTCCCTTTAAGACTGAAATGCACGGATCCAATATAGCCTTCCCTACTTTACGCATTTTATTTGTTTACGTTCATTAGGATATAACCGACTATGTTTACCAGGATACTCGCCAAAATGGACGTTTTACATAATTTTGTGTGAATTTGTGAAAGAGAGTTTAATTCAGTATTTATACCGGTATGCTGTCTGAGGTAGCTTTTAGGGCGTGCACTTCGGATGTTTGCGTTCATAAAACTTCTTCACTTGCAAACGTCCTGTATTAATGTGAGGAACCACTGGCTATAAATAAATCTTGTAACAGTTTATGTTTTACTTACATTTACAATTTAGTTTTAATCCAAATGATGCATGCATGCTGAGTGAACGATCAGCAATCAAGAGCATGCAACAGAAGTATTCCACTGTGCGTTTTTTGTCTTATCAGCTCACGCACCACAGCTATATAGGTGGCGTTACTAAATTTTGTATAATATTTCACTAATAGATAAATTTACTTCACAGACAGTCACAGACAGTCCATGTTTCTGTCTGGACACAAACACTGTGCACACGCTGTGTGGTATCGGTTGTTAATATCGGAACATTTTTATGAGAACGAGCGCAGTATCGGGCCCTATACCGATACTGGTATCGGATCATCCCTAATTTTGTCTGTAGTAAACATTCATATATAGAAAAGAGTGTTCGTTTTCAGTCATGTTAATTTTCTTGTCATTGTGTAAATGACCAAGTTACAATTAAAAAAGCTTGACCGGAGCATATTTCTGAAAGTCTGCTATTCTTTTTTAAATTACAACACAGAAATTACCCAAGAGCACATAATAATAATAATATGGTATTAAATGCACTCAAGCATGTCCTTTATTCTGTTCAGGGAGAGCTGGAAGCGTAACCAGGCAGTGAAGCATGTGTTTTCCTGGATGCTGGTTCAGGTTGGACGACCCTGTTTAACAGAGTATTTGGAGAAGGTGTTTCCGCCCTCTTTGCTTATATCTGATGATTATCGCACAGAAAACAAAGTATTGGGTGTGCACTGCCTGCATCACATTGTTCTCAATGTGGTAAGTCATTTTTGTAAATATTTTGTCACCACAACTGTCTTTTTATGCAAAAAATGTTCCAGAATGTAAATCTGCCTACAGAGCAGCATTATAAGGCATTATAAAATGCAACATTAATGATTTCTAGAATTACCTTCTCCATTCGCATTCAAGTAAGCTCCATGAAATAAGCTGATGGCAGAGGAGTAATGTTAAATATGCCTGTAATTCAATAAATAGTGAACATTCTACAGCTGTTCTTGTACCCTTAAAGATTGTTGTGACTCTGAATTTTAGTCATTTTAGGGTCAAATCAACCATATTTCTGAAACTTCCCTGAAATTTCTGAAAGTTTTTAAATTTTTGATTTTGTTAATATTTTTTTTCTGAAGAAAGACAAATATAAATAGTGATTAAAACCAAAATATTAAATGCAAAATGACAATTTTCACCTGAGATTTGGAGCAAAATTACCGAGGGGTAAAAATGACTTCAGAAAGATGGCAGCATCATTATTTTATTTTTACACAGAGATTAGGTATGTCTGTTTACTTTAGATTCTACAATCTTTTTACAATCTTTGTTGCATTATATGCCAACAGTTCAAAAATGGGAAAAAGCACTTCTTGTATTTTTTGCCTGAAGTTTCATGTCTGTAACCCCAGAAGTATTAAAGATATCTTAATTACCGTTTAGATGCTGGTTTTTAACAAACATTTCTTTAGGTATCTTCACTTAAAACCCAGAGATATGCAGTTCTTAGTGCGGTTCCATGAGTCAATTGGTAAATTTGACACATTTCTAGTGGTTGAAAAGCAAATTTGGGTCACTTTGTTTGCATACAGCTGATACTTTTTTCTTTTAAAGAGGAATATCTGAAGAACAAATAATGTGTATAGTTTTTTTCTATCAACACAGTTGCATAGAATATACCTGTCTGAGTGCCATGAACTCTTTTTCCAAAGTTTGTGTGCCTGTGTAACCATTTTCAATGGTCGAAAATCAAATATGGTTCACTTTTATATGCAGCTGATACTTATTCCATTTAAAGGGGAATGTCTGAAGAATAAATAGTTGAAACTAGAAATGATCTTGTTTCCCTCTATGAAAACAATTGCATAAAACATACCCATCTGAGTGCAAAAAATACACAGAAATTGTCAAGTTGAGGCACATTAACTTGCCTTCAAAAGTGTATTTATACAAATCTATATTTGAATCAGTTTCAGGGATAATTGGAAGTAGGGTTTTTTTCTTCATTTTAACAGCTTCTGAAGCTACCAAGAGTTCAAATATGCAGTATCGTAACTACATGTTACCGCGTTGACATCCCAATATCTCTGGGATTGAACCATATAGGGCCTTAAAAATTAAAGTAAAAAAAAAAATGGTTTAAGAATTAGAATCTTGAAGGATATTAAGAGATCTTTAATACTTTTTGAGTTACAGCCATGCAAACTTTGGGTAAAGAGAATTCATGGCACTCAGACAGGTATATTCTATGCAGTTGTGTTAATAGATTTTTTTTTTTTTTCTTGCATTTTTAGTTTCATTATTATTTACCACTGAAAATGTGTACAATTTAACAATTACTCATGGAGCCGCATTAAGATATCCATATCATTGGGGTTGAAAATGATATAGAGCCTTCAAAATGAATACAACAAAAGAAAAGTTTGATAAAAACAATAATCTAAAAGCATATTAAGATATCTTTAATACTTCCTGAGTTACAGGCAAGCAAACTTGGGGCAAAAAACTCGAGTGCTTTTTCCCTTTTTGAGCATTGGTATTTAATGCAACAAAGATTTCTAAAGTTGACAGATTGTTCTGACCTACCAATCGCTGTGTAAAAATAAAATAATGATGCTGCCATCTTTCTAGTGTCATTTTTACCCCACTGTAATTTGGCTCCAAATCTCAAGTGAAAATTGTCATTCTGACCCCCCTCCACAAAATAGTGGATTAATCATACATTCAAGAAAACATTTAGGCTTTCTTCTTTATTTGTACATTTCTTTCAACAGATTTTTTTTATTAAAATCAAATTTTTAGCTGGGAACCACTTGAGTTGACACGGAATGTGCCATAATGTCTAATGAGCATAATGTGCTCCTGACATTCATAAGAGAGACATCAAACCCTGGACAACATTAGAAGTCATTGTATTTTTTTAATTGACACAAGTATTTGATGTGTGTTTATTTGACTTTCTCCTTCCTTAGCCTGGTGCTGATCTAAGGCAGTTCAACAGAGCTCAGGTGCTCTATCATGCTGTATTCAATCACTTACACACATCTGAGGCCACCCTTATACAGGTGATGCTTTCACATGTGCATCCTTGAATGCAGATGTGTGGTTTTCATTTTTAGATTAGGTTATGTATCTCATCTTTTTTTGTATTTTCTTCAGGTTGTGTTGCCCTGTCTTATAGACTTGCTGTCAGTCCTTGAGAAACCTCCAGCCCTTGCAGGTACAAGGCGTAAACAAAATCGATTTGACAATATGCTCCGGCACGTTTTGACATACATGGAAATGGAGCACAAGATTGACCTTCGTCGTGTATATGCCAGAAATCTTGTCTTACTTATTGAGAGGTGAGGATTAAATTGTTAAGGTAGCCATCTTGATATTAGTTATTTCAGTAATAGGCCAATAAATATGCTACACTTGCTAATAGTTGTTGTCAAACATACGCCTTAGAAAAATACTTTCTATTTTGGCTGATGTCATACAGGTTGCTATTGGGTTAGTTCACCCAAATATGAAAATTCTATCATCATTTACTCACCCTCATGTTGTTCCAAACCCATAAAACTTTTGTTAATAAACAGTATTTTTAATATTTTCTAATCATTCTTGTCCATCCATTGAAAGTTCCCTTTTTTTGTGAGTGACGACAAAAATGTGGGTGAAAATTGCAGTATAATAATTAATATTAAATTTTCATGCACATTTAGAGTATTCTTAGCTAGATTTAGCGTAATCGTGATAATATTGCTAATCTTTAGATACTTTTATGTTCCAAGTTGTCTGTCATTTATTATTTCATGCTGTTATCTTAAAGGATGGGTATAGTAATTATTCGTCACATGAAAAGGCTGGAGAGGGTGATTGTTGGATATTTGGAAGTCTCGGATGCTCCAGAGGAGAAATGCAGACTGAATATCCTGGAGGCTCTGCAAAAGACTCTACAGATTGCTTGGCCATGGTGACCATCCAAAGCACTATACATCACCAATGTTTCAGTGCGACTACATGAAATTTACTTTTTAATTCAGTTCTGAGATTATTCCACTCTCTTCTTGTATGCTTATTTCAGATGTATTTTTGCTTAATACTCTAAACACAATGTTTTTTTTTATTATATATGTATCTCTCTAGTATGGAGAAGAGGATGGGTTTGCTAACTCAGAGTCTTCTGAGGTTTCTGGTTGACATCTCATCAGACTCATTACCCACTCAGCTGAAAGAGCACCTCATGACCGAAGCATCCCAATGTTTACTGCTGCTCAACCACTGCTCAAAGGGAAAACTACAGGTGAGAATATCGATTCTTAATTTTGTGAAATCTTGTGATTACAAAAGAATCAACTGTCATCCTGTACTTGTTTCATCATTCAGATAAAAGTTGATGAAAATTAAAAATTATAAACCGTTATATTAATATAAATGTATAAGCCTAATTTTATTTAAAATGGGACTAATTAGAACTTACTAAGATTTTATGAGATCTTGTTCTTCTGATAGATATTGCATGCAGTTTCTACATATATTAAATCCACTTTCCCACTTTCTCCTTGCCTTATTTCACCCTCTTTTTTTTTAGACTCTTCTGAGAGAGGTAGACAGCAGTTGTGTCCCTGACGCTGTGTTGATGTGTATTCAGAAAGTCACTGCAGCACCACTGTGTCAATAAGCTGTAAGCTGGCAATAATACTTGCCCCTTTTCCCATTTATGGAGGTGAAGTTAGCTTGAGTTTAATCTGTAATAAAAAATACTGTAATACACTCTGTGTTTGGACTATCCAAGGGAACTGTTTATACATATTTGAGAGAGCGAGTGAGAAATAAAATGAAGCTAAAACAACCTGACTTGAGAGTTGATTTCCTCAAGTCTTTTCTCAATTACCTTTTAAATAAACATTTTGAATAGACTGTTCTTCTTGTTGTACACAGCCAGTTCTCTTTTAAAGTGACCATACTAAATACAAGTGTTTGTCCTTTGTAAATGCATTCGTAAATACAAGGCATACTTTTGTTCTAAATGACTTCAGGTAACCTGTAAATAACATATTCATTCTAATGTGTCCAATATAGTTTTAAAAGTCCTGGAAAGTGCCTTCCATTAGCATCCCCATTCATTCTTCATTCCAGTTAGTAGCATCTGCATGGTTAGTGCAGGTTACCTGAAAGTACATTTTTGTTCATTGTGCATTGTGTGTATTGGGTGTTGCATGCCTTGCTGATCATGTCTTCTCAACTGCATAAATTAAATGTCAACCAACTTACCACTACAAAAGAAAAAAAAAAAAAAAAAAAAAAATATATATATATATATATATATATATATATATATATATATATATATATATATATATATATATATATATATATATATATATATATATATATATATATATATATATACACTCACCTAAATGATTATTAGGAACACCATACTAATACTGTGTTTGACCCCCTTTCGCCTTCAGAACTGCCTTAATTCCATGTGGCATTGATTCAACAAGGTGCTGAAAGCATTCTTTAGAAATGTTGGCCCATATTGATAGAATAGCATCTTGCAGTTGATGGAGATTTGTGGGATGCACATCCAGGGCACGAAGCTCCCGTTCCACCACATCCCAAAGATGCTCTATTGGGTTGAGATCTGGTGACTGTGGGGGCCATTTTAGTACAGTGAACTCATTGTCATGTTCAAGAAACCAATTTGAAATGATTCGAGCTTTGTGACATGGTGCATTATCCTGCTGGAAGTAGCCATCAGAGGATGGGTACATGGTGGTCATAAAGGGATGGACATGGTCAGAAACAATGCTCAGGTAGGCCGTGGCATTTAAACGATGCCCAACTGGCACTAAGGGGCCTAAAGTGTGCCAAGAAAACATCCCCCACACCATTACACCACCACCAGCAGCCTGCACAGTGGTAACAAGGCATGATGGATCCATGTTCTCATTCTGTTTACGCCAAATTCTGACTCTACCATCTGAATGTCTCAACAGAAATCGAGACTCATCAGACCAGGCAACATTTTTCCAGTCTTCAACTGTCCAATTTTGGTGAGCTTGTGCAAATTGTAGCCTCTTTTTCCTATTTGTAGTGGAGATGAGTGGTACCCGGTGGGGTCTTCTGCTGTTGTAGCCCATCCGCCTCAAGGTTGTGCGTGTTGTGGCTTCACAAATGCTTTGCTGCATACCTCGGTTGTAACAAGTGGTTATTTCAGTCAAAGTTGCTCTTCTATCAGCTTGAATCAGTCGGCCCATTCTCCTCTGACCTCTAGCATCAACAAGGCATTTTCGCCCACAGGACTGCCACATACTGGATGTTTTTCCCTTTTCACACCATTCTTTGTAAACCCTAGAAATGGTTGTGCGTGAAAATCCCAGTAACTGAACAGTTCACGAGTTCACATGTTAATGAAATCTGATGTAATATTATAATGCGTATTTGGCTTGCTGTCCGGGGGGAGGGCTCCGATCTCGGAATTCAGCCCGACCCCAGAGTACTCCCCCCTATAAATGTATAGATCATAGGTATCTATGAGCAGACCCAGCCGAATGTGAGGTGATGGGGTGGTGGCGGGATGCTGAGAAATTAGTCATGAGACAGGAGGTAAGTGAAGGCTTTATTTATACTGGCTTCTTCTTGTGCTGATTGGATGATTACCTGAACATGCTCCTCCCGAACTTTGTTACATAAAACTTCATATTGTGAAATACTCAGACCGGCCCATCTGGCACCAACAACCATGCCACGCTCAAAATTGCTTAAATCACCTTTCTTTCCCATTCTGACATTCAGTTTGGAGTTCAGGAGATTGTCTTGACCAGGACCACACCCCTAAATGCATTGAAGCAACTGCCATGTGATTGGTTGATTAGATAAGTGCATTAATGAGAAATTGAACAGGTGTTCCTAATAATCCTTTAGGTGAGTATATATATATATATACAGTGGGAAAAATATTATTTGATCCCCTGCTGATTTTGTAAGTTTGATAGGGGACAAATGAAGGGTCTATAATTTTTATGGTAGGTTTATTTTAATGGTTAGAGAAAGAATATCAACCATAAAGAATCCAAGAAAAAAATCCAGAAAAACACATTATATAAAGATTGTAAATTGATTAGCATTTGATCGAGTGAAATAAGTATTTGATCCCCTACAAACCAGCAAGAATTCTGCCTCCCACAGGTTGTGCCCATGTGGAATAGATTAGCCCTGTCACTTTAAGAAAGTAATGTCAGTGGACACCTGTCCACAGAATCTGTATCTTCCATTCCAACCTCTCCACCACCATGGGCAATACCAAAGAGCTGTCAAACGTCAGGGACCAGATTGTAGACCTGCACAAGGCTGGAATGGGCTACAAGACCATCAGCAAGAAGCTTGGTGAGAAGGAGACTTTTATTGGTGTGATTATTCAGAAATGGAAGAAATACAAAATGAAAAATCAATCGCCCTCGGTCTGGAGCTCTATGCAAGATCTCGCCTCATGGGGTACATATAATCATGAGAAAGGTGAGGGATCAGCCCAGAACTACATGGAAGGAGCTCGTTAATGATCAGTTGGGACCACAGTCACCAAGCAAACCATTGGTAACATACTACGGCGCAATGGATTGAAATCCTGCAGCGCCCGCAAGGTCCCCCTGCTCAAGAAGGCACATGTAGATACCCATCTGAAGTTAGCCAATGAACATTTAATGATTCAGAGAAGGCTTGGAGGAAGTGCTGTGGTCAGATGAGACCAAAATTGAGCTCTTTGGCATCGACTCAGTTTGCAGTGTTTGAAGGAAGAGAAATGCTGACTATGACCTCAAGAACACAAAAATCTGTGGAGGGAGCTAAAACTTTGAGTTGCCAAGTGACAGCCAAGAATCCTTAAGGATTTTGAGAGTATCTGTAAAGAGCAATGGACCAAAATCCCTCCTGAGATGTGTACAAACCTGGTGACCAACTACAATAAAAGTCTTACCTCAGTACTAGGGTAGTCCTTATCAAGTCCATTTTTTTTTTTTTTTTTTTTGCAAAATGTTAGTGTCTTAACCTCTTAAACTGTTTCTTTTAACTTCAAAATTAGAAATATGCAAAAATGTTGACAAAAAAAATGATATTTAGAGGTAGCTCAATCATGTGGAAGATTGCCTATGTTAAGCTGTGTGCATATTTTGTGTTGCAAGTGTGTTGCATATTGTGATATGCAAGTAATATTAAAAGTTGCTGCAAATGAACTACATTTTATTGAAATCAGAGCAACACTGACATGACAACAATCTAAAAAAAGCACAGTTTTCAACAATCCCTCATTTCTGATGCTCAGCAGCCAGTGTTGACTTTTTGCAGTCCGGATAGATCCGTCGGTGATCTTCCACCACATGGAGAAACTGCAATTGTTCTTCAGAGTGTGTGAGATAGCCATTGTATTCTTGAATCAGAGCCACTCCTCTCTCGGCGTGATCATTGACTACTTTCATTGCATGTATGGTTGCCTGTGCCTCCTGATAATCTGCTTGATTCGGCCAAAGTCCCGGGTCAATTTCAAGGAACGTAATGTAATTTTTTAAACCAAAAAATGTGCTCTAAACCCAAACAATAACCAAGGTGTTCATCAATAGAAATATGTATTGATTCCACCAGGAAAGGTAAATCTGCTAAATCGGGTCATGGATGGATTAATTTTGATTTAGTTTCTACAATAAGTCAACTGAGATATGTATCTAAAATAAATATTTAGGAATATATGGTGCATTAGATGCTTTTATGGAGATTTTTTTGGAATTTTACTAGCCAGGTACAATACCAATTCAAATGATCTGTTTTTATGAAAATCATCAAAATCTCAGAAAGTTTAAAGCTATTGAGCTACCAGTAATTATTATGTTACTGCCATAAAAATTGGCATGCTGCATTTTCTTATATAAAGGAACAATTTGAAGGGTTAAGAGCATGACAATTGGAGACTTTAAAAATAAGGACCACCCTACTCAGTACTTGGTGGAGAAACCTTTGTTGGCAAGCATAAAGGCTTCTTTTGCTTGGGGATCAAATACTTATTTCACTTAATAAAATGCAAATCAATTTATAACCTTTATACAATGTGTTTTTTTCTGGATCCTTCATTTCTTTGTAAGTGGGCAAACTTACAAAATTCAGTAGGGGATCAAATAATTATTTTCCTCACTGTATATATATATTGCACAGTGGACACTAGAGGTGCTCTAAGGAGGGAAGTTTCTTCTACTTTCTTTTTTCCACTTGATTTGTCGCTGCTCCCTCCTAATGGAGATTTTTTTTAAACGGCCACTAAATCCTGCAATCTGCCATAATACTGACAGCACTGCAGTTTTTAATAAAATCATAAGCATTGATCTTTTTTTGGAGCCCCAAATTATCTTATCTTGAGCATAATAAAAATGTCTAACAATGGTACTTCAACATTGTGCAATGCTTAGAGAAGAACCAATGGTTTCTTTTAGATGATGTAAAGGATTTTGCTTTTATGTCATGGGTCTGAATAACTTTTTGACTCAGGGATTTCACTCAAAAAAATTTCTTAGCAATAAATGTTTTGAAATGTGTACTTGTCTTACTAACAGCATTTTCACTGTTGCCAGTTTTGACTGTTTAAATGTTTTCTAGTGATCTGCAGTGTAATTGCTGGTGGGAGTATGATATGTAAATGATGATCCAAATAAAACATGCATTCAAACAATACAATACTTAATGTATTAATGTTATGTTTTTTGCCATTAGAACACCAGCTACAGTCAAACTAACAGGCACTAAAATATATAGCGTGTATGCTATTCCAAATAAAGTTTATTATTGCATGAATATGGGTCAAAGTTGATACAAAAGTACACAATTGAACATCATTACAAAAAACCTGATGCTTTGAAACAGCATAAGCACAGATGAAAGAGGTCAACAAACCCACCACAATAGAGATTTTGATTATTGTACATTGTTATTAAATGTAGGTGTAGTAAAAGATCATGTTCGATGATTTGGAAATGTTCCACAAGGGAGCAGAGTTACAACTGTTGGTGTGCATATCAGTTTAGTCTCTACGTGGCCTTGCTTTTCTGAGCTGGTTCTGACTCTTGTTCATATTCTATCTCCACATATGCCCGTTTTTTCCTGATTGGGCCTTTGAGTGGAGCTTTTCCTTTCGTTTTGGCCTTTTTCTTTTCCTCCAACTCTTCTTCCAACTCTTCCTCACTGGATTCCTCCTCCTCATCATCATCATCATCTTCCTCATCCTCATCACTGCTTCCCTTCAGGTTGTTCATATCCTGTAAAACAAAATCAGGATTTAGATAATGTCACTCTCAGATATTAAATCATGTTTTTTTTTAATGTAACATTTTACATCTAAATTACCTCAAAATCACTGAGATCACTCTCTTCAATCTCATCCTCAGCAATAAATTCTCTCGTCCCAGACACCTGAAAGACAGAAAAAAAAACTGCTTGGCCAACACAGGGATAAATTAAATATTAAAATATATAATAAGTAATTTTAAATTATAATAATATGATGCAGCCTTGGTGAGCATAGGAGACTTTTTTTTTTGAAAGTCAAACACATGAATTTATTTATTTTTTTTAAATCTCACCATCTCCAAACTTTTGAAAAGTGGGGTACACTGTCCTGTTACAGACATACAAGTAATAGAAACGCAGCTGACAGGAAATAAAGCTAATACCTCTTCGTCTTCCTCTTCCTCTGATTCTGATTCACTCTCCTCATCCTGTTTTTCCATAGCTTTATCAAAGGCGTGGATGGGGAAGTTGTATATGTCTCCATACTAAAATGAAAAAGGAAACTTTAAATGCAATCACCGATCTGACACAAGCAGGAAAAGCATGTGCCAAAAATCCACGTACTGTTCCTTGTTTTAGACGGTCTAGCAGTTCTTTTTCAATAGCATTTTCCAGCTGAGCAGCAATAAGGGCTTTTTCCTGTTGGAGAGATGGAAAAGTGAGCAAATAACACTCAAATTCAATTCCACATTTGATCCCAAGAGTTATTTTAAATCAGGCCCCCCCCCAGAAGGGAAGAGAACTCAGCTGTATAAACACTCAAACAAAATAAAAATACAGGATATAAAAATATTCAGGATTGCATGCATCATCAGTAAATCACTCACCTCCCTCCTCTTTTCTCGTCTCTCTACTTTTCTACTAAGTGGAACCAGTTTTCTCCTGGATACAAAAAAGGCACCATTTAAGAGATGATATACATGGTCAGCCAGGCAATGAAATTACACAATTCTTCACCTTTTAATTTAATTTTTAAAAGAAATTAATACTGATTAAAAGTGACAAAAGACATTTACAATGCTACAACAGATTTCAATTAAATGCCATTATTTTTTAATTTATATTCAAAGAATCTTTAAAATGGTTTCAATATTGATTAATTAATATACCATTTTCAATATTGATAATTAAATGTTTCTTGAACACCAAATAAGTATATTATATTTATTTCTGAAGGATCATGTGACACTGAAGAACGGAGTAAAGGCTGCTGAAAATGTAGCTTTGCCAAAACAGGAACATATAACATTCTAAAATACAATAAATATTTTAAATTGTAATAATATTTTACAATATTACTGTACTGTATTTTCAATCATATAAGCCTTTTAAGCAGCGACTTATTTCAGAAACATTAAAATTATTATTTTGAGCTGAAATTAATTGATGTGAGAAGAGGAGATCATAGAACATTCACAGCACTGCACTATTGGTGCACTGAGTGCAGCAATTGAACTGAAGAAAGGTACTCACTGTCGTTTCAGTGTGAGTTTGCGGATTCGAATAAGATACTGAGTGATCTTTGTCAAGCGCTGTTTGCACTTGTGTCTGATGTACCGCGGCCAATAAATAAGGTTCTCATCAATCTGTTCCAAAGCCTTCGCATAGTTTCTATCAAGTTTCACCTGAGAAAGAGTTAAAGTACAGTAGCACAAGCATATTAAACATTTCAGTGTGAACGTCTGATATCAAATGATTTATGTTTCTTGCTCGTTTAATCCTCATACCTTCTCCCACATGCGAGCAGGGAATGCTGCTCTCTCAATAACTTTCATGTAAAGATAACACTGGCCTAATGACACAGAACAGTTGCAAAGATCAAGAAATAAATATTCAGAAACATTTAGCTGACGTTTAAAGTCCATAGGGTTACAAAAACGTTTTTAAAATGATTATCATACCTTTATCCTCTCTTACAGTAGCATACTGACTGTTGGCAAGAGGACATGATGAACGATTGCAAAGGCCTGTGATGTTGTATTCGTTTCGACAGAACAGTTGAGTTTTCGTTCTTCAATGACAATAAATCAAAAAGTTAGAATATTCTTCCACAATTTGGGGAATGCACATAAAAATAAGAAAAACTTTGTTAAATTATTAGGCACAATCACATATACTTACTTTACTTTGTAGGAACAAAAACTCTTACTGCCGATAAGGTCCCAAATAACCTTTAAAAGACAGATGATTCAATATCAAGGCTTATGCAGCTCATTTTATAGATCATTCCTTTATCAATTAACTTATTTTGATAAGATTTTGTTTCAATTATTACTGGTTCAGTAAAATGTTATTATTAAATTCATCCGTGTTGATTGTCAATAAAATAAGATATATTTTATATATAAATTGTACGTAATATGTTTTCTTGTAGCGCTTTACTTACATCGTCGTGTTGCATTCTGACAGCTTGTTTGGACGGTCGTCGCTTTGAAAGTTGTGTAACGTTTCTCTACGTAAGATTAGGCACCTTTACGTAAATACCAGCGCTAATTTGATACAATGAAATTTAAGATAAAATGTTTATAAAAGCCCAATCAACTGATCAAACAAATACCACATGGAAGTTACAGGCGGCAGCCATGTTAACAGTGTAACAAGAACAGTCTTCTTCTTTTATAAAGGCGATTCACTCTTTAAGAGAAATGTCGCCATCTACTCGACTGGAGAGCAAACAGTATTTCTTGCATGGGCACCTGTAGTTTTAAATCCCGTGGATCAATTAGAGCGCATGCTAGCCAAATGAAAAAATAAATAAAAATAAAATTCATTAAATAAAAAGCCACAATACACATATTTACTATACAACAAAAATACATGATGATATGCAGTTTCATGTACATCACACTCATCACATAACCCATTTCCATGCAAACCCATAATGTTTCATAAGTGCCAGTCTTGATTTTTAACCATGTGTGACCCAGACTTAGACAGTAATAGTAAAATATTTTCTATTTCTGTGCTGTCTGTGCATCTTCCTTTGTTATACTATTGTCCCGACTCCCATCTTATTTGCCATTAATTCATATTCATTTATTTATTTGCCATATATATATATATATATATATATAAATGTACATATTATTTTTATATTATATGTACATATTACATACTATTAACTTTTTCCTTTTAAAATAATTGTTGCCGCCTCCTTTACCATAGGTACTTTAATACTTTAGTACTGTATTATCTATTTTAATATTTAAAGTATCATATATGTTTTGAAAATACTGAAAATTCCTTACAATCATACGAGCTAAGCCACTATATGACTGTACTTCTGCAGGCCTAAGCCAGTGTGGCAATAAATTAATCGACTTCACTTTACGGGAATTTAACAGTTTATTATAATATTTTATTTCAGTTAGGCTAGTTATTATATATAGTTAGTATTATCTATCATTATTCTACTTATAAATATTAGCTATAATTAGTGGTATTTCTTTGAGGAATAAATCAGTGTTTGTGAACGAATTGTAGACTTAAGTGAATGAATCATCCACATCCACTAATTAGTATTGATTCGCTAATATCACGTAAAACAAACGTTCATTTAAATAAAATAAATGTGTAAATTATTATAAATTCACCATTGCCATTTAAATTGAGAAATGACAACTCTACCTACTTAGCGTAGTGTAGAGTAGCGTTGTGAACCACCACGCAAGCCACGCAAATGCGTAGGGCCCTGCAGACTTGAGGGGCCCCATGCTGGCAAAAAATAGTTAACTGAATTGATGGCTCCTTTTGACATCATTTATTACCAGGCGGTCTGGATAATTTAGAAAGAAACAATCATTAAGCACACGTATCCAAGCATCACTCAAAAAAGGAAGACGTGAACTTGAAAGCTGTGCCTTCACCTGTTACGTTTGCCGGCAAATTTTGTGAATTGGAAAACTGATTAAAATTCAGGAATCAGATACTTAAGGTCAGGAATTGGATACTTTTAAGGTCAGGAATCGGATACTTAAGGTCAGGAATCGAATACTTGTTTTAAATTAAAATTTCTAGTCCGCTAATTGATTCCTGTGTGTGCATTTCAATGTGATTTTAAACTATTTAAAGTGTTTATAGGCTGCTGAATTATGTTCATTCAGCTGATAAAAAAGTGTTTTGCAAAAAGACAGTATGAATATGTTTGATATTTGAAATAATAAATATTTGACTTTTATTTACTATCTTAAAGCTGAAAGGAGCAAGAGCTACATTTTAGAAAATTTTTGTCTGCTGTATGCAGAATTAGGTAAGATAAATATATCCAGTCCTAAGTAAAATAAATAAATCCAGTAAGATAAATAAATCAATTAAGAAAGATAAATAAACCCAAAGTAAAATAAATCCACTTTTTTAATATCTCGCTTAATAATTCTGTTCAATATTACTGTTGTGTAATAAAAATGTGCTCCCCAAATGGTAAACCTGCCCCTGTGTTTACAGTATTTACAAAACATTTATGGTACATTTATTAATACATAGATATTATAGAATGTTAATTGGCCAAAGAGAAAATGAAGAGTATACAAATATAAATATAATCATAATATATATTAAAATATTAAATAAAAATAAGAAACCGTCAGTGAATGGATTTAAAAGAATGTGGGATGGGTTGAATAAAAGTTTTTTGTTGTAACCAAACCTATTTTATTTTGTGCTCTTATATTCATTCATTCAATTTATTGATAATAATAGCCCATTCAAACTTCATTCAAATGCTGTCATGTACGACTGGTATGCATATGTATCATGTCTTAGTGCTGCACTGTCTTTGTCATTCTTAATACAAAATTAAATGTTAATAGGCTATTTTAATAATCTCCATTTCTGATAATCCCAGGGGTCGAGTTAATATGTCGATTAATATGTCGTAGCCACAACAAAATTCTAAGTAAACCGAACATAACATAACACCCCCATATTTAGCTGTTAATTTAGAAGTTTATTAACAGTCGCGCCCACCATGGACTGCTCTCCATCTGTGGATCAACATCAATAAAGTTGATAAATTGCTCGTGGGCATTTCAAGACAACATATACCTCTCGCCAGCATGTCATTCCGAACTGCAAAATACCCATTAACATTGAAACATGTTAATGGGTATTTTAACATTAACATAACATGGGTATTTTAACATTAACATAAGAGACAATAAAAGTGAAATACCAGTGGATTAACATCAATAAAGTTGATAAATTGCTCATGGGCATTTCTTGACAACATATCCCTGATATGATACAACACTATAGTTGATTAATGGCTCAAAACCCTGCTAATACATTTCATGGAGAAGTGTCTCCAAGCACTCTGACACAGCAAAGGTACTGTCACGGTTTTTCTTAGTTTCACCCTCATGAAGATGAAGATAAGAGTTTCATTGATAGATAAGAAGATAAGAGTTTTCAAACTTGATCAGCCTTTATATTTGCATCATATAAAGTCTTGTTGAACTTAGTTTATTTAAACTAAGTTCAAATAAACTTAAGTTAAACAAGACTTTATATGATGAATAAATATAAAGGCTGATCAAGTTTGTCAAGCATGCATGAGACAGGACCTAAAGCAATGAAACTCTTATCTTGGAGAAACAAAAACACCAGGCAAAGAATACAATTTATAAAACCTTTAGACCCCAAATAACACCTATGTTGCAAGTCACGTTTGCGTACAGAACAACCGGCTCTGCTCCCTTCTACCTAAACTCATTACTTCAGACTTGCGTGCCATCCAGAAACGTGTGCTCTGCAAGTGAACGTCGTCTTGTGATACCATCTCAAAGAGGCACAAAATATCTTTCTCGGACCTTTACCTGGTCTGTTCCATGCCCGTGGAATGATCTGCCTAACTCAACCAGAGCTGCTGAGTCTGTGGCCATTTTCAAGAAATAGCTGAAGACGCATCTTTTTCGGCAACACTTGATCCATTAATACTAACACTTTATATTCCATTCTATATCTATCTATTTATATATATACATATATAAGTACATGTACTGCGCTAGATTAAACTGGAAAGGGTCATAGCACTTGCATATTGTTGTCCTATTGTTAGTTTAACTGCTTCTATTGTTCTCATTTGTAAGTCGCTTTGGATAAAAGTGTCTGCTAAATGAACAATGTAAATGTAATGTTGCATAATTGCTTTAACCATATATTGAGAACAGGGAACACCCCACAATCATGGAGAGAATCAGCCCTCTCAATTATGCCAGAGGAATTGGAAGAATAAGAATCATCATACAGACCAGTTTCAGTCATAAATGTTGACTTTAAATCTAGGAGACAGGAGGTCATTATCACTGAGTAAGTGGATATAGACCAAACTGGTTTCATATAAAACAGGCGGACATGGATGATTTAAGGAGAGCTGCTGGTGAGCTACTCCACTTGAATAGAGCAGTGCCAGGGTTGCCCCTTAAGCCCTAATCTATGTAGTCACTTTATTGAACCTTTGGTGCAAGAAAAAGAGAGGATTCAGAGATAAAGGGACTTCAATCAGAGATTAACCTGAGTCTATCCCAAAATTGATGACCTTTCTAATAATATATAATTCTTACTATGGATATAAAATAAATATCCAAGACTCAGACCATTACTTTACACCCCGTCCCGATATAAGGCGGTGATATGACTTTAGATGGAATTCTCCCTCAATTAAATACTTGGGAACAAAACTCTTTAGACAGGTAACAAGAGGAGTAAAAAGTATTTATTTGGCTTAAAAATGTAGCAAAGTAAAAGTAAGTTTCAACAAATTGAAATATTTTTAAAAAAGCAAAAATTGGGAGGAAAAGGCTCCTTAAGTACAGTAACAGTACTTCGAAACTTTACACAACAAAGTTGTGGAACAAAGCCATTCAGGGTAAGTAATCAGCAAAAATTTTATATACACTGTTTTTTATGTACACAGTGTTGACAGAACCGGGTTAATACGATCATACTTCCTGTAAGACTTCTAGCTGCAGCATTTTGAACCACCTGGAGTTTTTTTATAAGCGTGCAGGGCAATCGCCCAGTAGACTAGAGCATTACAGTAATCTAGCCTTGAGGTCATGAATGCATAAATTAACTTTTCTGCATTTGACATTCATATGTTGTAATTAAGAGATATTTTTAAGATAGAAAATAGGTATTACCAATGCAAGAAATCATTGTAAAAAGAAAGATTGCTTTCAAATAGCACCCAGTTTTCTAACTGATGACGAAGACTTGATAAAAAGTGATGTTCTGTTTCTTCTTGATTTTGTGTACTGCAATTTTGGCATTTACTCATTTACTTGGCTTCATCACTGTCTCCTCTCCACTAGTAAGCTGGTGTGTGGTGGGCGTTCTGGCGCAATATGGTTGCCGTCGCATCATCCAAGTGGATGCTGCACATTGGTTGAGGACATCTTCCATGTAAAGCGCTTTGAGAACCCAGAAAAGCACTATATAAATGTACAAAATTATTATTACTATTATTTACAAAAATGTCTTTCTCCAATTTATGAACATTTTGCAAGGATGTATACACTGGGGAAAACCAAGGTGCTTTATAAAATCTGACTGAAAGATCAGACAACAGACTGAATAAATATTGGTCAACTTATCATACAACTTACCTTATCAGATCTAGCATACACACTGAATAAATATTGGTCAACTTATCATATCTACAACTTACCTTATCAGATCTAGCATGTGACTATTAAAGGCACGTTGTAAGACGTCAGGGCTACTGTCAGCAACATGAACTTGAGTTATTTTACAGAGTAAACCTAATAGTGAAATATTAATAATATAATTGAATAATTATAATGATATTTACAAACATTAGTCAATTCAATATTCAAACCATCCCAACGATGTTGACCACAGCAGTGATCTCGCTCCAAACTGCATTTTTCCGACTTCCTTTGATTCCTCTTTTCAAGCTGCCCAATAACAAGTTGGTTCGACTGAACTTGCATGGTCAAAGTTTCAATCTCTAGGTCGGAGAAGTTCCTCTTCTTGGTTGGGTTACGTTTCTCCATGTCATAAACTTATAAGGCTTATAAACCATGCATTTTTTTAGGGGCGTGATATCTAACAATTGTTTTCAGCCGCCACATTTATCAAGGTACGATTATTCGTACGATGGGATTGGCGGCATACAAATGTTTAATGAATCACACGTGAACCCCGTCGTAAGATGATTTCTGCGCTCGGATTTGTACTCAATTCTACGTTGGATTGATAAATGAGGCCCACTATGTCCAAACTTTTGGGGAGAGGACGCTGACACTGTATGTTCGCCGCTTCTCCACTCGAGTTTTAACTGTGTTTTATTTGAACTTAGACTATCTTAATGACTGTAACCAGTAAAATCCATCAAAATTATAATTGGGACTGTTGTACAGATATTACCGCCTCAGATAACTCCACTCGGCTGGTAGTGGTTGGTAGCAAGTGCCTGCAGTTAGCTGTGTAGCTAACCGGCCACGGCTTGTTCTAGCTCTGCCTGCATTCCCCAGCACTTACAGCTCCTTGTGATGCTTACCATGATCCACCTCTTCTGGTCTCGATTGCTCCAGCCACGTCATGGATGATTTTTTGGTGCCAAGTTCGTCTTCTGTGGCTAGCGGTTAACAACAGACGTCAAGCCCGTGTGGCTGGTATAATGAACCACTCAAGTGATGGGATATAACAACTACTACACTCCATCATGTATATCAGTCATTAAAGAACTTGGACTCCTACATCAACCCTGTTATATCCACAGAAGCGCTTGACGATAGTTTGTATACTCTCGCTCTGTTGATGCCATCCCTTCTGTCATTTCAGAGTTGTACAAATTTATTTGAACTTTCTGTGCAAAAATATGCTCTTCCAATATAATAATACTTGGAGATTTTAACATTCATGTCAATAATCCTTCTTGCCACTTTGCTACAGAATTCTTGCAGTTACTGGACTGCTTAAACCTCAGATAATATGTTGATGTACCAACACACACCAAGGGGAACATTCTTGATCTGTTCATTACTGAGTCTGCCCCTCTAAGTGCACCATTTGTGTATGATCTGGGTGTATCTGACCATGAGATAATTTCCATGGAGCTGTCTTCCTACATCAAGCCCAAACGTGAATTATGTTTCAGAAACCTGAAAAACATTAACACAGAAAACCTGACCTCAAGTCTTCAACATGTGGAATTTTACAATAAGACATTGAGCAGCATTTTGGATTTCTATGCACTCATCAAAGTTAGAACACTTACGTTTTCCCGCTCAGCTCCCTGATTCACAAGTGACCTGCAGAAAATGAAAGCAGCTAGACGTGCCCTTGAACTACGGTATAAAACTTCTGAACTAACTGTTCACAAGCTGGGCTATCGAGACCACCAAAAAGCTTATTTGAAGTCCATCAAAGAAGCACGGTCACAGTACTATTAAAATATTATTCAAAATAGTCCTGGCAATTCCAAATGGTTGTTTTCCACCATAAATCATCTCCTTAAACTTCAAATTGCTCCACTCATTGGAGCTACAGAAGAACAATGTAATGGTTTTATGACCTTTTTTAGAACCAAAATTGCTAAAATTCGCTCATCCCTTTCTGTTTCCTCGTCTGTTCCAACTGCCGACCCACAGTTCTGTATTTCGAGGCTACTCTGCTGCTTCCCAGAAGGTACTCGATTTGAGGTTGAGGACACTATCAGGGGGGTGAGATCCTCCACCTCTGCCCTCGTCACCATGATAATAAATCAGTCCCATTATCACCATGATAATAAACCAATCACTTCAGTCTGGTCACGCACCGTCTGACCTAAAAACGGCTATAATCATACCATTACTCAAGAAACCTACCCTTGATCCTCAAACTCTTGCTAATTATAGGCCCATATCCAACCTGCCATTTCTCTCTTTTGGTTTTGGAGAAAGTAGTTGCTAGGCACCTTTAGGACCACCTCAAAACACAACAACATCTTTGAACATTTTCAGTCTGGCTTCCGTCACACCCACAGCACGGAAACAGCCTTAGTGAGAATTACAAATGACCTGCTAAAAAAACAAACTACAGCTGGTCCAAAACGCAGCAGCTCGAGCTCTTACCAGAACCAGGAAGTATGACCATATTAGCCCTGTTCTGTCAACACTGCATTGGCTCCCTATTAAACATCATATACATTTTAAAATATTGCTGATTACTTACAAGGCACTAAATGGTTTAGCTCCCCAGTACTTGAGTGAGCTCTTAACACGTTAAAGTCCTTCACATCTATTGCAATCTCAAAATTCCGGCCAGTTGATAATACATAGAATATCAAAATCGACTGCTGGTGGTAGATACTTTTCCTATTTAGCACCAAAATTTTGGAACAATCTTCCTAACATTATCCGGGAAGCAGACACATTCTGTCAGTTCAAATCTAGACTAAAAACACATCTCTTTGACCTAGCATACACATAACACATTATAGACTTCTATAATTCAATGTTAGGCTGCATAGATTAGGTCAGCTGGAACCGGGAACACTTCCCATAAATCCTGATGTACTTGTTACATCATAAGAAGAATGGCGTCTACGCTAATATTAGTCTCTCTGTTTATCCTGAAGTTTACCACAGTCCGTCGGATCCAGGCCGTATCCAGATCTGATGAAGGACCTGCGCCTGGACATGACGACAACGCAGTCCTGAAGTGTCAACTAGTCTCTCCCCTGTGAAGGCCTTCTTCCCTTCCCTTTACCTCTGTACAGATAAAACGTTGTCGGTATAATGCCGGTTCACGTGGCTACGCGGAAGCAATAAAAATTCTGTATTATACATTTTAAGGCCAGACAAGTAGTTTGTTGAGGGTTGGTTTGTAAAGAAGGACTACAAGCCTGCGCACATATATATTCAAATGCGCATACCTATAGAGTAAACCCATAATACGCATGTGCACGCCATCAGCGTTCTCACAGGTTCGCATTTTTAAAGTTTGCTCAGAGAGAACTTAAGGGTTTTCTGTTAGAACGATGTCTTGTTAGCGGTCCCTAAGTTAATTACTAATGTTCGTTGCGACGGAGGTGAATCAATCAAAACTAACTTTAGCTGGACAATAACTTTATTCTAGAGCTGCTGTAAAGCCAAAACGATCTCTGTTACTTTCATTTCCTATTATCACTGTAAAGCTGCTTTGAAACAATCTATATTGTTAAAAGCACTATATAAATGAAGGTGACTTGACTTGACTTGCTAATGACAGCTGATGCTGGTTCACCATCACTCCTTATCCTCCTGGACCTTTCTGCAGCGTTTGACACCGTTGACCACAGTATACTTCTCAAATGACTGCATCACTCTATTGGACTTTATAACATCGCCTTGCACTGGTTCGAGTCATACCTCACAGACAGATCTGAATATGTGGCCATGGGAAGCTCAAGGTCCCGTTCACATGCGGTTGGTTGCAGGGTACCAAAGGGCTCAGTTCTAGGACCTATCTTATTCATTCCTTACATGCTCCCTCTCTGCAAAGTCATCAGTCGCTTGGGAATTCCTGTCTATTGTTACGCTGATGATACACAATTATGCATGAAAACTGACACTCATTCATCATCATCATCGTCATCGACATTATCAACAACTCTACCTACACTCACTGCCTGTCTGGTAGAGATAAGGGTGTGGATGAATCACAACGTTCTCAAGCTGATATTAGTAGCCATCCTCATTGATTCCCCTCATCAGACCAGATCATCCACCATAACCTGTATTACATTCTCTGGCCAGGACATTCCCCTATCACCATTAGTCACAATCTCGGTGTCAGGTTTGACCCACACTTAACCTTTGAGGCCCACATTAAATATCTCTGCTTGACTTGACTTGACTTGGTCTCTCTCCTCACACATCAGTGTGATACCCCCACTTACCTTAAAGAACTCATTACTCCAAAGATCTCAGCACGTTCTCTCCGCTCCACAAACACTCATCGGCTCCATCTCCCTAGGACTTAGGCTATTTTATGTTACCTCTTTTGTAGCACTATGAGATTGTCTTTAAATTGTAAAGTGCTTTATAAATAAAATGTATTATTATTATTATATGACGTTTCACAACACTACGGAGAACCAGGTGTGTTCTGAGAGTCACATAGCACTGTGGTTTTCAACCTGTGGGCTGCAGACCACTTTATTAAGATTATAATAAACGTAAATATTATTACAATGACATACAGGAGTTGTACATTAGGCATGCACGAGCCCGTTATTACTAATGCGCAAACAAACCGTGTATGTGCGCTCCCAGCTCTCTGATCGCTTTAACATCGTATTTTTGCATGAACACAGTTCAATATATTTGTGTAGTTGTCCTAATTAATGTTCAGTGGGTGTTTTATAATGGATGCTCATATGACTGGCCAGCCACGAGAGCATGATTCACCGCAATGACTGCCACATATACTTTGAGCGTGGATGGGTTGCATCCTTTGTCCAGCAGCTCTTGCAGAAAGGTTAGAATACATGACACATCACTTGAGGACGGGTCCTCATTCCGGACTGTACACTAGTCAGAGAACATATAGAAGCATAGAGGTGCCTCGTAGATGGGGCTTTAGCCTTCAAAATGGTGTTAGTTACACTTGCATAGAGCTGTAAAGACTCTTGTCAAGTGGCCAAACGTGCAGGCACCACAGCTGGGGATGCCAAATCGCCCCTCTCATTTGCGAGAAAAGGTCCTTCCTCAACGGCCAAGGGGCTGCAGGCTGCAGCTGTATTAACCCTCAGAGGTCGGCAATCACGCCGGCGTGATCTGCTCGCTTGTTTCCTTATCAGTTGAATTGAGACCCGAAATACTCTTTTGACATTGATTTTACAAACAAGTTTCATACATCAATCGATTCTGTTAAATGTGTATTATTTTTGTGTATACTCACAATAAAAACAAAGTGTTTTTTGCCAAATAAAGAAAAATAAACACGAAGCGAGTTCTGCCTTCTCTCTGCCAGTGTAGTCCATTCTGAAACGCGTCCGAAAATGAACTGTAACTCAGCGAATACTCAGTCAAACAGGCATACAGACACACAGGCATGAAGCTTGAATTCTCTTCTTTTAAATGAAGTAATTTATATAAAAAACAAATATTCTCATCTTGTGAAATCTGTATTAAAAGAGAGCGATTCCAGTCGACCTCATTACAGCTCATTCAGATGTAATGTGACACGCCCACGGAGAGCGCGCGCTATTCAAATGCAAATGTCTGAGGCAATCCGCGCAATTCTGTGAACGCCCCCATATCAGCTCGAGAAAACACAAGTTTATTCAGATCATTACTTGTTTACACCGTCTTGCAGCGCTGTGAGGAATAATAATAATGGAAAATGTAGGCTACCTCAGAAGTGCGGGTATATCGAGGAGCGAGCTGAGGAATACTAGTAAGTTTTTTTCCTTCTCACAAGAATTGGGTTTCTGTTTATGAATGAATGAACGGCAGAGATGCGCGCTGTTTACCACAGCTGGCAAAGACAGTTTAAATTTAAATCGCGTGTTTGAATGAATGATGATGTTTTAGCAAACTGTATTGCTATACTGAGATGAGTAAAAATCGACTGAAATATGTTGAAATAAAATGTAGGCTATTTGTATAAGCAACGTATTAAACTGCAAATTAACAATATGCCCTAATATTTCATGAAAACAACGTTACAGTCAGGCGAAATATGAAAGACAACATCTTGTTGACTAGATTTGGGTACAGTTTTTACTGTAGAATATAGTCAAATAAGCTTTTGTTTAGCAATTTCTATATATAAAATACTATTTTTGTCAAAAATAAAGTCATCAACTAAGATGTTAGCTGTTCCAATGTTGACTATATTCAAACTAATTAATACTTTAATAAAATGTAGGCCTATAATCATTTTTTTTTTACAAAGAAAGAGTACACTTGAAATATTGTTGAAATTGTAATTATTGTTGTAAATGTAACCTTTTTAATAAAATAGCAAAACATATTTACAAGATAGATGTAAGCAAAATCTTAAATGGTCAATATAAGTCTTCTTCTAAATATATCTTTTGTCCTTGCATTGTGGCTCAGTCAGTTTCACACCTGAATGAATGGCTAATTATGCAGAGTGGGTGGGACATTGTATTCTCAGCTGTAAACCACTCCTCGTTCACGCCCCCCTCGCATATTGGCTTTCCAAGCAAAACCTGTTTTACATCAATTTAAATCAATGTATGGTTTTATGTGAACGATAAAGCAAGACTATTTTCACATAATTTTGAAGAAAAAACTCTAGGCGAGGACATCCATTAGTCAAAAGTCTTATTGACACATATTTACTATGTGTTTTGTGGCCTTATTTCAGAAATTGTAGTTTTTAGTTTTTTCAATAACCATGCATAAACATTATTCTCTCAAAAATGAAAACATGTACATACACGTGGCTCACATATTATGGTAGCCCTGTTTGTGCTTTATAGAGTGAATTTACACCTTTGCCATTAATATGTTTATAAGCAACTGAAAAAAGCACAAATGTCAGGGCATGTCAGAACATCTCAAGGGCCCCAAAAACAGCCCAGACCCCAGAGGGTTAACTTGGGGAACCACGTCTGGTTCCGCCAGAGTGGGGCCACCAGGTGCACAGAGCCTCTGACTTCCCTGATTCATCTGATGACCCTTAGGGAGCAGGGCAATTGTAGGGAAAGCATACAGGTGAGCACTGGGCCAGTCGTGGGCCAGGGCATCTCGTCCTTTGGTAAAATGTTTGGCAGTGAGAGTTGTCTTCAAAGGTGAAGAAGTCCACCTCTACCCTCCCGAAGACGTTGTACTGTGAAGAGGTTGTAGTGTGTGAGTAGGTAGGCGTCTTGCCATCCTGTAGAGGGACTTAGACCTGAGGCCGCCTTGGTGATTTATGAAGGCCATCACCGCCATGTTGTCTGAACGGACAAGGATGTGGTGCCCCTTTAGGGCTGGCAGGAGGGTTTTTAGGGCCAGAAAAACTGCCATCATTTCATTTTCGATTTTGATATGCAGGATCTGCTCCAAGGCTGGACCAACAGCTGAACACCGGTTGGCCCTCGCACAGAGCTCCCCAACCTGAGTTGGAGGTATCTGTCATGACCACCTTCCTTCTGGAGTTCAGTCCCAATTGGACGCCTGTTTGGTACTGGTAAAAAGGTCACAGCTCTGATACAGAGCTGGTTCATCTTCAGGCTAAGGCATCCAAGGCAGCAAATGTTTACGGAACATGGGCCTTGAGCCAAAATTGAAGGGGCCACATATGAAGCAGGCCCAGTGGAATCACAGAGGAGGCAACCGACATCAGGCAGAGCATCCTCTGCAATGATTTGAGGGGAAGAGAAATGAACGATAACTGTTCCCAGGAAAGCGACCCGCTGAATGAGAATGAGCATTATTTACCAAGTATGTTTACACTCACAAGGAATTTATCTTGGTGACAGGAGCTTCCAGTGCAGAAGTACAGACATACATAGTGCAGACATGCATAGGAGTTACACAGTAAAAATGAAATCTAAAAATAATATAAAGATAATATGATCCACTGACAGATTGGGGTTGGCACGGAGAGCTGGGTCAGTTTGGCTGTGAAAATATCAGGCATGATGGTATTGAATGTTGAACTGAAGTCCACAAACAGGATCCACGCATAAGTCCCTGGTCTGTCCACATGTTGCAGGATATAATGCAGTCCCATGTTGACTGCATCATCCACAGACCTGTTTGCTCCGTAGGCAAGGGTCCAGAAATTTTCTTCAGGTAGGCCAACACCAGTCTTTTAAACAACTTCATGACCACAGATGTAAGGGCACGGTTCAGGTCTCTGAGATCAAGGATGGGCCTGAGCCCACCGTCTTTCTTGGGAACAAGGAAGTAGTGGCTGTAAAATCCTGACTTACTACTCGCTGGCAGAACCGTCTCCACTATGCGTTTTGATAACAGACTGTGCACTTCGGATTGGAGAACGTGTTCTGAACCGAAGTTCAAATAATACCTCTGAAACGAGGGGGTCTGCGAGCCAACTGGAGCGAGTAGCCTCGTTCTATAGTCTGCAGAACCCAGTAACTTGGGGGCTGCTTACACGATACTGTTCTCACAGAAAACCCTTAATGCGCTCCGGTCTGCTCATTTGCACAACAACAGTGCCTGGTGGCTCGAGAACGCAAACCTTCAAATATCTTCCAAGGTGCAAGCGTTGAAAAGTTTGAAAAACTTAATCATCTCCATGTAAGCTTCAAAAACACGAATCTGTGAAAACGCTGACGGCGTGCACATGCATATTACGTGTTCAGTCTATAGCTATGCGCATTTGAATATATATGTGCGCAGGAATGTAGTCTTTTTTTACAAATTGACCTCACCAAATTACTTGTCTGGCCTTAAAAATTCTTAATATAGAATTTTTTGTCGCTTCCACGTATCCATGTGAACTGGAATCATTTTAACAACGTTTTATCTGTACAGAGGTCCTTACAGAGGAATGGAAGGAGGCCTTCACAGGGGAGAAACTAGTTGACACTTCGTCGTGTCCAGGCGCAGGTCCTTCAGTTCTGAATACGGTCAGGATCCGGCAGACTGTGGTAAACCTCGGAATAAACAGAGAGACTAATATTAGCGTAGAGCTCGTGGCATCATTCTTCTTATGATGCCACGTGTACATAAGGATTTATGGGAAGTGTTCCCAGTTCCGGCTGACCTAATCTATGCAACCTATTATTGAATAATAGAAGTTGATAATGTGTTATGTGAATGCTAGGTAAAAGAGATTTGTTTTTAGTCTAGATTTAAACTGACAGAGTGTGTCTGCTTCCTGGACAATGTTAGGAAAATTGTTCCAAAGTTTAGCTGCTAAACAGGAAAAGGATCTGCCGCCAGCAGTCGATTTTGATATTCTAGATATTCAGAGCTTGCTCAAGTACTGGGGTGCTAAACCATTCAGTGCTTTGTAAGTAATCAGCAATATTTTTAAACGTATACGATGTTTGTACAGCGCAGGGTCCAACGTCACTCTGGGACGGGGGCCCTAGCTCTTAGGAAAGGGGTTCAAGAGAGATTCATGCTTTTGCAGTGAGAGCAGTCCATCTCAGCAAGCGGAGCCTCATCATGGGAGCGGCCCAGGCAAGCGACGTACTTACTGTGCCCGTCTAAAGCGTGCAGGGGTGTTCTACTCGAGCCACACTCTTGGCGCGACATTTGAAATAACACAGCGGAAATTTACTCTGGAAATTTGAAATTCGCAGGGGAGAAACTCTGGGGCTCTTCAATGGTGATTAGCAGGCTTCTTCGTCGTCTTCTTCTCAAGGAGAGGATCTTCGTGCTGAAGGTGAAAATTATGCATTTGCATATGGCAGTGTGCTCCGCCCATTTATTCGAGCTGAAATGCCATTTGTTCATGCAGATACACAAACATTAACAAATCAGGCTACAGTATTCAGAGTAAACTGGGTAAACTTCCCCATAAGCATCTTCACACAACGTGAGAAGCCATTTTGAAAGGGAACTGAATACTCAAATCAATAGTATAGTTTGCCAATCACCTTGTTACAAATGACAAATAATACCTTCAAGGTGGGCTTTTAAATTTTTAATTTTTTTAACAGAGACAATTAGTTACGTGTTATGGGTCTGTCCAGCCTTTCAATTGTGGTAAGATGCTGTAGTTACAATCAACTAAGTTATTTATTATATATACTATTTTTGTTATTGTTTTAAAATTAATCCATTAATGATGCTTCTCTTATATTCAGACTCTGGTGTGATCAGTGTACAGTCAGCAACATATGGCCACACAAGCAGCATCATTTGCAGTGTTGGATGACCACAAGGCGAAACATCTAATACTCAAGTGTTCAATTGATGTTCCTGCGGTCTCTAAACTGTAATGATCTTTTTCATTGTCTTTTTGCTTGTGACTCCAGATTAGAATCTATTGCTTTGTAATGAATTAGCTCTATGAAATATTAATAATCAATAATATTTGGTTATAATTGATTATGAATATTTGGATCAGTTAATATAATTAACTTAATGTAGTAAAATTAATATTACAATCAACCCACCTGTTTGTCCCGTGAACACTCAGCGTAAATTGTTTATTAATTCTAAGAAATATTCATTTCCGGGGAAGGGAAATGTCTTTCTTACTGTACAGTACTAAGAGCCTGTAGTCAAAATCTAAATCATAAAGTAAATTGTAAAGTAAACTTTGTTGCAAGCAGAGAATCAGAACCATGTATTGTGCACAAGTTTTATTAACTAAATCACAAACATAACTAATCTAAACACATACAGACATATACGAGTAAAAGGGTGAGTGACAGAATGGAATCTGAAGCAGGAAATAGAACTATGGGAAAGATCCATTTAACTATGAAAAGAACCATCAACTTATCATTTTCAGAGTACCTCATTAAATGTATATACTTGCATGGCATTTGCAGCAGACACATTTCTTGAAGATTGTGGAAAAGGATGTTGATGTTTCCTTTGAGTGTCAAACATTGAAGTTGCAATCGTTTTCTTCTCCATTGGATGAAGAAGATATGATGAACTTGCATGGTTAGTTCACCTCTGTTCTGGGTTGGAGTGCAGATTGTGGCCTGCCGGCCCTGGGCCGGAGAGGACACGCAGAGCAAATGGTGGGAGTTGCGATGGAGTTCTTCTGCATTAAAAGAAGACGTTGTGCCAAACTCCTGAGGTTGTTCTTGATTCTGTTGTGGTTGAGAGAGTCCTCTCTCTCCTGAATGAACACATGGCGAGTTGTCCCCACAGACATCAATCCGAAGAAGCAGCAGTAGAGAGCCAGAAGAAGAGAGAGGAGGGTCACTGTGAATTTGTCTCTAATAAAGCCTGAGAAAGGCCACACCTCTCAGGGTTTGCTTGACCAATGAGAAGGGTGGAATTTCCAAGCGGGAAAATTCCTCTGTAATTGATTTATGAATCTTTGTTTTAAGCGTGCTCATTTGCATGTGCAGCTAGATTGGTTTCTGATGAAGAAACTAAGAAAGATTCTTGTAATACTAATATGCTGCGCAGCTACTGGCATATCATGTACACAATCATTTCGATCTTCAAAGTACCAATTTATAGAGATCAAACATGGTATAGGTGAAGTTACATTGACCGTTGGTTCTATCATAAAATACACAGTATCAAAAAAATAATAGAATTAAAAACACTACACAAGACAGTAAATCATTCACACAATTTACTGGGATGCATGTTCATTTATAGATCAGATTAATGCAGCAAAGTCTGTTTTAAAGTCTGTTTCTGTCTTCCCCATTGTCTCTGTCTTGACCAGTGACACATTTTTAACAGCCATAAAACCAACTTATCTGATCGTGGTCATGGCAGAGATGCTCACAAGAGTCCTAGAGTCCAAGTCAAGTCTCAAGTCTTTGAGCTAGAGTCCAAGTCAAGTCTCAAGTCTTTGAGCTAGAGTCCAAGTCAAGTCTCAAGTCTCTGAGCTAGAGTCCAAGTCAAGTCTCAAGTCTCTGAGCTAGAGTCCAAGTCAAGTCTCAAGTCTCTTGTGGTTATAATAAGTGTGGCATCACGTACAGCAACCCATCCAGGCTGCTTAGAACACTGCATAGCTATATATAAGGAATTCAAAGCATGTAATATGTTATTATGACTCCTTTATTTATTAGCATACAGTATCAGCTTTGATTTTGGTATATAATCAGTGTAAACAGGCTATTGCAACATGACAAAAACACCAAGAATGCTTTACTTTTTAAGTTAATATCTGTATTTTGCCTCGTAGCATGAACATGCAGTACAGTACAGACCAAAAATTGAGGTTCTGAAGAAAAAGGACTCCCTTGTCTGTCACTGAATTATAATGAAAGGCCTTGGCTCCTATTGTGCTGGCTCTGTGGGGCCATAAGACCAAATATAGAAAATGTTATACCTTATAGTACTAAAATTGACATACTCCTATTTAGTGCAAAACTGCAAAACATCACATTGTACACTGTTAGACTTTTCTGTAATTTCTACAGTTATTTACTTTAAATCCCCCAGTATTATACTGCTATTTCTCTTTACAGTAAATAACTGATTCCCATTGCATCATGGGAATTTTATGTGACGTCTAACACCACATACAGAGACTTACTGTATTTTTTAAATTTGCTGTATACTACTGTATTTGTCTAACACCACATACAGAGACTTACTGTATTTTTTAAATTTACTGTATACTACTGTATTTGACGTAACGGCCTCTCTGGCTGGCACCATTCCATCGTGCTTTTTATTTCCTAATTTTTGCCTTACACTGCGTGTCAACAACGCTATAATAGCCAGAGGCTGTCTATATTGGACACATTGAAGCGACCGGACCTTTAATACAAAATGCAAACCTGTTTGTCCCTTGTCAGAAATAGCGTGAGCGCTTGGACTCGGAGTACAGTACGTCAGAAATATAACGGCGCATCACTACACTGTCTGGGATTTGTCGTGTCGCGCCAGAGCATCCAGTGTAATATCACTGTCTTTTGTTGGATCGCGCCGTTCGTGTCTGGCCCGGGGAAGAGACGGAATTCACTTCACCTAGAGAGAGACCAGGAAGCAAGGTAAAAAAAAAAAAAACATTCTGTGTGTGTTGACAGGATTGTACGGTGCCCAGTTTAACCTAACGTTATGTTATAAAGATAGCCTACTCGTCAACATGGCGGTAACGAACTTTACCACGGTAAACTGAGCTAACGTTTCATTTTACAGACTTTGTTAGATTATTGAATTGTCGAGTTAAAATATGCCAACGAGCAACGCGTTTACATTAACAATAAATGTGAATAAACTAATGTGAAATTCTGTTTTGGTTGTAGATAATGTTGGCCTACTGATGAGAACCTTTATAGTTTTAGCATTAGTTTGCAAACTATAACATATTATAGGTTTTTTAATGGAATTTAATATTTACTTCCATTTTTATATGTGTTTAAAGGCAACTGCAACAAAGCGCCAATTCGCGCCAGTGACTTCAGCAAGATTCCGGAGGTAACGTTAGGCCATTTGTGATATATTTTGAGATAAGTTTGCTGAAATGATTAGCAATATGTGAAAATTGCTTTGGAGCCACTGGTGCAGACTAGGTAGCTTACAATATCTTATAAAATCTATATAAAATTGGCTAACTTTATATCAAATAAGTGACCTTTGCATCATGTCTAACATTATATTTATTACACAGCAAATGAACCAATCAGAAGATGGACCATTTTCTATGTTCAATCTCATCAGATTAAATGTATCCAGGTAAGCACTGCAGTAAAACTCACTAATTCATTCATACCAAATCTAGCATTCTAAACAACTTAAGTTTATATTTTTGCATTTTTGATATTTTATTAGCCAGAAGACTCTACCATTGCAGTCCCACCTGACCAGGAAGGTCCTAATATCAGTGCACAGGTGGGTTAACTACTGTAGGAAGGAGAACGATCATCACTCAGTGATTTCTTGCATGTGTCTTACTGTGTATTTGTCTCAAACAGGTACCGCTTCACTGCAGACAAGCTGAAATGGGCTAAAATCATCGATTTCAGTCTTTCTGTCTATGGATCTCAGCATTTTTGGACATAATTTAGGATTTGTAAGTATTAAAATTTAATCTGGCATAATTTAATTTAGTTCTTTTGTATGCTATTTATTGACAAAAGCTGTTTACAAATATATATTCTTAAGTTTTTGAGAAAATAATAAAAATTAACAAAAAAGGTGGTTAAAAATAATGTGACACTAATATTCTCTCTCTCTCTCTCTCTCTCTCTCTCTCTCTCTCTCTCTCTCTCTCTCTCTCTCTCTCTCTCTCTCTCTCTCTCATATATAGTGTTGGAACGGGGATCTCCTCTGAAGGACTGAGTACATTTGTGTTTGTGGACACACATACAGACCAGGGAACATTCTGACATTGTCAATCAAGTTCTGAACAGGAACTAATCTTTGGAGAAGTTCATTTATTCGCAAAGGTGGACAAAAACATTGAAAGATGGCTTTTTAAAGATTATTTTGATGATGACTTTTACTCCTATGCTGTAGAAAAGATGTAGGAGTAGACAGTCAGACATTGATAACAATAAGAAATGTTTCTTGAACATCAAAGAGACTTCTTTCAAAAACATTAAGACACTTAAATACTTTTTTGGCCACAAGTGTACATGAATCCAACAATTTTTTGGAAATAAGTGAAATTATTTTGAAGGTGGGGTTATGTGTCATGTATTGTGAAAAGAACTGTTTTGTCCTGTGTTGGACATTTCCTCTTTGACTTCTTAAAATGTATTTATATTCTGCAGTTTTATGAATATAATGTTTGATATTTCATTATAATAGCCTACTTGTATAAGCTAAACAACCAATGACTCTACATTCATTTAATCAAATGCTAACGTTTTGTTTAGGATTTTATGTATGTTTTTAACAATGTGTGCAGTGAAGGACAGCACATAATGTGTTAATTTAACACATTTACACATCTTTGTGCTAACCTTTCTGACAAATTTACTTTGTTAAAATCATTAACACAATGAATGAGTTAAAATTAAAACAAAAAACGTTGTCCCTAAACTCACCCATTAATGTGTAAAAATTTCACACATCATTTCCAGCATTGGCATACTGTTTATTTTGTGATGTATATGAAATGTTTTAAATAAAAAAATGGTATTTTGTGATAACTTTGTCTAATTGGTTTGTATGTCAGTAGTACTTATGTAGGATAAAAATAAAATTAATCATATATCAAAATTATGAAATCGAATTTATATTTAGTACAAATAAAAAAAAAACTAATTACAGTAGTGTACTGATTAGCTTCGTTTTTACAGTAATGCACTGTATTACACAATTACAGTACCATTTACTGTAAAACTGAAATACGGTTTGGTACTATAACTCTTAATTACAGTAACTTACTGGCAACAGTGTTGCCAGTAAGTTACTGTAAAAAACCCTTCTATCTAACAGTGTAGCTCTAACAGTAAATCTAACAGTGTAGCTAAATGCAAAACACTATTGCAACGAACCAAATGATGTGAAATATACTATTATAAAAATATACTATTAAATTTATAAGCAATAACTAACTTTTTTTCACTTACAGAGCACATCCATGTAATGTGCACTGCCTATGCAACTAATCATAGCTTATAAACTACTGTAAGTCAACACATCCCAGACTCTCAAACCAGTGTAACGTTATAACTAAATGAAACTGTAACGTTACATGATCAACACTAATCCTGTAACCTGTTTGCAGACAACGTTAATAATTAACGTGATGGCAGCCAGCGGCACGTAAATGATTACGCTAATCTACCACCACAAGTTTGGCAATTAAACAAACTCGAGTCCAAGTCGAGTCTAAACTCTTTCGAGGACGAGTCTCAAGTCGAGTCTGAAGTCACTTGTTTGTGCGACTTAAGTCGCACTCGAGTCCGAGTCTCAAACTCGAGTCCCCATCTCTGGGTCATGATAACTAAGACCTTCTTGCCCTTGTTGGGGGGATGGGACCACAGATCCCAGAGTGAGTTTTAAATATTATTTGTTAAACTATAACAAATATTTGTGTCTGATTTGTCTCAGTCATTACAGATTATTCTGTGGTTAGTTAGTTGATTTGTTAGTGATATTGACTTTATTTATTATCCTTTAAAAGATGTGATGGACTGAGAGAGTGTGAGTTAAACACTCAAGGACTTGAAGCTCAAGATCCATGCTATGGAACCTACAAGCCTACATATTTTCACTAAGTATTTGCACTAACTCCTGAGAAATTATTCAGGAAGTTTCTTTAACCAATAGTGAGTGTTTGCACAAGATCACATTTTTTACGGGAAATATTTGCATTAAGTTTTGCACTAAATACTAAGAAACAGTTAAGGAAGTTTCTTTAAAAAATAGAGAGTGTTTGCACAAGATCATATTTTTATGGGAAATATTTGCACAGATGCCTGAGAAATTATTCAGGAAGTTTCTATAACAATAGGAAATGTTGACACAAGATTTCACGGTTTCAACATTCTTACACGGATGTATTTACTTTCAAATAAGTTTAGAGGGAACATTGGAGAAGCAATCAGACAACAGGCCATATAAATATGAATCAACTTATCAGAGGCTACATGCACACCAACAGCAGAACCATGTTCATGCTCAGTGTCCTTCTGCTTACTTGTAAGTTTCCAAGTTGAATTAGATGCACAGTAAATACTGAGATACTTTTAGACATTTCAACAGCTCTGTTCTGGGTTAAACTCAGGATGGAGAATAGTGTGAATGGATTCAAGATTAGCATTGCAAAGGTATTTTAAACATTTATCTTATGTTGTTGTCTTAGTGGTGCAAGACTCCAGATTGCTGATTTCTGCAGGTATGTTATTTAACCATGTTAACATCAACAATCACCAGTTAAACAAAGATCATGTCTTAATTGTTAAGTCCAGTTTTAAATGTCATGTTTTTTGTTTGTGTGTGGGGGTTGTGGTGTCAATATGTCACCATACTGTATTTTTTTTATTATTATTGTTATTACAAATGACAAATAATACCTTCAAGGGGGACTCTTTTAATTTTCAGAGACTGTAGTTACATGTGATGGGTCTGTTCAGCGTCTAAAGTGTGGTAAGAGTTGTAGTTACAATAATTAGTTATAAGTTATTTATTATACTATTTTTTGTTATTGTTTTAACAGTAATCCATTAATGATGATTTTCTTATATTCAGATTCTGGTGTGATCAGTGTACAATCAGCAACATGTGGCCGCACAAGCAACATCATTTGCAGTGTTGGACGACCACAAGGCGAAACATCTAATACTCAGTGTTCGATAGATGTTCCTGCGGTCTCTAAACAGTAAAGATCTTTTTCATTGTCTTTTTGCTTGTGACAAAAGAATAGAATTAGTCTCTTGATTACTCTGTGGTTAGTTAGTTGATTTGTTAGTGATATTGACTTATTTATTATCCTTCCAAAGATGTGATGGGCTGAGAGAGTGTGAGTTAAACACTCAAGGACTTGCACCAAAAGATCCATGCTATGGAACCTACAAGTACTACACTACCAATTACATTTGCATCCAAGCAGGTCTGATTTTCTCTCTCTCTCCTCCATTTACATCTCTTTGCAAGCCTGTAACTATCTTCTGTACTCTAACTTCTTCCAGAAATAAGTGTGACTTGTCATGGTGGATACAGTTACTTGAAATGTGGTGAGCTATATTTCCACAACTCTTATTTTGTTTCAAGAAATCAGATCACATTGATTAAATTAAGAAATGCTATTATTTTTTATCTACATGAAGATAATGGGAAGATTCAGATAAATACTGCGAACTATGGACGTACAGATAAAATCACCTGCTCGGAAGGACGTCCATCCATTGAGCTCCAAAACAACAAGTGCTATTCTCCCAAAGCACTGGCTCCTGTGTCGAAAAGGTAGATGGATCAACTTGCCTTAAATTTAATTTGGTAATTTGTAGGTACATTTATATTCTTGGTCTTCTTCAAATACCATCCCAGCTAAGGGACATTCTCTAAACATTCTGGCACGGCTCTCTCAAAGTTATGAACAAACGTTCCTCCAGTAACGTTAATAGATCGTTCATTGTTTCATTGTATTCTGAAGTATTAATAATAATAATAATAATAATAATCAAACCAAGTCCACTCTCAGCTATTCTTGGGATATCTGGTAATTTTGAGAAGGTTGATATACATGAAAGACAAGCTATATTATTTGGTATAATAATTGCCAAGAGGCTGATTTCACAAATTTGGAAAACTGATTCTGTGCCTCAGTTTGAAACATTTAAAAGTAATATTCCTATATTGTTTTCTCTAACGTTTGAATGACATGTTTAAAAACATTCAGAGAACATTCAGAAATGATGTTTTTAAATGTTCTTCAAACATATTTTGTTAGTTGGTATAAATATGCAATGACTAATGTAGGCCTCTTTCTTTGACATGTAAAGCTGCAATGGCCTGAAAAGTTGTGAGGTTTTTGCGACACATACGGTCTTTACTGATCCCTGCCCTGGCATATACAAGTACCTTACAATCTCCTATTTTTGCCTCCCACCTGAAATTCGTGAGTATTTCTTAACCCGTTAGCTCCTGTTTTATCCTGTTTGCACAGAATGTAATGTTTTTAGATACTTAATTGCATTTTAATTGCAATTAAATAGCTTAAATTTATATTAAATTCAATTAACTGATCTTTATGATGCTTTTTGGCCAACTTAAGTAGGATTTAAGTACAGCTTTATATGTAATTTAATAATTTATTCTGTTGTCTTTGAAATATGGTTAATGTGTAAAGTAAAACTGTTCACTTTAGATTATTACAAATTCCTTTTGTGTTGTGTGGTATAAAAAAAAGTCATGAAAGTGTTCTCTCTTGTACTTAAGTGGCCTTTAATTTAATTAATATTACATTATCTGCAAGTACAGTTAAAAAAAAGTAAGATTTGAAGTACACTACAAGTGCACAATCAGTACAGCTAAGCACACTTCTTTTTCACTAGATAAAGCGCATAAACCACAGTCTCCATTTGATATGCTTTTAAAAGGCATGATCACAGTATACACATTAACTCACATAGACTTTTACTTCTATTTGAAATTTACTTTATTTTTTATTGCTTTACAACATCTCTCCTTTTTCTGTAGGTTCAAGTATGGTCTGTGAACACGAGACTAATGACCTGAAGTGTGGTGTGTGTTCTGTTGTTACTTGACTTGCTTATTTTTACTGTTTCATCTGTTAATCCAGAGTTTATTACTAAATGGTAAAACGTATAGTATATCATTACTTTTTTCATCCAAGAGATTGTAAAAGTTGGAACTGTTGTTTTCAGAGGATGGAACTGCCATACACATTCACAGCGCTAACTACGGGCGAACTGATAGCAGCACATGTTCTACTGGACGACCTGTTTCTCAGCTTACCAAAACTGATTGCTACGCCTTAAATTCACAGACAATAGTCACTAATGGGTCAGTTTACATGCACAATGTACACATTTCCACAGGTAATTAAGTCTTTGCTCTGATAAAAACAAACAACAAACAATCCAAACTATGCTGATCAGGCTGGGAGACCACCTAAGACCAGCCTAGGCTAGTTTAAGTGTTTCTTCCCAGCAGGGTAATACAATAATTTTAACAATAATAGAATCAAGCTAAGTTTTTTAATCAAGTTTTTGTTTATCAATTGGTATTTTTATGGTGTAGATGTGAAGGGAGAAACGGATGCTCCATTTCAGCCTCCAACAGTGTCTTCTCGGAACCATGTGTCGGCACATTCAAATACCTGTACATCTCATACTCCTGCGTATCCAAGTGTAAGTGTTACTGTACAGAGCAATGAATTTGCATACTTGAGCTAGTTTTCTAATCTGTTGATTAGTTTTGATTTGGTTTTAGGCCTACTCCTGAACTCACTCATCAGGTTAGATTGATTATTACTGTTGATGTTTTTTTCTTGTCTTGCAGAATACGTTAGCTGTTCTTAAGGATTTGGGCTCTTCAGTTCTCTATCAATATCTTTTCCACTTCTGATGTGCTGAAACTAAATCAATTTCTTGTTAACACCTCTGTAATATTATGCCGTCTTGGGAAATAAAATATGACATCTTCCCTAATGTAAAGATATAGCAGAAATAGTAATAATAGAATAATAGTATGCTATTCTGATTCTTTGCTTACACTAATTTCCTCACAATAAATGCTTTGAAAATGAGAATCTGTGTGCATCCCTGTTCTGAAAGTTTGCATGAAACGGAAGTTGTGATAGTCATTTCTTCCCTATTGTGACACATCCGATTGAAACGGTTTCTCAAACAAGAGAAATGTAGGGCAGGACTTGACTTTGATATCCCTGCAAGGCACATGAATTAAATAATAATAATAATAATGTGCATGCATAAATAATTTATAATATATTCTGCCACAATCCATAACAATATAAGAATTGCCCATTTTGATTTAATGGTTACTTTTAAGCACAGAGTTTGTACACACCAGCTTTATGTCATTTAGCAAGCATTTAGAAATAGAATCTAAAAGAGTACACTGTTTATTTATGTGCCTCTGGCTTCAAAGGGGTGGTTGATTATGATTTCACTTTTCTAACTTTAGTTAGTGTGTATGGTGCTGTTTGAGCATAAACAACATCTGCAAAGTTACAATGCTCAAAGTTCAAAGCAAAGGGAGATATTTGCTTTTAAAGAAATCGTTTTTTTTTAAGGACTACAACAAACGGCTGGTAGGGAACTACATGAGCTTCCTCCTGGGTTAGTGACATCACTAACCCTAAAATTTACATAAACCCCACCCCGGAACACGATTTACAGATTATAATAACAGAATATGCTAATCAATGACTAGAAGACAACTACACATAAGGTACATAAATTCATCAACTAACCATTCAGTAATGTCCTGTTGCATTCTACATGTTGTTACTTCTTTAGTCTCTCCATCTTTGTCTAACTCCGGTTTGAACATTAATTGAAATTTAACAGAAATTGTCAGTGCATGTGCATGTCTGTGTGAGTGCAAGCTGTTGAAGCTCCGCCCTCTGTGCCAGGAGCAGCAGCTCATTTGCATTTAAAGGAACAGACACAAAACGGTGCATTTTTGCTCACCCTCAAAAAGTGACAATTTTAACATGCTATATAAAAATATCTGTGGGGTATTTTGAGCTAAAACTTCACATACACACTCTGGGGACATCAGAGACTTATTTTACATCTCGCGAAAGGGCATTATACCACCCCTTTAATTTGGGACACTTAATATTCAACAATATAAATGATCTGTCTGTACTGATGCTGTTGTATGAGAAATGAACCGAGCTGGACGATGACAAAAAAAAAATTAAATAAAATTTCACACTGAACTAATCAACAAAACTGAATTAACACTGGACTGACTTCAGCTGAACAACAGCCGAAATGCATAATTTTCCTGTCATCACTGTAAAGCAGTGGTTCTCAATCCTGGGGCACGTTCAAGTTCAAAACGGTGCGCAACGTTTTGCTACGGTTTCCGGGTTGAACGTCATGTTTCCTGGAAACGGCGTGCACCGGGGTTTGAGATACGTTTTCTCTTGTTTGGTGGGTGTGTCAGAACTGCAGTCCAATCAGCAGCAACATGTATATAAAGCACGCGGTATTAAAGTGAACTCGCACAATGGGTTCAAGGAAAGTAATTTACAATGGTTCGATGCAGTTCGGTATACGCAACAACTGAGGATATTAGAAGACATGTTTGTAGTAAGTTTTATTGTAAAAATATAGGATATCAACATAATGATGTAGTTTTTAGCTTCATTGCAAGTGTATGACATTTGGTATAGAAATAAAAAATGGTAATTAAGTGCTTTTCCTAAAAATGAGAAAGAAAATACAGGGTATTAAAACAGTATGAACTACAAATAAAGTCAGTATGTGAGGCTAAATAGATGTGTTTTAGTCTGAATTAGGTAAGATGTGTGCTTCAGTTTCAGCAATCCCTTCACTCGATTGGGATGTTCTCTTTTGTTCTGGGCGGCAAGTGCAGTAACTGTAACATCGGGCATATTTTGTAGTATTAAACACATATTTATACCGACTTCATCAGGCTCCGAAAATTCTTCACAAAGAACACAAAGAATGGCCTTCTCAGCTGCCATAGTTGCAACTCTTGCGTCATCAGAACAGTGTGTTCAACGCATCACCGTTTCTGTTTAAAAAACGTTGTGCAACGTTTTGTTGGGGCTGAACGCAGCCCTGGTCCTGGGGACCCACAGCTCTGCACATTTTATATGTCTCCTTTATCTGACACACCCAGTTCAGTGCATTAGAGCTCTTTCCTAACGAGCTGATGATCTGAATCAGGTGTGTTAAATGAGGGAGACACACAAACTGTGCAGCGCTGTGGGTCCCCAGGACCAGGATTGAGAACCACTGCTGTAAAGCTACTTTGAAACTATTTGCGCTATATAAAGGCCACTTTACATATACTACCGACATTGGAACAACATAAAGCTGGTTGAAATTCAGCCAACATATCCTATAACATATGAAGTGCAAATCATTCCCCTGAAAAACTAAATGCCAGCTGTAAGGTTCAACCTTGTGAACCTTTTTATATCGTGCAACTGGACACGACGACAACGCAGTCCTGACGTGTCAACTAGTCTCTCCCCTGTGAAGGCCTCCTTCCCTTCCTTTTACCTCTGTACAGATAAAACATTGTCGAGATAATTCCGGTTCACATGGCTACGCGGAAGCGATAAATAATTCGGTATTATACATTTTTAAGGCCAGACAAGTAGTTTGTTGAGGGTTGGTTTGTAAAGGACTACACGCATGCGCACATGTTCAAGGCTTGCACCTTTGAACCTATTTCAATGTTTGCGTTCTTGAGCCACCAGGCACGGTTTCATGAGTTCACACTTCCATACAATTAGAGGGGGTAAAGTTTAATGCGTATTTGGCGTGCTGTCCGGGAGGATCCGAGCTCAGAGTTCGGCCTGAACACAGAGTACTCCCCCTCGTATGTAAGTGGTTAGGACTAGAAGTGTGGAGAAGGGGTGGTGGAGGGATGCTGCTAAACTGTCAATGGATTGAGGTGAGACTGCTGAATGTATATTTACCTCTTACCATTGATTGCTGGGTGCGAGTCTCCACTTGTATTAATTATCTGAACATGCTCCTCCCGAACTTTGTTAATAAAACATAATTTTGAGCAGATGAGCGGGCCGGAGCGCATTGAGGGTTTTCTGTTAGAACGGTATCGTGTTAGCAGCCCCTAAGTTAATAACTAATGATCTTTGCAACGGAAGTAAATCAATCAAAACTGACTTTAGCTGGACAATAACATTATTCTAGAGCTGCTGTAAAGCCAAAACAATCTCTGTTACTGTAATGTCCTATTATCACTGTAAAGCTGGTTTGCTTTATATAACCTATATTGTTAAAAGCGCTATATAAATGAAGGTGACCTGACCATACAAAATTGGTAAAACTGGAATTCCCCTTTTTTGCTTACTCTACCATTTGGGGTCAGTAAGATTTTTTTAAATGTTTAAGAAAGAGGTCTTGTATGGTCACCAAGACTGCATTTATTTGATATTGTGATATTATTTTTATATAGTAATATTGTGAAATATAGCAATTTTTACAACTATTTTCTGTTTACTACTGTTTTCTATTTATGTATATTTTAAGATTTAATTTATTCCTGTAATGACAAAGCGAGTGAGTTTTAAGCATCCTTACAATAAAGAAATCATTCTAATGTTTAAAAAAATATATATTTTTTAGAATGATCAATGTTTAAAACAATTATTTAAAATAGAAATCTTTGGTAACAAATGTCTTTAACTGTCCCTTTTGACCAATTTAATGCATCTGTATTGAATAAAAGTAGTAATTTCTTTCAAAATAGAAATCGCACTCAACACCTAGTGGCAAAAAATATGGGACTTTTCAAACATGCCATTCCAGCCTCATGTTAAAACCTGTTTAAATATTTAACTTCTGTTGATTTATATTGACTGTCAGGTTTTATAATGTCGAAGCAAAAACTATTTAGTATAATGTCGAAGCAAAAACTATTTAACACATAGGGCTTTTGTTTGCAAGAGAACTTAAAAGCTGTCTTTACTCATTCAAGTTACTACCATTTAAATAGTATGTGAAATACAATAGTGTCCTCTTATCAATGTTAAAAAAATCAAATGGCTTGTGCTTAAGAATATGAAGTAAAAAAATACAGCTTAATCAGAACAGATTCAAACAAGAAAGCAGAGAAGTCAGAATTAGTATTTGGTGAAAATAAACTGCCAGTTTAATAACCATACAATAAAACCTGTAAATACCAATGAATTATACTAAAAAATATGATTGTAAAAAAAAAAAAAAAAAAAAAAAAAAAAAAAAAGCACAACCAGCTAAAGTGGAACAAAGGGAATTATTAGGAAGGACGATTAGAGTTCACAACCCCTGATCCCCAATACACTCACTCTTACACTCACTACATACAAACACACATACTCACACAGCCACTCAGTTACTCTCTGTTAGCGATAGTCACTTACAGACACTCAGAGACACATAATGGACAGGGTTAAATAATCAGTACACATTAAATTCACAAGCAAAATGACTGGACCTGCTATAACGTCAGCATGTCTCCCTGTGACCCACCCCCCTCCCAGCCACTGGTGTCTGTAAGGGGCTGTGCTGAGCGTCTTTCTGTGGGTGATCAATCAGAAGGTATAGGGGAAGGGGCTAGGAACTGAATGGAGAGGGGTGGGTAGTTTTGGGTGGAATGAGGTGAAGGGTTGGTGGAAGCCATTTGTGTATTTAAAATGGATGTGTGAGTGTTTGGAGATCAGTGCAGCTCCCCTAGTTCTCATTATCGCCTGCTTCGTCACCTTGGTTTTCTGACGTCCAAAGCTGCAGGCATAAGAATCAATATATGAATTAATAAAGCACTTAAACATAACTGGTGCAGTATGTGTGATGGAGGACTCACAGTGAGGTTGTCCCTTAGAAGCTGCATGATCAATGTGCTGTCTTTGTAGGAGTCCTCATTTAAAGTGTCAAGCTCAGCAATAGCTTCATCAAAAGCCTGTAATAAAAAAAAGCTCAAATTTCTCATTTGGGCTGAATGAGTGAAATATACAGGTGCTTCTAATGGATACAGCTCAAAAATCAATGTAGTAAAAGGAATAAAATACACATTTATGTGATGAAGTGTATAGACTAGAGGCTGTTAACACAGGATGAGTTGTTACATCTATCTGAGATAAAAACAAAACAAAATGTAAACATGCATGGCTGTTTTTGGCGACTGTCCCTTGTCTCAATGTTTGTCAAGTTGAAAACAATCCAGCTTTTGCTAAAGACAAGAACTTGTCCTGTGTGAACAGCCCTTATGCTGCTAATCATTTCGATACTAACTGTCTTGGCGAGGTGACAGGCATTCTCAGGAGAGTTGAGGATCTCGTAGTAAAAAACTGAAAAGTTGAGGGCAAGACCCAACCGTATGGGGTGCGTGGGCTGCATGTCCTTCTTGCTTATCTCAAAAGCATCCTGGTAAGCCTTCTGAGAGCTCTCAACTGTGGCTGAGAAGAACAAAAAGATAATTTTGTATTGATCACATTCATAAAAGCCAAATATACTTTATAATTAATTTAGTATAAATGTTATACAGAGAGACAGATAGAAGACATTTCCTGATATAAGGTAATACGATATAGCACGATAATAAACATGCACTGTACTGTTATTGTGGGCACTAGTACAGATCTCTATAGTGGACCTTACGAATTATTCAGATTTTTAGAACACGGATGGGAGGCCAGCAGAACGAGTGGAGGTGCAACTGAATGAAAATGGCACTTAGATGTAGATGGCACTTATGGAACAACAGAAATGCAGCTTTTACCCCAGTAACCCCCATAAACAAAGCAGCTGTGCTACATTCTGTTTCTGAACAGTATTTAAATGTGTTAAACGGCCATTTGGATTTTTGTATTTGCAATGGTGTTCATCACAGCACCAAATACTTAAATTTAATAACAAATAATTTATTTTCACATTTAAACTTTTACATTTCAGCTATAGCAATTATCAAACATGAAAATATAATACTGTCAAATGAATAATAGACACACAATAGTGATTTCTTTTGCAGAAAACAAAAGTTAAGTTTACATTTAGCTGAAAAACCAAAAATAAAATGTCTTGAATTAAATTTGGGTAACTGAACTCTTCATGATGTTCAGGGGGTTGTATTCTCAGGTGATAAATTAAACCAGTCGTAGTTAAGTTCTTCGACAACAATCCACCTTTCTATATTTCAGCTGTACAAATGTTACATATTGCAAATCAGCATCATTTTGTGTCACAAAAAAAAAAGTGCATCAACATTGCTGACATGTTTCCCTGTAGTAGCTTATCCATTTTGTATTCACAAAGACACTAAAATATTGTTTAATATTCAACAATATTATTGATCTGCCTTATTTAGGGTGGACGATGATGCAATTTTCTTCTAGAAACAAACTTTGTTGTATTATTTTCATGTTATCAATGTGAAGCTGCTTTGATACAATCTGTATTGTAAAAAAGCGCTATATAGGTGACTTGACACTTAACCCCTTCAAGCACAAAACCACTTTAAGCCCAAAACAGGAAAATGACATGCTTGAACTCAAATGCTTGTCTTTCCTAAACCCTTTGCGGAATAATTTTAAAGAAAACAAATGTAGCTTTATTTTCCAAGTTTCAGAATTAATAAGTAAAAAAAAAACCTTGTCCAAAGACTATAGAGATAGGAAGACGGTTCACTCCTATTACTTATGAATGGGAGAAACTGCAACGCGCAATATGACGGAATAGTCCCACCTTCTAAAGTAAAAGAGCCATATGTAAAATAAGTAAAAAAAAAAAAAAGAAGAAAAAAAAGCATACCTTGTTCAAAGACTATAGAGATAGGAAGACGGTTCACTCCTATTACTTATGAATGGGAGAAACCGCAACGCGCAATATGACGGAATAGTCCCACCTTCTAAAGTAAAAGAGCCATGTGTTGATTGGTAAAGTTATAAAGCCACTGCAGCTGCCGTTAATAGACTTTTAAAAAAAATTAGGACTGCAAAGCTTTTTTAACGCTATTTGAGCATAAGAAACAACATTTATGGGACAGTTCATGTCAGATTTTGTTGCTAATTTGAAATACGTTATTTTTTAATTGTGAACTCGGAAAGCAGTTTTTGAGATTTCAGGATTCCTCCATTCAAATAAATAGAACTTGGTCTTGGATAGGGTTGGGTATTGGTTGGGTTTTATCCGATACCAGTACCTACTCTGTATTTTTTAAACGGTTCCGGTGCTTAAACGGTTCTTGAACCGGTACTCAATAAAACGAAACCGCACACACTTTTATCAAAAAAATAATACCTGTGTGTGTGTGTGTCCAAACTGGACACAATATTAACTTAAATCTTTAAAGATTTTCTGATTTCTGATTAAATGAAAAATTGCGCCGTTTAATAGGCTACTGATGTAGCCTAAAATTTAAGTTAAGATCAAAATTTTGTCTTCTCATTATGACTTCTACTTTAAAACAGAGAAATATCTGACTTATCAGAAATATCAGAAATATTTAACACACACAGTATAGCCTCATATAAATATACTTGATATACTTCATACTTGATATGCAAGATTTGAAGTTGGCATTAAAATACTAGACTTACCATGTCCACCACGATACTGGCAGCTGACCTTGAACTTTCGTCAAGCGTGTCAGAGGTTTTGGGTTCTAATCTGCATTCGTACAGTTTTTTTTTTTTTTTTTCAAAAGTGTTTTTTTTTTTTTTTCAAAAGCTCATCAGTGGTTGTATATCAAGCAGGGACACGTTTGTGTGCATTATGTTTTGTGATTTCACCGGAACGAATAGAGAGCCTCTGCAACGTATTGAAGCGCGCGTCCGAGTGAAGACAGTGCGGTGTGCGCGAGCCAAAAAAGAAAACACTGTATCAACGCCACTGATCGCAGTGGCAACGAGCACTTTGATCACTTGATTTAAAAAACACATTTCAGTGCTAGATCGTCTCTTATTTAACAAACAAACGAAATGAATGCTCTGCTGGTTAACTGGAGATGTTTTATTATTGGAACATTCGTGCCACGAGATGTTTTATAGGGGGCGGTAAAAAAAGTCAGGCACCGAAATCAGGCACCGAAAGTTTCGTTCTTATTCGGTCTCGTTACTACTGTTTACGTCGGAACCCAACCTTAGTCGGTTTCGGTACCTTAGTCTTGGATGCTCGAAATAGCTGCCCAGAGGCGTTGCAAATATGGGTTGGCGAGAGAACCGACTTTCCTTGAAAGGGACTTTGACCAGACGCGAGCGGCACGACTAAAAGCAATAAAACTTCTTATAAACAGTGATTCTGTCTACACTGAATGTGGTCGCGAGTGACAAATCTCCGACAGTAAACTGATGCCTCGTTCAATTTATGACATATTGACACGAAGGACATATACTTTGCAATGAGCGCTTTGAAGTTCTTGCAAGGTTTTTCCTCTGACTAGTGTCTTGAAAAATGGCCACTTGGAGCTCCAAAGTGCCACTTGATCTTAAAGCTATATAAAGTTAGTTACTTTTACATCTGCCACATATATAGTAAACCATTCTTTAAAAAAGTTAAATAAAGTTGTTGGGTTTTTTTACTTTTAAATCTGTGCACACGATTTTAGTGAGTTCATTACTAAATTCACACAAACATAGCTTTACACACAAAAAACAAAAAACAATTGGAGGCTATACATAAACTATTATCGCATCGATGGCCAATCATTCAGGCAAAAGACAGCATTTAGTCTCCAAAAAAAATTGGTCGTCTCAATACAAAGACATGCTCAAAGCAAGACATGCTGTGACAATAACTGTGACGTGACTAGTGACAGATGCAGCTGTCAAACAACCTCTGATTTCTGAATGGCCCAGACAGCTGTAAATAATCATAAAACCGCCTCTATGCGGAAAATAAACAGTACACGTTGTTGGAATCATCTTGACATTGGCTAAAAGATTTGTCCGTCAAAATTACTACAATGACAATGGGAATAGAATATGCCTCTCAATGTCACAAAATCCAACAGCACTGCTTGGAAATTGTAAGAAAAACTGCTGCCCTGTTTTGAAGAATAAACTTGGAGGCGGGCTCATTTGTTTGTGAGGGTCTAATGTACAGTTGGCACTCAACCAGAATAATACTTTTACAGTGGCTGTAAAATTGTGGATGTGTATTTGCTGCCTTTTACCGCTAAGAGGCGCTACAATCACAGACTTTGAAAACTGTCAGTTTATTCTATTGCGTAATCTGCCGCGGCACGTTGAGAACTGGTGGCAGATAAGTTCAAGTGAAACATTGTAGTTAAACGAACTCATAATCCCAATACTGTAATTACAGCACAAATTTGGAACTGAAACAAATGTAGGCTTCTATTTTTGCATCACATTTAAGCAAAGTAGGCTAAACGTTAACATTGTGTGCCCAGCTTTTCAATAATTTAGAAAGGCTAGATCTTATACTTTGTGTAATTTTAATTTGTTAGTAGGCCTAGATTTATGAGCTGAAACATAAGTGAAATAAACAATGTTAGTCGGTCGCATTTGTGTTTTAGCGTTAAGAATTAAATAGGCTTACAGTAGGTAGTTATGATAAATAATGAAAACACTTCAACATTAAACATTGCAATAGAAAAACATCACATTAATGAGGCTTTGCATGAGCATAAGACGTTAAGTTAAGCTCATGCTCATATTACAGCGTTCAAACGATAGCTGTGTGGTCCAAGCTTCAACGTGCTTCGCGGTGCTTCAAGCGGTCCGAGTTCAAATCTCAGCTCTACCATCTTCATTATTTTGTTTCTAGTTTAATAGGCTATTTGTCAAAAAAAAAAAAAAAAAAAAAGCTTCTGAAATGTTAATTTATTGATTCGAAATACTTTTCGGAGCTTTGTTATTAAATGTCTGTCATTTTTATCAATAGGCGTCTAGACGATAACATAGCCTATGCTGTTAACCGATGTTGGCCGATAGCATTTATGTTTTACCGTTCTTGATGCTTAAAATGGGTAACAAATTATTAAAGGGGTCATCAGATGCAAAATTCACCTAACCCTAACCCTTTTTTTATCCTCAAAAAGTCTAAACACTCTCAATAATCAAGCCGTTTGGATTTTCTGAGCAATATAATGTCATAATGCTCATGCTCCGCCCACGACCAAGTATGACATCCAGTGTCAACTGTCAAGTTTTAGCATATTTCCACCCTCAGCCATACGACACCCCCCATGGAAGAGAGGGTTGGGGTAAGCATTTGCTCATTATCATTTAAAGGGGAACTGAAAAGAACTAAATAATTCGATAACATGTTGGTTATTAAAATTGTAAACAAACTGATTCAAAAATAATATTGAAAACAAAACATATTAAGTTTTTACAGATACTGAAATTTACATTTGTTACCCTGGACCACAAAACCAGTCTTATGTGTAATTTTTTTTTAATTGAGATTTATACATCATCTGAAAGCTTAACACATAATCTTTCCATTGATGTACGGTTTGTTAGGATAGGACAATATGTGGCCGAGATACAACTATTTGAAAATCTGGAATCTGAGGGTACAGAAAAATCGAAATATTGAGAAAATCGCCTTTAAATTTGTCCATTTCTATTGGCGATAGTGCTGCATCCATTCACAAAAATAAATGTTTTATATATTTAAGGTGGGAAATTTACAAAATATCTTAATGGAACATGATCTTTACTTAATATCCTAATGAGTTTTGGCATAAAAGAAAAATCTATCATTTTGACCCATACAATGTTTTGTTGGCTATTGCCACAAATATACCCATGCAACATAAGACTGGCTTTGTGATCCAGGGTCACATTTGTTGTTATCAGAGCGCAGCCGTGTTCAATGACAACACTGGCATGGTACCACTGTAGGCTACTCTACTGCTACCACTCCTAAGGAGGTAAAAGAGTGAATTGTGTTTCACAATAGTTTTAAGAAGCAAGTGCCTTTTGAAATACACACTTTCACAGTACATATGAAGTAAATTCATACTAAATCTCATTGTTTATGAATATTGGTATATATAAATAAAAGTTAAGTGTTAATTAAAGAAGGTAAAAATTAGGAAATGAGTGACAAAAGGTGATTTATTTTGATGTTGGTGACTAAAGTGGTGTAATGAAACAGATGAGAAGAATGTGAAATATAGCTGCGAGCAGCGATTACGGCACCGGGGTGGCGGTACCGCCGGCTTTGGCCCTTCATCGCTGCTCGCAGCTATATTTATATATATATATATATATATATGTATATATATATATATATATATATGGCTATAATGGACAGGCTGCGATGTCAAGATTGCAATGCTGGAATGTGTGTGTGTGTGTGTGTGTGTGTGTGTGTGTGTGCATGTGTGTTCATGTTTTTATATCCCGGTGGGGACTTCAACCTGAATGCACACAGACTCATGGGGACTCGTGTCACAGTGGGGACCTAAATAGAGGTCACCATGGGTAAACAAGCTTAGAAATCATACAGAATGAGTCTTTTTGGAAATGTAAAAATGCAGAAAGTTTTCTGTAATGGGTAGGTTTAGGGGTAGGGTTAGTGTGAGGAGATAGAATATACAGTTTGTAAAGTATAAAAACCATTAAGTCTATGGAGAGTCCCCACAAAGATAGTAAACCGTGTGTGTGTGTGTGTGTGTGTGTGTGGGGCGTGGGCGCGATGGAACAGTGGACACATAAAAACATACGTCATTATACAGGACCACATTCAAACTGCAAAGTGTTAACTTATATTTGTGTACTGTCGCAATAAAACACAACATTGTGCTTTTGTAAAATAATTTCAAGCAATCCACCCCCCGAAAGGCGCTAATTTTAAAATTAAACTAAAATGCTCATGGCTGCACGGGCATTCATGGTGCGCATCCACGACAAGGAACGAGCAGAACAGAGTGAACGTTTTTCAGTTTATTCCTACTTCCATAGGAATTCATTTGAAACGCCCGCTCAACCGCTCACCCTGTGGTCTGTGTGAGTCCTAATGCCCCAGTGTAGTGACGGGGACACTATACTGCCAAAAGAGCACCGTCCTTCGGATGAGACGTTAAACCGAGGTCCTGACTCTCTGTGGTCATTAAAAATCCCAGGATGTCCTTCGAAAAAGAGTAGGGGTGTAACCCCGGCATCCTGGCCAAATTTGCCCCTTGGCCTCTATCCATCATGGCCTCCTAATCATCCCCATGTACTGATATACTGATTGGCTTCATCACTGTCTCCTCTCCACCAGTAAGCTGGTGTGTGGTGGGCGTTCTGGCGCAATATGGCTGCCGTCGCATCATCCAAGTGGATGCTGCACATTGGTGGTGGTTGAGGAGATTCCCCCCATCTATGTAAAGCGCTTTGAGGTCTCAGAAAAAGCGCTATATAAATGTAACAAATTATTATTATTATTATCAACCACTATCAATGTCAGTGCGGACGAAAATATTTTACTTTCATTTTGAATTTTGCGATTCAAAAGCCCCCAGTGGTGTCACACGTCGATTAACCGGTGGTAAAATATTCTCACCGTCACATACCTAGTATATTTTTATGTAAATACAATAGGCCTACCTGATTTTGAACACAAGAGGGCAGTATAGCCCTATGTATGACTTGACTTTTATGAGACTAAATAGTACAATTACTATTTTTAAACTTATAAATAATTATTAAATTAAAAAAAAAAAGAATAAAATGAGTTTGGTTGTGATATTTGTATACTTTTATAGAAATAAATGGTGTATAATTACATTTTTAGAAGATGAGGCTTTTAGTGTTTAATTTTTGTACATTACTTCAGTCCCTCACTATAGCAAAATCATTTGAGATGTTTAATATCCATTCACAATTTAGCATCTTTAATGTATTTTCATCATTTTGAAAAAGTTTGGTGTGAATAAAATAAGCCAGTTTGGAAGAGTAGCTAAAAACTCAGAGTCTGAAATATCCCAAAAATCCACATTCAAACCAAAATATCTGACTTTCTTTTGCTCTGAGCTAATGACTGTTAATTAGAAAGTTGTCCGGCTCGGTGAGACCAATATATATACTCATGTTTGTAACTGTTGGTAAAACTAACCCCCCCACTTTTGTCAAAAGCATGTTGAAAGTGACACACTTCCTGCTGCCAGTTGGTGGCGCTATAACTTTGACTCACAATAGTTACATCCATCTGATCGGCCTCTTACCACAAACACACTGCTGAAGTTTCATCAAGATCAGTTAATGTATGCAGAAGTTATAACACTTCGTGTCTCTCTTTTCTCGCCATAAATTCATTTCCTCGCCACGGCCAAACCGTTCAAGATATCAAAAATCCGTCCGCAATTTAGCATCCTCAATGCCTTGACTTCACGCTGACCGAGTTTGGAGGCGAATCGATGTATTTCCTAGGAGGAGTACATTAAATTCCACAGCAAGCGTTTCCAAACAACCCTAAATAGCCGACTTCCTGTTGGGCTGGCGTAAAACTTAGAGCACGAAAGTTGTTCGGCCCGATGAGATCTATATGTGTACCGAGTTTCAAATTAATTCATGCAAGCGTGTTTGATATATGGACCAAGTTTTAGAACCCCGTTCAAGGGGGCGCTGTTGAGCCCCCCTGCCACGCCCGGCTACCAGATTCAGCCCCGCCCTGATGGCCGCGGGTTCTGACCTGTGTGCAAAGTTTCAAGAGTTTTAGAGCACGTTTAGGGACCCAAAAGCCCCAGAAACCTTGAAAAACAAATGAAAAAGTAAAATCTCACTCAACTGACAAATCACCCCCACCCCTCACACACTCCGAGACAGAGAGAGAGAGAAAATTCTCCAAAAAAATCACATTCAAACCAAAATATCTGACTTTCTGTTGCTTTGAGCTATTAAGTGTAAATTAGAAAGTTGTCCGGCTCGATGAGAACAATATACATACCGATTTTTGTGATTCTAGGAAAAACTAAGCCCCCATTTTTGACTAAAGGTGGCGCTACTGAGCCATTCCACCACGCCCGTTTTTTAAACTTTGCACATGTCTACTGGCTAATAAGTGTGATGTGTCTGTCGAGTTTCATGCAATTTCAAGTATGTTAAGAGTCTCAAAAGCATCAAAAAAGAATAATAAAGTTTGATGCGTTGCCACGGCAACAGTATCTAAGATATCAATAATCCTTTCACAGGTCTACATCTGCCGTGTGTCTACATTATACACATAAAGTTTGAAGCAAATCGGATAAAAATAAGAGGGTGATTTCAAAGCATTTCGAAAGTGACACACTTCCTGCTGCCAGTTGGTGGCGCTATAACTTTGACTCACAATAGTCACATCCATGTGATCGGCCTCTTACAACGAACACACTGCTGAAGTTTCATCAAGATCAGTTAATGTATGCAGAAGTTATAACACACTTCCTGTTTTCATTATTCGCCATAAATTCATTTCCTCGCCACGGCCAAACCGTTCGAGATATCAAAAATCCCCTGGCAATTTTTCATCCTCAATGCCTTGACTTCATGCACACCGAGTTTGGTGGCGATCGGGTGAATTCCCTAGGAGAAGTGTTTCAAATACCAGACCATGCGTTTCCAAACAACCTTTAATAGCTGACTTCCTGTTGGGCTGGCGTAAAAAGTAAAAGTACGAAAGTTGTTCGGCCCGATGAGATCTATATATGAACCGAGTTTCATATTATTACATGCGAGCGTGTCTGATTTATGGACTAAGTTTTCGGACCCCGTTCAAGGGGGCGCTGTTGAGCCCCCCTGCCACGCCCGGGTACCAGCTTCAGCCCGGCCCTGATGGCCGCGGGTTCTGACCTGTGTGCAAAGTTTCAAGAGTTTTCGAGCACGTTAAGGGTCTCAAAAGTGCCCGAAAGGTTGACAGAAAAATAAGAATAATAATAAATATAGCTGCGAGCAGCGATTACGGGCCCAAGCCGGTGGCACCGCAACCCCGGTGCCTTTAGTTACCTAAAGGCACCGGGGTGGCGGTACCGCCGGCTTTGGCCCTCCATCCAATATATATATATTATTGTTCAAAAGTTTGGGGTCAGTAAGATTTTTAATGTTTTTAGGAGAAGTCTCTTCTGCTCACCAAGGCTGCATTTATTGATTAAAAATACAAACAAAAACAGTAATATTGTGAAATATTATTCCATTTTAAAACAGCTGTTTTCAATTTTTAAATATTTTACATAGTAATTCATTTCTGTGATCAAAGTTGAGTTTTCAGCATCATTACTCCAGTCTTCAGTGTCACATGATCCTTCAGAAATCATACTAATATGATGATTGATGCTCAATAAATATTCATTATTATTTTCAATGTTGAAAACAGTTGTGTACAGATTTTTTTTTTTTCAAAATGCTTTGATGAATGTAAAGTTCAAAAGAACAGCATATATTTCAAATATATATATATTTTTAACATTATAAATGTCTTTACTGTAACTGTTGATCAGTTTAACTCATCCTTCATAAATAAAAGTACTGATTTATTTTATTTATTTCCCCAAAAAATAAAATTTTAATTATTACTAACCCAAAACTTTTGAGCGGTAGTGTTTAACGTTACAAAAGCTTTAGATTTCAGATAAATGCTGTTCTTTTGAACTTTCTATTCATCAAAGTCTGTACACAACTGTTTTCGACATTTAAAATAATAATGATTGTTTCTTGAGTATCAATCATCATATTAGAATAATTTCTGAAGGATCATGTGACAGTGACGACTGGAGTAATGATGCTGAAAACTCAGCTTTGATCACAGGAATAAATAACAGTTTAAAATATATTAAAATAGAAAGCAGCTGTTTTAAATTGGAATAATATTTTACAATATTACTGTTTTTGTTTGTATTTTTAATCAAATAAATGCAGCCTTGGTGAGCAGAAGAAACTTCTCTGTTATGTGCGCGCCACAGACTGCACGCACGTCCGCTTAGAGTTCCGCCTTTTGCCTTCCGTCAATATTACGTTATTAGAAAAATATTTTTTTAGAGAATCGATTTTTTGACATTTGTGAATCGATTCAGAATCGTCCACGTCCGCATCGCGATGCATCTAAGAATAATTTTTTTCTCCCACCCCTAGATTTCATACAACAGGTTAATAAACAGTTACAATTAAGTCACTTACATTTTAGATGCAATGTTGACTGTTTTTGTTCTGTTTCAGCAGCGAAAATAGTTAAACAAAGATCACGGCAGAACCATCACGCATCACGTGTTTTCTCATAACTGAACGATTCAGCAGTTTTAACGAATCGGTTGACTCAAAGATTGAATGATCAATCCATAAACATCTGTCCTAATCATGATCGACTCATTCGAACAAATCGTTTGAACGAATGAATCAATGACTCGCTTATTAAGATGGATGCCTGGCGACACCTAATGGCGGTTTAGTGTTGTTTAAAAGCATCATTCTTTCCCACATGTGTGTGATATGTGTGTGCAACATTATCATTATTTTTCTTACACTATTATATTAGCGATTTAAAAGCACCCACTCGTGTCACACGTCGATTAACCGGTGGGAAAATATCCTCAGACACATACCTAATGCCGACAGTGGATTATATGGAGAAACTGGATTACATTGATAACCAACACAGAAGAAATAACATCTTAGTGGATGGGATTCCAGATGTAAAGGGAGAAAATTGGATTGAATCTGAAAGAAAAGTCAGAACCATCTTGGAAACTAACATGGGTCTAGATGCCAAGATCATTGAATTTGAGCGTGCCCATAGAGTTGGCCACTACCAAGAAGGAGGTAGGCCTAGACAGGTAATTATTAAACTTATGCGCTTTAAAGACAAACAGACCATTCTTTTATGTGCAAAGAAATTAAAAGGCACCAACATTTTCATAAATGAAGACTTTTCAGAAGCGGTACAGATAAAGCGGAGAGAACTTCTCCCCGAGCTGAAGGCTGCACGTAGCAGGGGAGAAATAGCTAGTTTAAGGTATGACAAGCTCATTATCAAAACCAGGAGTGGAAATGTGCTAACAACAGGCTGTTAATTACTTTATTTGTACTATTTTCTTTTATTTTGGAATGTTTGCTAAATTTTTTTCATTAATCAGTCATACGTCCAGGTCAAACCCCTGAAACTTTGGTCCATTGTTCTGGTGTACAATGTTTGAACACTTGTCCAGTTGATAGTTCTAATTTAGACAGCCAGATCTTCAAGCCCTTTGATTCCTCTGTTTTTGATCCTTACAATGGTGATATTGATCCTGATCAAAATTTCTTTTCTTCATTTGATGTTTCCAGCCTCTGTCTTCGTTATAATGAAACCCAGTTTAATGACTTATGTACTTCTATGTCTGGTGATATTTTTTCTACTTTTCATTTGAATATTAGAAGTCTTCCGAGTAATTATGATAATTTCATCCATTATTTATCTTCACTTAGGCATACTTTTTCTGTTATAGCCTTATCTGAAACATGGCTCACGGAGGACTCTAAAGAAATGTTTAAAATACCAAAGTATAAATCAGTTCATCGTGTTAGAGTAAACAGATCTGGGGGAGGAGTATCTTTGTTTTTTGAGGAAAATTATGACTTTAAAATTAGGGAAGACCTCACTCTAAAAACAGTTCAGGATGATGTGGAGTCGCTTTTTTTGGAGCTTATTAGTGCTTCTCATGAAAAGAATATTATTGTTGGGGTTGTCTATCGGCCACCTCATTCTATTATCAAAGATTTCAATGAAAGTTTGCTTTGTTCACTTGAGCGTGTTAACAATGAGAATAAGCCTTGTTATATACTGGGGGATTTTAATTTGAATCTCCTTAACTATGATACAGACACTCTCACTGGGGACTTTCTAAATGTTCTTTATTCTAGTTATTTTTTTCCTCTCATCCATAAAGCTACCCGAGTTAAAGAAAAATCTGCAACTTTGATAGATAACATTTTATGTAACTCTTTAGGTAAAGAAATGAAATCTGGGATTCTGTATTCTGATTTGTCTGACCATCTTCCTATATTTCAGTTATCTGTGACTAGAGCAAATGGATACAAGAATACAAACCAAGTATTGTTTATAAGAAATATGAGCGATGTAAATATCTGTAAGTTCAAGGATAGGCTTGACAATACTTCTGTCACAGTGTCTGGTGGTGTTCCCCGGGTATCCACTAGATGTCCTCCTTTTCCCCACGGAGTCATTCACAGGAACTACCTTTCCCACAATTCCAGTCTGTGTTATTTCACCCAGGTGTTTGTAATCTGTTACCCAGCTGTATCTCGTTGTCATCTCGTCTGTTCATGTATTTAATGCCCTGTTTGTTCCATGTTCTGTGTGTATCGTTGTTTATGTCACACCGTGTCGGTTTCTTGTGTTCTGTTAGCCTGTTTATTGTTTCGTGCTGCCTGTCTGGATTTTGAACCCTGCCTGTTTTTTGACTACGACTCTGGATTACCCCTTAAATAAATTCACCCAACTGCAATTGGATCTATCTTGCTTCTTTCCTAGTGTGGAACGTGACAGAACGATACACCCATGTTTGGATCCAGCAGTACGGGGGTTCGTATCCTTCCTCCCACCACTGTGAAGGAGAGGAGGGGAAGAATTCAAAATTTAAGGGCCCTACGCCAGCAGGGTCAAACAGTGAGTTGCTTATCTCAAACCTTTTGGACTCTATCTAGCGGTATGAACTATAATGATGCAACTCTGAAGGACCTTTTTAATCGCTGTCTGGATGACCCGTTGCCGCAATGGGAGATGAAGGGGGTGGAGATCCTTGATTTTTGGGGATTTACTAGGTATCTACACCATCGTAGCCAATGGGATACACCAGCCTCGCCTTCATCTCCAAGCGAGAATGCATCGCCGCTGCCCAGCCCGGAGAGTGCATCGCCGCTGCCCAGCCCGGAGAGTGCATCGCCGCTGCCCAGCCCGGAGAGTGCATCGCCGCTGCCCAGCCCGGAGAGTGCATCGCCGCTGCCCAGCCCGGAGAGTGCATCGCCGCTGCCCAGCCCGGAGAGTGCATCGCCGCTGCCCAGCCCGGAGAGTGCATCGCCGCTGCCCAGCCCGGAGAGTGCATCGCCGCTGCCCAGCCCGGAGAGTGCATCGCCGCTGCCCAGCCCGGAGAGTGCATCGCCGCTGCCCAGCCCGGAGAGTGCATCGCCGCTGCCCAGCCCGGAGAGTGCATCGCCGCTGCCCAGCCCGGAGAGTGCATCGCCGCTGCCCAGCCCGGAGAATGCATCGCCGCTGCCCAGCCCGGAGAATGCATCGCCGCTGCCCAGCCCGGAGAATGCATCGCCGCTGCCCAGCCCGGAGAATGCATCGCCGCTGCCCAGCCCGGAGAATGCATCGCCGCTGCCCAGCCCAGAGAATGCATCGTCGCTGCCCAGCCCAGAGAATGCATCGCCGCTGCCCAGCCCAGAGAATGCATCTCCGCTGCCCAGCCCAGAGCTCCATCAGTCATTAATTCCGTCCAGACCTGAACAAGCACCTCACCATCGAAGACGGCGGAGGGGGAGGAAAACCTCGGGCCTCTCCAATGACCTGGAGGCTGTCCCCAAGCAGCCCGTCGTCGTCCCGGAGGTCGTCCCCGAGCAGCCCGCCGTTGTCCCCGAGCTGCTCGTCCTACCGCCCCCGCCCACACCTGCCGAGTCTGTGTCTTCGGACAAGATGACCGCCGCCGAGCCTATTCAAGTCACGTCTGCCCAGTCAGAGACGGTTCCCGTCACGTCTGCCCAGCCAGAGACTGTTCACGTCACGTCTGCCCAGCCAGAGACTGTTCACGTCACGTCTGCCCAGCCAGAGACTGTTCACGTCACGTCTGCCCAGCCAGAGACTGTTCACGTCACGTCTGCCCAGCCAGAGACTGTTCACGTCACGTCTGCCGAGCCTGTGTCCCCTGACAAGATGGCCGCCGCCGAGCCTGTGTCTGGGCCGGTGGTGTCTGTTCCTAAACCTGAACCCTCAGTGACCGCGACACTGGCCATTATGGCCACAGCCATGTGGTGTGTGTGAGCTACGCACACACTTGAGCCGGTGGTGTCTGTTCCTGGGCCGGTGGTGTCTGTTCCTGGGCCGGTGGTGTCTGTTCCTGAGCCGGAGCCCGTGTCTGTTCCTGAGCCGGAGCCCGTGTCTGTTCCTGAGCCGGAGCCCGTGTCTGTTCCTGAGCCGGAGGCCGTGTCTGTTCCTGAGCCGGAGGCCGTGTCTGTTCCTGAGCCGGAGGCCGTGTCTGTTCCTGAGCCGGAGGCCGTGTCTGTTCCTGAGCCGGAGGCCGTGTCTGTTCCTGAGCCGGAGGCCGTGTCTGTTCCTGAGCCGGAGGCCGTGTCTGTTCCTGAGCCGGAGGCCGTGTCTGTTCCTGAGCCCGAGCCTGTTCCTGAGCCGGAGCCGGAGCCTGTGTCTGTGTCTGTTCCAGTGCCTGAGCCGGTGGTGTCTGTTCCAGTGCCTGAGCCGGTGGTGTCTGTTCCTGTGCCTGAGCCGGTGGTGTCTGTTCCTGTGCCGGAGCCAGTGTCTGTTCCTGTGCCGGAGCCAGTGTCTGTTCCTGTGCCGGAGCCAGTGTCTGTTCCTGTGCCGGAGCCAGTGTCTGTTCCTGAGCCGGAGCCAGTGTCTGTTCCTGAGCCGGAGCCAGTGTCTGTTCCAGTGCCGGAGCCGGTGGAGTCTGTTCCAGTGCCTGAGCCGGTGGGGTCTGTTCCAGTGCCTGAGCCGGTGGGGTCTGTTCCAGTGCCGGAGCCGGTGGGGTCTGTTCCAGTGCCTGAGCCGGTGGAGTCTGTTCCAGTGCCTGAGCCGGTGGTGCCAGTTCCAGTGCCTGAGCCGGTGGTGCCAGTTCCAGTGCCTGAGCCGGTGGTGCCAGTTCCAGTGCCTGAGCCGGTGGTGCCAGTTCCAGTGCCTGAGTCGGTGGTGCTAGTTCCTGTTTCAGAGCCGTTGGTGCCAGTTCCAGTGCCAGTTCCAGTGCTTGAGCCGGTGGTGCCAGTTCCACCGCCCGAGGGGTTGGCTCCGCCCTGGCCGCCCGAGGGGTCGGCTCCGCCCTGGCCGCCCGAGGGAAAGTCTCCGCCCTGGCCGCCCGAGGGAAAGTCTCCGCCCTGGCCGCCCGAGGGAAAGTCTCCGCCCTGGCCGCCCGAGGGAAAGTCTCCGCCCTGGCCGCCCGAGGGACAGTCTGCTCCGCCATGGCCGCCCGATGGACTGGTTTCTTCGCCCTGGCCGCCGGATGGACTGTTCTCTTCACCCCGGCCGCCCGATGGTCTGTTGGCTTCGCCCCGGCCGCCCGATGGTCTGTTGGCTTCGCCCCGGCCGCCCAATGGACTATTTGTTTCGCCCCGGCCACCAGATGGACTGTTTGCTTCACTCTGTTTCCCCGATGTACTGTCTGAGTCACCCTGGCCCCCTTTGAGTCTGTTACCCCCTGTCTCTGTTTCCCTTCATGGACCTGGCCCCCCGTCCCTCCCCCTGATCCTCCACCGTGCCACCTCCCTCCTGAACTTTTGTATTGTTCCGTGTCCTGTCTTGGAGTGTCTGGGAGCCACTCCGTAGAGGGGGGTCATGTCACAGTGTCTGGTGGTGTTCCCCGGGTATCCACTAGATGTCCTCCTTTTCCCCACGGAGTCATTCACAGCAACTACCTTTCCCACAATTCCAGTCTGTGTTATTTCACCCAGGTGTTTGTAATCTGTTACCCAGCTGTATCTCGTTGTCATCTCGTCTGTTCATGTATTTAATGCCCTGTTTGTTCCATGTTCTGTGTGTATCGTTGTTTATGTCACACCGTGTCGGTTTCTTGTGTTCTGTTAGCCTGTTTATTGTTTCGTGCTGCCTGTCTGGATTTTGAACCCTGCCTGTTTTTTGACTACGACTCTGGATTACCCCTTAAATAAATTCACCCAACTGCAATTGGATCTATCTTGCTTCTTTCCTAGTGTGGAACGTGACAACTTCATGGGATGACCTATATGAGGAGAGAAATGCAAATTTAGCATATCAAAAGTTTATGAGTATTATTACCAGTAATTTCAATGAATGTTTCCTTATGGGTAAATTGTCCAAAAAACAGACCACAGCTCTAAATAGACCTTGGTTTACAGTTGAACTAAGGAAACTGTTAAAGAAAAAGAATAAATTGTACAAAAAGTATGTTTCAAATCGTACTCCACTTATTTATGCTGTTTATAAATCAGCAAGAAATAAATATACAAGCTCAATTAGGTCTGCGAAAAAAAAGTATTTTAGTAATGCATTTCTTAAGTGTTCAAATAATGTTAAATCTACATGGAAAGTAGTGAATCAATTGCTTCAAAAAGAAAAGGTTACCAATGATTTACCCTGTTTTTCAGAATGGTGACGACTATTTAAATAATCCAAAGGAAACAGCTGAACATTTTAATAATTTTTTTGTCAGTATAGGTCCGAAATTAGCCAAGTTAATTCCAGATAGTGATGGAAATCCTTTGGATTTTATCTATCGGACATTTCCTGTTATGTCTTCATTCAAACCTATTGATGGCCATGAAGTAAGTGACATCATTGATCAGTTAAAACCAACCGCAGCGGGTCATGACAACATTTCAGCATACCTTGTTAAACAGGTAAAGCAATCCATTCTACAACCACTTTCTCATATTATGTCTTTGTCTTTAGAAACAGGAGTTGTGCCAGATGATTTCAAAGTTGCCAAAGTCTTTCCCTTGTTTAAAGCTGGTGATCCTTGTTGTTTTACTAATTATAGACCCATTTCTATTTTGCCATGTTTCTCTAAAATATTAGAAAAAATCATACATAAAAGGATAATTTCTCATTTAGATTCCTATATGATTCTTTATAACCACCAGTATGGCTTTCTAAAAAAATCATTCAACTTATATGGCTTTACTTCATCTTATTGATAAGGTTATTTCTGCACTTGAAAATAATGAGTTTACATGCAGTATATTTTTGGATTTTTCAAAAGCATTTGATACAATAAATCACAATATCCTCCTTGCTAAATTATATAAATATGGTTTCCAAGATATCACCTATAAATGGTTATCAAGTTATGTTTCAAATAGAGCACAGTTTGTTTCTTTTAAGGGTTATTTTTCCAATAAAGCTAAACTAAAATGTGGGGTCCCACAGGGGTCTATTCTTGGACCACTGTTGTTCCTCATTTATATAAATGATATGTTTAGTGTTTCGGATGTGCTTTCCCCCATCATGTTTGCGGATGATACAACCCTTGTTCTTTCACATTCACATTTTAGTACGTTAATGAACAATGCAAATGTTGGCTTAGTTGCTTACACTGCTTGGTTCACGTTAAATAAATTATCTTTAAATATTAAGAAATGTAATTTTGTTATTTTTAGTGGTAAAAAAACATATAACAAAGAACTAGCGCAAATTAAAATTGGGCCTGCTGAGATGCTTCACTTAACAACAACATTTTTAGGAGTTATTATTGATGAAGGTTTGAGTTGGAGAGGACACATAGACTATGTTTGTGGCAAAATTAACAAGTCAATTGGTATAATAAGGAGGATTAGTCATCTTGTTACTCCAAAATGTCTCCGTACCCTATATTACAGTTTAATTTATCCGTATTTGTCATATTCTAACATGGTGTGGGGGAGCACATTTCCTACAAAGCTACATAAAATTGTAATTCTCCAGAAACGGTTTGTCAGGATAGCGGCTCGTTCAGGTTCCCACACATCTTCAGCTATGTTATTTAAGAAACTGCAGATTTTTTCAATTTTTGACATTAACACCTTCCAAATATGTGTTTTCATGTATAAACTATTTTCATCGGAAGGAAAGATTCCTGGTCAGTTCATGTTATACTTTAAAGCTAACTCAGCTGTTCATGCCCATAATACCAGGCAGGTAATGGATCTCCATCCTCCAAACTTTACCACATGTAGAGGCCAATTTTCAATAAGATTTAAAGGTACACAGATATGGAATAGATTTTCTCATGTGGCGAGACAATGCACCTCAATAGAGAGCTTTAAAAGAGTTTTAAGAGGTCTGCTGATGAACTAGTTTGTGCATTTGGTTGATTCTATATTTTTCATTGTATTTTCATTTTACTGAGAAATGCTTGTTGTTTTATCACCAGTATTATCATGACATGATATTTGTGTGTGTTTTTTAATTTTTTATTTATTTATTTATTTATTTTTATTATTATTATTTTTTATTTTTTTATTAATGTTTGTATGAGTTGTATTATATTGTGTTTGCATTCTTTGGTTATTTTTTATCTTTCTTTGGTGGAGGCTTTAGATAAGCCATACTGGCTTTTTTGCCTTCTCCGGCACTGTATATGCATCAATATGTCCTTGGTGTTGTATTTTCTTTTAATTTGTGCAAATAAAAAATAAAAAAAATAAAATAAAATAAAAAATAATAAATGTATATTTAAATACAATATTGGCCTACCTGGTAAAAAGTTTTATATACTATTTTGATGTCCTTTTGGACACAAGAGGGCAGTATAGCCCTATGTTTTTGTTGAACCAAATAGCACTAAATAGCCTGTTTTAACTTTTTCATTCTTCTTGAATTGCAAAAACAGAATAAAATGGGTTTAGTTGTGATATTTGTATACTTTTATATAGAAATAAATGGTAATTACATTTTTAGAAGATTTTTAGTGTTTCCTTTTTGGACATTATTTAATCCCTCGCCATTGCAAAACCGTTTGAGATATTTATTATCCATTCACAATTTAGCATATTTAAATGTAGTTTCATCATGTTGAAAAAGTTTGGTACGAATAAAATAAATAGTTTAAGAGGAGTGGCTAAAAATTCAGAGGCTGATTTTGCAAAAAAAATTCACATTCAGACCAAAATATCTGACTGCCTGATGGCCAGAGCTATTGAATATAAATTAGAAAGTTGTCCGGCTTGATGAGAACAATATACAAACTATTTTTTCTTTACTGTAGTTAAAACTAACCCCCCCACTTTTTTCAAAAGCATGTTGAAAGTGACACACTTCCTGCTGCCAGTTGGTGGCGCTATAACTTTGACTCACAATAGCTACATCCATCTGATCGGCCTCTTACCACGAACACACTGCTGAAGTTTCATCAAGATCAGTTAATGTATGCAGAAGTTATTCCACTTCCGTGTTTCTCTTTTCTCGCCATAAATTCGATTCCTCGCCACGGCCTTACCGTTCGAGATCTCAAAAATCCGTCCGCAATTTAGCATCCTCAAAGTCTTGACTACATGCACACCGAGTTTGGAGGGGACACGGTGAATTTTCTAGGAGGAGTACTTCACATTCCACAGCAAGCGTTTTCCAAACAACCCATAATAGCCGACTTCCTGTTGGGCTGGCGTGAAACTTGACAGAGGGAAAGTTGTTCGGCCCGATGAGATCTATATGTGTACCGAGTTTCATATTATTTCATGCAAGCGTGTTTGATATATGGACCAAGTTTTCAAACCCCGTTCAAGGGGGCGCTGTTGATCCCCCCTGCCACACCCCTTTCTGAAACTTTTCACATGTCTACTGGCTAATAAGTGTTATGTTTCTATCGAGTTTCATCCAATTTCAAGCATGCTAAGAGTCTCAAAAGCATCAAAAAAGAATATTAAATTTTGAAGCGTTGCCACGGCAACAGTATCTAAGATATCAATCATCCTTTCGCAGGTCTACATCTGCAGTGTGTCTACATTATACACATAAAGTTTGAAGCAAATCGGGTAAAAATAAGAGGGTGATTTCAAATTATTTTGAAAGTGACACACTTCCTGCTGCCAGTTGGTGGCGCTATAACTTAGACTCACAATAGTCACATCAGTGTGATCGGCCTCTTACAACGAACACACTGCTGAAGTTTCATCAAGATCAGTTAATGTATGCAGAAGTTATAACACACTTCCTGTGTCCCATTATTCGCCATAAATTTGTTTCCTCGCCACGGCCAAACCGTTCGAGATATCAAAAATCCGTTCGCAATTTAGCATCCTCAATGTCTTGACTTCATTCACACCTAGTTTGGTGGTGATCGGATGAATTCCCTAGGAGGAGTATTTCACATTCCATTGTATGCATTTTCCAAACAACGTATAATAACCGACTTCCTGTTGGGCTGGTGTAAAACTCAGAGCACGAAAGTTGTTCGGCCCGATGAGATCTATATGTGTACTGAGTTTCATATTATTACATGCAAGCGTGTTTGATTTATGGACCAATTTTTCCGACATAATTCCAGGGGGCGCTGTCGAGCCCCCGTGCCACGCCCGGGTACCAGCTTCAGTGCGGCCCTGATGGCCGCAGGTTCTGACGTGTGTGCAAAATTTCAAGAGTTTTTGAGCATGTTAAGGGCCCCAAAAGTGCCAGAGAAGTAGAAAAAAATAATAATAATAATAATAATAATAATAAACAAATATATAAATATAGCTGCGAGCAGCGATTACGGGCCCAAGCCGGTGGCACCGCAACCCCGGTGCCTTTAGTTACCTAAAGGCACCGGGGTGGCGGTACCGCCGGCTTTGGCCCTTCATCACTGCTCGCAGCTATATTTATATATATATATATAAAAGACCAAAAATATTACTTGACTTACCTTATTCTGATTTTATGATACACTCAAAATATTCCACAACAAATCCTTTAAATTTAATGTAAAAATAAAAATGAAAGAAAGCAGTGTTGGGCTCACGTAACCCTCTTGTTTCAACATTTGCGATGTATTTGGATGCTAAACTATTCTTTATTATAGGCTTTGTTCTTCACTCATGTTCCAATATCGATGGAAAAAATCATCCTCTTCACAAGCGCAAAAATGTGCTTGGAAACATCACAGTGGAGCGGTGCTTACTGTGAATGTATGAATTGTACTACTGACTATTTAGAGCAGTGTAATTTTTATATGTTAGGTTGACTATTTTATTATTATATTTTATGAAGGCTATAATGGACAGGCTGCGATGTCAAGATTACAATGCTGGAGTGTGTGTGTGTGTGTGTGTGTGTGTGTGTGTGTGTGTGTGTGTGTGTGTGTGTGTGTGTGTGTGTGTGTGTGTGTGTGTGTGTGTGTGTTCATGTTTTTCTATCCCGGTGGGGACTTCAACCTGAATGCACACCGACTCATGGGGACTCGTGTCACAGTGGGGACCTAAATAGAGGTCCCCATGGGTAAACAAGCTTATAAATCATACAGAATGAGTTTTTTTTGGAAATGTAAAAATGCAGAAAGTTTTCTGTGATAGGTAGGTTTAGGGCTAGGGTTAGTGTGAGGAGATAGAATATACAGTTTGTACAGTATAAAACCATTAAGTCTATGGAGAGTCCCAACAAAGATAGTAAACCGTGTGTGTGTGTGTGTGTGTGTGTGTGTGTGGCGTGGGTGCGATTGAAAAAAAAAAAAAACATACTCCGTCTTTATACAGGACGACATTCAAACTGCAAAGTGTTAACTTATATTTGTGTACAGTCGCAATAAAACACAACATTGTGCTTTTGTAAAATAATTTCAAGCAATCCTCCCCCCAAAAGGTGCTAATTTTAAAATTAAACTAAAATGCTCATATTAGCGATTTAAAACGGTGCGCATCCACGGTGAGGAACGAGCAGAACAGAGTGAACGTTTTTCAGTTAATTCCTACTTCTATAGGAATTCATTTGAAACGCTCGCTCAACCACTATCAATGTCAGTGCGGACTAACATATTTTACTTTCGTTTTTAAGTTGGCAATTCAAAAGCCCCCAGCGGTGTTACACGTCGATTAACCGGTGGGAAAATATCCTCAGACACATACCTAATAAATGTATATTTAAATACAATATTGGCCTACCTGGTAAAAAGTTTTATATACTATTTTGATGTCCTTTTGGACACAAGAGGGCAGTATAGCCCTATGTTTGCTTTTTTGTTTAACCAAATAGCACTAAATAGACTGTTTTTAACTTTTTCATTCTTCTTGAATTGCAAAAACAGAATAAAATGGGTTTAGTTGTGATATTTGTATACTTTTATATAGAAATAAATGGTATATAATTACATTTTTAGAAGATTTTTAGTGTTTCATTTTTGGACATTACTTTAATCCCTCGCCATAGCAAAACCGTTTAAGATATTTATTATCCATTCACAATTTAGCATATTTAATGTATTTTCATCATGTTGAAAAAGTTTGGTGGGAATAAAATAAATAGTGTAAGAGGAGTGGCTAAAAATTCAGAGGCTGATTTAGCAAAAAAAAATCCACATTCAGACCAAAATATCTGACTTCCTGATGGCTGGAGCTAATGAATGTAAATTAGAAAGTTGTCCGGCTTGATGAGAACAATATACAAACAATTTTATTTTCTACTGTAGTTAAAACTAACCCCCCCACTTTTGTCAAAAGCATGTTGAAAGTGACACACTTCCTGCTGCCAGTTGGTGGCGCTATAACTTTGACTCACAATAGCTACATCCATCTGATCGGCCTCTTACCACGAACACACTGCTGAAGTTTCATCAAGATCAGTTAATGTATGCAGAAGTTATTCCACTTCGTGTTTATCTTTTCTCGCCATAAATTCGATTCCTCGCCACGGCCAAACCGTTCGAGATATCAAAAATCCGTCCGCAATTTAGCATCCTCAAAGTCTTGACTACATGCTGACTGAGTTTGGAGGTGATTGAATGAATTCTCTAGGAGGAGTACATCACATTCCACAGCAAGCGTTTTCCAAACAACCCATAATAGCCGACTTCCTGTTGGGCTGGCGTGAAACTTGACAGAGGGAAAGTTGTTCGGCCCGATGACATCTATATGTGTACCGAGTTTCATATTAATTCATGCAAGCGTGTTTGATATATGGACCATGTTTTCAGACCCCGTTCAAGGGGGCGCTGTTGAGCCCCCCTGCCACGCCCGTTTCTGAAACTTTTCACATGTCTACTGGCTAATAAGTGTTATGTGTCTGTCGAGTTTCATCCAATTTCAAGCATGCTAAGAGTCTCAAACGCATCCGAAAAGAACATTAAAGTTTGATGCGTTGCCACGGCAACAGTATCTAAGATATCAATAATCCTTTCACAGGTCTACATCTGCCGTGTATCTACATTATACACATAAAGTTTGAAGCAAATCGGGTAAAACTAAGAGGGTGATTTCAAAGCATTTTGAAAGTGACAAACTTCCTGCTGCCAGTTGGTGGCGCTATAACTTTGACTCACAATAATTACATCCATCTGATCGGCCTTTTACCACGAACACATTGCTGAAGTTTCATCAAGATCAGTTAATGTATGCAGAAGTTATAACACACTTCCTGTGTCCCATTATTCGCCATAAATTCGTTTCCTCGCCACGGCCAAACCGTTCGAGATATAAAAAATCCGTTCGCAATTTAGCATCCTCAATGTCTTGACTTCATTCACACCGAGTTTGGTGGCGATCGGATGAATTCCCTAGGAGGAGTATTTCACATTCCATTGTATGCGTTTTCCAAACAACGTATAATAACCGACTTCCTGTTGGGCTGGCGTAAAACTTAGAGCACGAAAGTTGTTCGGCCCGATGAGATCTATATGTGTACCGAGTTTCATATTATTACATGCAAGCGTGTTTGATTTATGGACCAAGTTTTCCGACATAATTCCAGGGGGCGCTGTCGAGCCCCCGTGCCACGCCCGGGTACCAGCTTCAGTCCGGCCCTGATGGCCGCGGGTTCTGACGTGTGTGCAGAATTTCAAGAGTTTTTGAGCATGTTAAGGGCCCCAAAAGTGCCCGAGAAGTAGAAAAAAATAATAATAATAATAATAATAATAAACAATAATCCTACCGAAAACAATAGGGCCTTCGCCCCTTTCAGGGCTTGGGCCCTAATAATCCTACCGAAAACAATAGGGCCTTCGCCCTTTCAGGGCTTGGGCCCTAATAATAATCCTACCGAAAACAATAGGGCCTTCGCCCTTTCAGGGCTTGGGCCCTAATAATAATAATAATAATAATAATAAATATATATATATATATATATATATATATATATATATATATATATATATATATATATATATATATATATATATATATATATATATATGAAAATATAAATATATAAATATAGCTGCGAGCAGCGATTACGGGCCCAAGCCGGTGGCACCGCAACCCCGGTGCCTTTAGTTACCTAAAGGCACCGGGGTGGCGGTGCCCCCGGCTTTGGCCCTTCATCGCTGCTCGCAGCTATATTTATATATATATATATATATATATATATATATTAATGTATTTTTATCATGTTGAAAAAGTTTGGTGTGAATAAAATAAACCACTTAGGAGGAGTAGCTAAAAACTCAAGAGTCTGACATATCCAAAAAATCCACATTCAAACCAAAATATCTGACTTCCTGTTGCTCAGAGCTAATGACTGTAAATTAGAAAGTTGTCCGGCTCGATGAGACCAATATGCGTACTGATTTTTGTAACTGTGGGTAAAGGTAACCCCCCCACTTTTGTCAAAAGCATTTTGAAATTGACACACTTCCTGCTACCAGTTGGTGGCGCTATAACTTTGACTCACAATAGTTACATCCATCTGACCGGCCTCTTACCACGAACACACTTCTGAAGTTTCATCAAGATCAGTTAATGTATGCAGAAGTTATAACACTTTGTGTTTCTATTTTCTCGCCATAAATTCGTGTCCTCGCCATGGCCAAACCGTTTGAGATATCAAAAATCCATCTGCAATTTAGAATCCTCAATGTCTTGACTTCATGCTGACCGAGTTTGGAGGCGAGTGGATGAATTCTGTAGGAGGAGTACATCAAATTCCACAGCATGCGTTTTTCAAACAACCCATAATAGCCGACTTCCTGTTGGGCGGAGCTAATAACTTAGAGTGTGGAAGTTGTTCAGCCCCATGAGATCTATATGTGTACCGAGTTTCATATTAATTCATGCAAGAGTTTTTGATATATGGACCAAGTTTTCAGACCCAGTTCAAGGGGGCGCTGTTGAGCCCCCCTGCCACGTCCGGGTACCAGCTTCAGCCCGGCCCTGATGCCAGGGGGTTCTGATTTGTGTGCAAAGTTTCAAGAGTTTTTGAGCACGTTAAGGACCCCAAAAGCCCCTGAAACCTTGATTAACAATATAAAAGCAATAGTCAAATCCCCCCTCCCCTCACACACACAGAGACACAGAGAGAGGGAGAGAAAATTCTCCAGAAAATCCACATTCAAACCAAAATATCTGACTTTCTGATGGTCTGAGCTAATGACTGTGAATTAGAAAGTTGTTCGGCTCGATGAGACCAATATACATACCGATTTTTGTGATTCTAGGAAAAACTAAGCCCCCATTTTTGACTAAAGGTGGCGCTACTGAGCCCCTCACCACGCCCATTTCTGAAACTTTGCACATGTCTACTGGCTAATAAATGTGATGTGTCTGTCGAGTTTCATGCATTTTCAAGCATGTGAAGAGTCTCAAAAGCATCCGAAAAGAATATTAAAGTTTGATGCGTTGCCACGGCAACAGTATCTAAGATATCAATAATCCTTTCACAGGTCTACATCTGCCATGTGTCTACATTATACACATAAAGTTTGAAGCAACTCGGATAAAAATAAGAGGGTGATTTAAAAGCATTTTGAAAGTGACACACTTCCTGCTGCCAGTTGGTGGCGCTATAACTTTGACTCACAATAGTCACATCCATGTGATCGGCCTCTTACAACGAACACACTGCTGAAGTTTCATCAAGATCAGTTAATGTATGCAGAAGTTATAACACACTTCCTGTTTCCATTATTCGCCATAAATTCGTTTCCTCGCCACGGCCAAACCATTCGAGATATCAAAAATCCCCTGGCAATTTTTCATCCTCAATGCCTTGACTTCATGCACACCGAGTTTGGTGGCGATCGGGTGAATTCCCTAGGAGAAGTGTTTCAAATGCCAGACCATGCGTTTCCAAACAACCCTTAATAGCCGACTTCCTGTTGGGCTGGCGTAAAAAGTAAAAGTACGAAAGTTGTTCGGCCCGATGAGATCTATATATGTACCAAGTTTCATATTATTACATGCAAGCGTGTCTGACTTATGGACCAAGTTTTCGGACCCCGTTCAAGGGGGCGCTGTTGAGCCCCCCTGCCACGCCCGGGTACCAGCTTCAGCCCGGCCCTGATGGCCGCGGGTTCTGACCTGTCTGCAAAGTTTCAAGAGTTTGAGCACGTTAAGGGTCTCAAAAGTGCCCGAAAGGTTGACAGAAAAATAATAATAATAATAATAATAATAATAATAATAATAATAATAAATAATCCTACCGAAACAATAGGGCCTTCGCCCTTTCAGGGCTTGGGCCCTAATAAATAATCCTACTGAAAACAATAGGGCCTTCACCCTTTCAGGGCTTGGGCCCTAATTAATGCTTTAAAAGCAACTGTTGTACTTAAAATTAACTTGTTGGTATTTAAACATATCTGCAGAGGAGCTGTGAAAGAGCAGACGCGACTCGTTCTTCACATTTTAACCTGTTTTACAGATAACAGTAATCTGTCAGCTGGGTCTCCTGAGCCGAGGCCTGCAACAGATTCTTGGGGGCTCGTCCGGGATCCACTCAAGGTGCTAGATTCCAAAAAGAGATAGGATACAGAGATTCCAGGACCGTGGGACAAGGTGGCACTGGGGCTAGAGGCTAGTGGCTGCTGCATCAATGGTGACAATGAGACGCACACAGAGGGCTGAACAGACGGCTGTTTTCATCCAGAGGATAAGGCAGTTTCGGAAAGAACAACGGAGAACGATGTCATGGGAGATCGTATGAGGAAACACTTGTTATGCGACATCAGAAAAGACCTGATCACACTGCCTGCTGATGAACTGTTTCGCATCGCCAAGGTCATCAGGCCAGTACGAGGTAAAGACTCATTTGAACTTGACCTGGAAGACAGTGAGGGTTGTTTCAAGTACATCGATGCCTTCATGTCAAGTAAATCTTTGCTCGAGACTGAGGACCAAGGTATGAGTGAACTGTTGTCATTGCAAGAGACTGTAAAATCAGTAAAACAGATTTGCACTGCTGTATGGACATCTGATATTGATACGACACTCACCTTACACATGTTAAATCCACCCACCTCTGATAACACTTATCTGACATCACATGTTGCACCTGACTCTGGGAGTGGTAAGGGAGCTGTACCTGAAACAAATACAGACATGCGTAAAATGCTTGCGGAATACGAAGAAATTGGCAGGAAAATGCGCCAGTACATAACACCTACCCAGAACACTAACTTGAATCACACTATAGCACAGGGAGGCGCCACTACAACATGTACCAGACTAAGCAGCCCAAAAATGTAGCTCATAACTTCACCTTCCCTATTGGGGGGGGGGGGGGGTTAAGTAATCCCTGTGAGTTTAAGATACATGGAAGCCAGATTGGAAATTACTCGTTAGACATCATGTTCAACAATGTCTGCAGGTAAATAGACAGCGGCCTAAAAGAGAACTTGAGCAATGCCAACGTTGTTAGAGGTGTGCTGCAATTTATCAAACCAGGCAGTTTTAAAGATATGCTGATGAACAAAGATGACATGACTGTAGCTGAGCTAAAGGGGTTCTTACAATCACACTTGGGGGTCCGAAATAGCACAGAGCTGTTCCAAGAACTGATGTGCACCAAGCAAAGTAAACACAAAACCCCTAAGCAGTTCTTTCGGGGTTGCAACAAAAAATACTCTTTGCGGCGAAACAAGCTGATCCAGACAGGAAGTATAGTGCAGCTACTGTGCAGGATGTGTTCTTACACACTGTTTACCAGGGTCTAAGCCACTGGTGTAAAGATATTTGCAGCAAGCTAAAACCCTTGCTAGCTGATAGTGATGTAACTGACGATGCTATCCTCAGGCACGTTATGAAAATCATAAGTGACGAGAATGAGAGGCTGCGCTGACTGGGCCCACCAACCAGAGCAAGACCATCCATGACTAATAGTGCCCAAGCTACTGATGAAACTGACCGAGATGTGAGTACTACAAAAGGGTCTGCTGCACAAAAAGGTCAGAATGACCAGATTAAACTTCTTACTGCCAGGATTGATACTCTAACCAGCATGGTAGATGCTATACAACACTCCATAACAGTACGAACTGAGGGTGGCTGCCAATGGTCCTCCAGCCAACCATCCTCTTGCCGGTTGAGCCACTGGTGTTGCTGTCCACGGTGTGCGGACGAAGGGCGACATGACTACACACCGTTTCATCTGTGGTGAGGATGGAGACCAGGCAGTGGGGTGCCTACAACGACCTCAGCGACAGGGAAACGGGAGCCGACCACTGCAAAGGGGCAACCTGCCAGGTTATGAAAATCACATAACATAACCTGCTCCCCCCAAAGCCGGCCAGGCCTAGGGAGAGAGAAGTGCTAGGACAAGAACACAGGCACAGGAGACAAAAATAAACAAAACTATAAACAAGGTGAGGTCCAGGAGTCAAGGAGCAAGTGTTCAAACATCAAACTGATCGGAAGCAAGGCACTGACCCATTGCAACTTGAATGGCTTGACCGTAAGGGCATTACTCGACACAAGTGACCAAGTAAGCATGGTCAACCATGAGTGGAAAGAGAAATATCTGAAAAGTGTTGAGGTGAGGCCGCTTTGGAAGCTTCTTGGGTGTCAAAATTATCTTAAAGTCTACGCTGTAAATGGAAATCTTATCCCATTTGACGACTGGGCGATCACCTGCTAGGAAATGAGGACCTAAGTCTATCTATTAATGTCCCATTCCTGGTAAGTAAGATGCCAATTGAGAGACCACTCCTAGGTTTCAACTTAGTTGAAGAACTGATTCAAGGGCAGTTGATTCTAAGTAGTTGATGCCAACACTTACAGTGAGGAAAATAAGTATTTGAACACCCTGCTATTTTGCAAGTTCTCCCACTTGGAAATCATGGAGGGGTCTGAAATTGTCATCGTAGGTGCATGTCCACTGTGAGAGACATAATCTAAAAAAAAAAAATCCAGAAATCACAATGTATGATTTTTTAACTATTTATTTGTATGATACAGCTGCAAATAAGTATTTGAACACCTGTCTATCAGCTGGACTTCTGACCCTCAAAGACCTGTTAATCTGCCTTTGAAATGTCCACCTCCACTCCATTTATTATCCTAAATTAGATGCACCTGATTGAGGTCGTTAGCTGCATAAAGACACCCGTCCACCCCATACAATCAGTAAGAATCCAACTACTAACATGGCCAAGACCAAAGAGCTGTCCAAAGACACTAGAGACAAAATTGTACACCTCCACAAGGCTGGAAAGGGCTACGGGGAAATTGCCAAGCAGCTTGGTGAAAAAAGGTCCACTGTTGGAGCAATCATTAGAAAATGGAAGAAGCTAAACATGACTTTCAATCTCCCTCGGACTGGGGCTCCATGCAAGATCTCACCTCGTGGGGTCTCAATGATCAGGTGAGAAATCAGCCCAGAACTACACGGGAGGAGCTGGTCAATGACCTGAAAAGAGCTGGGACCACCGTTTCCAAGGTTACTGTTGGTAATACACGAAGACGTCAAGGTTTGAAATCATGCATGGCACGGAAGGTTCCCCTGCTTAAACCAGCACATGTCAAGGCCCGTCTTAAGTTTGCCAATGACCATTTGGATGATCCAGAGGAGTCATGGGAGAAAGTCATGTGGTCAGATGAGACGAAAAGAGAACTTTTTGGTCATAATTCCACTAAACGTGTTTGGAGGAAGAAGAATGATGAGTACCATCCCAAGAACACCATCCCTACTGTGAAGCATGGGGGTGGTAGCATCATGCTTTGGGGGTGTTTTTCTGCACATGGGACAAGGCGACTGCACTGTATTAAGGAGAGGATGACCGGGGCCATGTATTGCGAGATTTTGGGGAACAACCTCCTTCAGAGCATTGAAGATGGGTCAAGGCTGGGTCTTCCAACATGACAATGACCCGAAGCACACAGCCAGGATAACCAAGGAGTGGCTCTGTAAGAAGCATATCAAGGTTCTGGCGTGGTCTAGCCAGTCTCCAGACCTAAACCCAATAGAGAATCTTTGGAGGGAGCTCAAACTCCGTGTTTCTCAGCGACAGCCCAGAAACCTGACTGATCTAGAGAAGATCTGTGTGGAGGAGTGGGCCAAAATCCCTCCTGCAGTGTGTGCAAACCTGGTGAAAAACTACAGGAAACGTTTGACCTCTGTAATTGCAAACAAAGGCTACTGTACCAAATATTAACATTGATTTGGTTCAAATACTTATTTGCAGCTGTATCATACAAATAAATAGTTTAAAAAAATCATACATTGTGATTTCTGGATTTTTTTTTTTAGATTATGTCTCTCACAGTGGACATGCACCTACGATGACAATTTCAGACCCCTCCATGATTTCTAAGTGGGAGAACTTGCAAAATAGCAGGGTGTTCAAATACTTATTTTCCTCACTGTAACTAGGGTGAAGAAAAAATCTTCACGCCCTGATGAAACTTACCAATTCACAAAATTAATGGAATGCATAGCTGATATAAAAAACTAGATGACTAGTAATTTCCTACTACTTAATTCTGAAAAAACAGAGATTCTATTTATTGGATAAAAAACTTCCACACGCAATAACCTAGAATACTGTCTAACACTTGATGGCTGCTCTGCCGAGTCTTCGTCGTCAGTTAGGAACCTGGGTGTGCTCTTTGATACCAATCTTTCATTTGAAAGTCACGTGTCTAGTATCTGTAAAACCGCATTTTTCCATCTTTAAAATATATCTAAATTACATCATATGCTCTCAATGACAAATGTGGAACAATTAGTTCATGCATTCATGACATCAAGGCTAGATTATTGTAATGCTATTATGGGTGGTTGCCCTGTATACTTAGTAAATAAACTACAACTGGTCCAAAATGCAGCAGCTACAGTTCTTAACAAAACCAGGAAGTATGACCATATTAGCCCGGTTCTGTCGACACTGCATTGGCTCCCTATTAAACATTGTATTGACTTTAAAATATTGCTGATTACTTACAAAGCACTAAATGGTTTAGCTCCCCAGTACTTGAGTGAACTCTTAAAGCATTATAGTCCATCACGTCTATTGCGATCTCAAAATTCCGGCCAGTTGATAATATCTAGAATATCAAAAGCAACTGCTGGCAGTAGATCCTTTTCCTATTTAGCACCAAAACTTTGGAACAGTCTTCATTGTCCGGGAAGCAGACACACTGTCAGTTCAAATCTAGACTAAAAACACATATCTTTGGCCTAGTATACACAACACACTATAGACCAGGGGTGGGCAAACTTTTTGGCTCAAGGGCCACACTGGGTTTTAAAATTTGACAGAGGGCCGGCCCAGTAGCAGATTATGAAACACGATCTCATGAAAGTGCGTATCTATACCACGAATTTTATTTCTCGTGCCATTTATACGCCAAAAATGTTTTTTGCGTGCATATGCTACGCACTGTAAACCTCTTGGTCAGGATTAGGGGTGCGGAGTGCGTGCCTATTATACGCCATAAAGTGCATATCATATGCACGTGAAAACTGCGTATCATAAGCACTACAAACACAATTCGTGGTATTCGCACTTTCATGAGATCGGGCTGAGCAAACACATTTACATTGTGGCAACGTCTGCGGGAAATTCAACAACTGAGAGACGACATTCTGACAATAAATTTTTTTATGCTAGATATCCCCCATTTAGCATGTTATGTTTTGTGTTTAATTTTTAATTAGTCAGATGTTAGATAATTATAGCCTATACTTTTTAAATATTGTTTATCCTTATTATTATTTAATGGGCCTAACAGTAAATTAGAAACAAAACACCTGCAAGTGTACACTTACAAGAGTAAAAATGACAGAAGGTTACGTTAATTCAACATTATTAAAACTGCATATGGAAATCAATTTGCACTTCCAAAAGTCATACATTTGTGGAAAAAAACAAAAACGAATATACAAATTTATTTAAAAAATAATAAAATAAAACATAAAAAGCAAAGGCAGATCAGAACATTTAATGAACAAAACCGGGTTCTGTACATCATGGCAGACAGGGGAGCGTAGTCGAAAGCCGGGCGATAAAGGTCGGTAAACGAAATCAGTCAGGATACATCCACAAATCCAGAGGAGCAAAGAAACTAAATAGCAGAAAAATCAAAGGAAACACTAAACAGGTGTGCAAGCGGTTACCAAACATTTTTTTTTAAATGGAAAAAACATGAACGTGCAACAAGTCTATGCGCTTAAGTCGCTGTCTGTTTGGTTTCCATGGTGACGCGTCATTGCTTTTTACGTGACACACCGCAGCCACAACAGCGCTGAATGAATGATGATCTGCTTTTATGTCATTTTTCCTTTTTTACATTTGTTAGCTGGCATGAAATATCTGATATTCCGATTGTCAAATATATGCAACGCAATACATATATATATATGCAAGAAAAAGGCCAAATGAATGCGATCTTAAGACAATTTTTTAAATACTCGACGGGCCGGATTAAACAGCCTAATGGGCCGTATGTGGCCCGCGGGCCGTAGTTTGCCCACCCCTGCTATAGACTTATATAATTCAATGTTAGGCAGCATAATTTAGGTCAGCCGGAACCGGGAACACTTCCCATAAATCCTGAAGTACTTGTTACATCATAAGGATGGCGTCTAAGCTAATATTAGTCTCTCTGTTTATCCCGAGGTTTACTGCAGTCTGCCGGATCCAGGCTGTATCCAGATCTGATGAAGGTTGTGTAAAGAAGAACTTTTTAAAGAAGGACTACACGCCTGCACATATATTCAAACGCGCATACCTATGGACTGAACATGTGATGCGCATGTTTGCGACGTCAGTGTTTGTGCAGAGGTTGTGTAGGTTTGCGCAGAGATAACTGATAATCATTTGCACCTTGAAACCCATTTCCTGGAGTGCGTTCTTCTGTTTTGTGCGGATGAGCGGACGGAGCGTGTTGAGGGTTTTCTGTCAGAATGGTGTTGTGTTAGTGGCCCCTAAGTTAATAACTAATGATCTTCACAACTGAAGTGAGTCAATCAATCAAAACTAACTTTAGCTGGACAGTAACTTTATCCTAGAGTTGCTGTAAAATGAAAACAATCTGTTACTGTAATTTCCTATTATCACTGTAAAGCTTGCTTTATTGTTAAAAGCGCTATATGAATGAAGGTGACTTGACTTGACATGAAGTGCAGAATCCCTTTGAAGATGGCACAGTCTGACTCGGTGGTCTTATTTGAGCCTCATGAAAATAGTGACCATTTAAGATTCTTGGACATTGGAGAGGGGATTAGGATTACAACCCCAAAGTGACCCTTGTGTTTCCATACCCATCGGAAATAGCACAGTGGGTGATGTGACCCTGCCACGTGGCATAGTGATTGGAACATTACAGCGGATTGAGAGGATACTAGTGGAGCCTGGTAAAACAAGTGAGCCAAGGCAGACAATGATCCCCACTCGAGAGGATGAGGTGAAAACATCATTGTGGCATTCAACCTTCAACCTGGAAGAGGGCCAACGAGAGGTTGTTCAAAGGATGTTGTAGAGGAGTCTGGTGCCTTTAGCAGAGATGACAATTACATTGGTTGCATACCCAGCTTGCAGATGCCAATCACACTTAAGGACGACATCCCAGTTTAGAAAGCGTACTCATCAGTACCAAAACCCCTGTTTAACGAGGTGAAGATGGATAGATAGATAGTCAGGATAGATAGTCAAATCAAAGTACCTATACACCACTCCAGTAGTCTTTGTCCACAAGAAGGATGGCAAGCTGAGGCTCTGTGTTGATTACAGTCTCCTGAACAGGAAAACTATCTCTGACCATCACCCATTACCAAGGACACAGGATCTGATTGACACCCTTGGGGGATACTCCTGGTTCAACATTCTCGACCAAGGCAAAGTGTACCACCAGGAATACATTGCAGAGGGATTCAGACACATGACAGCATTCATTGCACCCTGGGGGCTTTATGAGTGGGTCCAAATCCCCTTTGGGTTGTCCAATGCACCTGCTGCGTTCCAACGCAGTATGGAAGAAATGTTTGACTCATTCAGGGATGAGTGCTGCATTCCGTATTTAGATGATGTCTTATGCTATGCGAGGTCCTTTGAGGAGCATATTGAGAGTATCCGTAGAGTGTTGAGGGCCCTCCAGTATCAAGGTGTAAATCTCAAACCTGAAAAGTGTGAAATCTTCCGGAGTGAAATCAGGTACGTAGGACGGCTAGTGTCAGCAGAAGGAATGCGGATAGATTCTAAGGACCTGGAGGCTGTTTGGTCCTTAACAATCAGGACTCCCCAGACAGTAGGTGATGTGAGGTGGTTACTTGGGTTCCTCAGCTACTACAGTGCCTTCATTCAAGTTTTTTCCAGGACAGCAACACCCTTGTACGAATTGCTGCAGGCGAAGTCTGGAACAACACAGGATACTCACAGCAGGAAGAAAGCTAAAGGCCCACAAGTTCCCTCCAGAACTCCAGTAGAATGGACCAGGGACCACCGCCAGATCATGGAGGAACTAATTGGTATGTTAGCAAGCACACCTATACTGTCATATCCGGAGTTCAACTTATCCTTCACACGCCACACTTACGCATCCGAAAGGACTCTCAACCTCCCGTCTTGTCGCTGGTATAGGATGGCACCTACGCCAGAGTAACAGGGTACGGATCCAGAACATTGACAATGACGGAGAGGAACTACAGATTACACAGTGATAAACTTGAGTTCTTGGTATTGAAGTGGGCAGTGTGCGAGAAGTTCGGAGACTACCTGTTCTACGCCCCACACTTCACAGTGTACACCAACAACTACCCCCTGTCATACTGGCCATACATGAAAGCTGAAGTGGAAGAATATGTGACCAGAAAGTGCCCGTGTATAAAATAGAAGAAACCGACTCTACATGTACGAGCGCTCATGGGTAACATCACAACAAACTCAGCTATAGAGCTGGTCTGCATTGACTACATGCACCTGGAGTCGAGCCGTGGAGGATTTGAATATATCCTGGTCGTTATGGACCAATTCACAAGGTTTGCCCAAGCCTACCCAAACAAGAACAAGACAGGGCAGACTGCAGCTGAGCGCTTATTCCAAGATTACATTCCGCGCTTTGGATATCTGGCCAAGTTACATCACAACCAGGGTCGTGAGTTTGAGAATTAACTTTTTCGCTCTTCAACAGTTCGATGGAATCAGCCACTCTCGAACATCGCCAAACCACCCCCAAGGAAACCCAGTCGAGAGGTTCAATCGGACCCTACTACAGACGTTGAGGACACTGGCAGACAAAGAAAAAGAAAGGTGGAAGTAGCACTTACCTGGTGAAGCCAATGGACGGAGTCGCTCCAAAGGGATATGCAAATCTGTGGGCGGCGTGGATGGCTGAGGCATACAAGATTGCTGAAGGAAATAGCCGTCAAGCAAGCGCGAGAGGGAAGGCTCAATACGACCGAAAGGCGAGAGGAGTGGAACTGAAAGTGGTAGACCGTGTGCTCGTCAGAAACCTTGAAGCTACAGTGAGAATGTCTCCTAAAGAGAAAAGGCCACGACAGATTTACACTTATAATAATAATAATAATAATTAATAATTCCTTACATTTATATAGCGCTTTTCTCTGCACTCAAAGCGCTTTACATAGAAGGGGGAATCTCCTCAACCACCACCAATGTGCAGCATCCACCTGGATGATGCGACGGCAGCCATATTGCGCCAGTACGCCCACCACACACCAGCTTACTGGTGGAGAGGAGACAGTGATGAAGCCAATCAGTATATGGGGATGATTAGGAGGCCATGATGGACAGAGGCCAAGGGGCAAATTTGGCCAGGATGCCGGGGTTACACCCCTACTCTTTTTCGAAGGACATCCTGGGATTTTTAATGACCACAGAGAGTCAGGACCTCGGTTTAACGTCTCATCCGAAGGACTTATGACGCTTTAAGTCAGCCTGTGCTACAGCCATAGCCAACACTTAAGGCAGTAACAGCTTATCTGATCACCCATATACCTGTCTGGGGTATAAATAGTTACTTACCACAAATTGGTTATCTCAATTCATACACTCCTCACACATACATACCTTACAATTTCAATGTGCCTGTGTGTTGATTGCACATATGGGAGGTAAGAGGTTGACCACTGTAGCTTTTCTTATTTTGTCAGGGAGAGTGTGATAAAGTATGTATACAATTGTGTTTATTTTTCTTTGCTTCTTCTTTGAATATGTATATTGTTATGAGTAAAATGATTGCATTATTTTCTTATGCAGTGTTGATGTGCAAATTAACAAATGAATATTTACATTTAAATGGACAGAAAAAAAGACTCTTATTTTGATATTTTAGTTGGAGAGTCGCGAACGGAACAGTGAACTGCACGTGCTCCCTCATATCTGCAGAGGAGCTGTGAAAGAGTAGACGCGACCTTCTCGTTCTTCACATTTTATCCAGTTTTACAGGTAAAAAAACATGGACATTCAAGAGAGGAACCTTTAACTATACGACAGCGATTGCACTATTACCATGTATGGTGAATGTAAAGTAGGGATGGGCATAATTAATCGACGATCGATAATCGATCGTTAAGAATTTCGTCGATCACGTTTATTTGTTATCGATTAATCTAATGCAGGTTGCGTTGCGTGAGTCTTGAAGCAATGGAATTGATTTTAGCGCGGAGGTACCTGTGCATCCCGGCAACGTCATTCCCCTCAGAGCGGGTGTTTTCGGCGGCTGGACTGGCTGTCACCAGGTTGCGGTCGCATCTGATCCCAGATCATGTCAACATGCTTATCTTTCTCAACAGAAATCAGTGGACTGGTGCAGAAGTTCTATGGGAACTAAATGCGTTTTCTCAGATCGGATAGCTATCTGATTTATCAAAACGATTCCATTTACACCCGGTCATATAAATGTGTTTTTGCAAAACGGATATAAATCCGATCTTGAAATCCCGCGCTACATTTTTAAATTGTTGCACGTCCGGAAGCAACTGATATGAGCTGCATTTTATTGATCATCAGCGAAAATTTCTAAATCAAAGACTGCAACAATATTGCGGCAACAGCCCTGGTAAGATCATTTCGGTTCTTTACTTTTAATGAAGATGATTGTGTTTTGATGAATGACTTTCACTTTGATTTGCGATAGTTTGCACGTTGGCTTGAATAGATGCTCATCTGTGGTGATGCGTGTTCCAGTAACGCCGTCATATCTGGCTATAACATGACATATAGCCTAGGCCTATAAAACGCTCTCACATGTTTATTTCTTAGCATTTTTGGGATAAGTCAAATTTACATAATGTAGTTTCAACAACCAGATGCATTTACTCTTGTCCAGTTTCGTCTGGAATGCGTCTCAGTTCTCCTCCTGAAGTGGTTTGAGCGATCGGGTTTAAATCCGCCTCGAATGCGTTTCGGAGGGCATTTACATTTGGTCTTTTCACGATCGGATAGTTATCCGATCACAGAAAACGGATGAAATGGCCATGGGTCTCTGTTCAAGAACGCCGGCTCGCTGTTCCGCTGTTTTAGAGCACCGCAGGGCATCTTCAAGTCTAACGTTACCGAACGTGCAGTTTCACTGCCACAAGTTGATCTTCTTGTAATAAAGATCTCATCGAGGACAAACAAACTGTATTTTTGTATTTTCATTGCATTTTTAATTTATAAAAAGTTGAAGAAATAATGAATTTCAACATAAAAATATTAATGATTAATCGATAGTCGATCGTTAATTCTCCCGACGATCGACTAAGAAAATTTAATCGAATGCCCATCCCTAATGTAAAGTGTTGAAATTGTTTTAGTTGGTCATGATATATGCTCACTATAATATGAGGAAAATTATACAAGTATGCTCCAGTGGTCATTATATCTAACTAGTGTTGTATTAATAGTTTTTGGATCATAAAAAGTTTGTTTGCTCATGTTAATGAGTTAATAGGTAGCATTAAGTGCATCTTTGATGCTCACTCTGTGATCGCGTTTGGCGTGCTTGCCAGTCACGTGACCAGGCACTGAAGAGAGCATAGAAAGCCACTGAGTCTCTGTGTATCCATCATAAATCCACTCCTATGTAGGTAAAAGAGTGAATTGTGTTTCACAATGGTTTTAAGAAGCAAGTATCTTTTGAAATACACACTTTCATAGTACATATGAAGTAAATTCATACTAAATCTCATTATGAATATTGGTATTACTGTTTTGTTAATCTGTCAGATCGGTCTCTTGAGCAGAGGCCTGCAACACAATTAAATGAATCAATATTGCAACATTTCGACAAATAAATGATCTGATTTTACATTTAATTAGAGTGAGATTTTCACTCTTACCTTGTCCTTTCCTCATTGGGACGCGCTCATACACATGATAAACATGTTTGAGCAGATCCTCTGTAACTCTCGGTTTCATATGGATTACAAAATCAGATAACATTTATTAAATATTTAGACATTTAAAGCTTTTGACATATTTATTATTCTGACTGAGCTGAGGCAAGTGGCTTTCGGTTCATTCTTGTGACGCATAGTTCCCGGAGACAGAGACCACAGAAAACGTTTTGTTGTTAGCCTATTGTGAGTGTACATGACTAAAAGTTTAGTTTTGAATGATATACTCTTATCTGTAAGAACAAAAAACGGCAGAGTATATTAAGTTCTTTTAGCTGTTATGAGAAAAATAAATCCAAATGAAAGTGACGCTGCATCTGTCGAACGCTAATTCAACATGCCCGAATAAAACCAGATTTTAGAACAATGCGTAGCGCCACTCGTCGTGGTACAAATAATTCAGCAGAAGCAAGGATATTTAGACCAAATGGAAATCCCCATCCCCCCCGGCAAATCGCACCTTGCTTACAACGTTTTTAAAAACTCTTTCTGTATAGAGAACCCCATACATTTTTTTTTTTTTTTTAACAGAACTGCTTTTGAAATTACAATTGAAATTATTATACAAATGTAAATTCAGTCATTCTGTTAGATAATATTTGTTCTTTAGTGTAAAATGGAAATGCATGGTCATTTTATTTTATAAATACAAGCAATAAAAACTATATGGTGTAACAGTTTTAGAACTAGACAAATCTCTGCATTAATAAAAAAAATAAAAAAATTACAGTAGCCCATGTTTGTTCGGGATTTGAACTAGTGTTATCTAAATTATTGAAACCTAAATTATACTACTCGACCACGAATTTACTAGAAAGCCCAGAAGTTTGGTTGTCCATCAGTCAGTGTGTCCGCGTACTTAAGAGAAAAGTGCTCTTCATTTGTCACATTCCTCAATAGAATAGTAAAAATATTCAGCGTCATTGCACCCAATTTACTTTCACTGACTGCGAGATAGACCTATGATTTTTCTGTTGCCCACCAATGTCTACAGCATGAAGTATAGGCTATATTGTTGTCATCTCTATTTTTAACTTTTTATTCTATTTTTCTTTTCTAAGATTGTTCTCGTTTAAAATGTAATTTTACATATTGAACTTTTGCTTTTGTTAAATTTAACTAATTCTGTTGTAGCCTAATAGGCAATTTAAAAAAAAAAAAAATATATATATATTTATATATGTTTTAATAATCAGATTATTATAATAGTTCACTGTTCGTTCAAATAATAGTCTATATGTATGTATCGTTTGTTGAAACATTAACCAAATTTTCTTTATTTAATAATAAATTATTCATGCAGTTTCAACTCCACCAAATCTTAAGTTGTTTCATTAGTGTGCAGCAAATGTCAATAGTTATGTTTGTTGTAGGCTTATTTGGAAATTACCATAGTTGTAGTATTTCATCCTTATTGTTAATTGACATTAGCCCCACTTACGTTTCAAAATGCAGCAATTGCAACTGTTTTGCAAAATGTCCCTTTGCGCCACCTGGCGGTCATTTTGCGAACAACTTTAAAATGCAACTGGTTTATTTTTACACGGTGGTAATAGGCATTCTGGTTGACTACCAACTGTATATCATCATATAGAGTTATACAACATAAACGGTGCCAGGATTGCATAATTTCTTGAAGAACAATGATGGATAGATTGTTCAGGTGAAATTTGCCATAAACAATGGACAATATAATCAATATTTCACAGATTTAATGCTTTTGTGGACAAAAAGTGCTGTTGGATGTTTTTCAATAGACGCTTGTCATGGACATTTTACCCAAGTGTGACGGATTGGATTCATCCCGTGACCACTATTTCGTAACATGTATGAAGTCCTGTTTTGATTTTGCACGTTGTTACTTGCACTCCCATCATAAATTACAATATTACTGTTGCTGGAGCATCTATATTGTAAAACAGACACTGCAGATTGACACTAAACCCTTAGAACTTTCAAATGATGTATAATTCGTTATTCTTAATATTTTTCAGGGGTGCAAACACATGTATGGTCAAAAAAGAGAGAGGTAATCGAAGCCCTCGTCCCGCGGCAAATATCTACATTACTACATTACTACAAATATCTACGATACTACATTGCCACCATCCCCAACCCACCCCTATAGGCACATAGAGTCAAATGAAATTTAGAAAAACTATCTTGCACTACTTCTTCTTGCTTTACTGCTACTTCCTGAAAACAATGTCACCTGATGATTTGAATAGCTCTTTTTGTAAAGAATTAATAATTCTAGGATGATTGGGGTAATTGTGTAGGGTAGGCCTAGTGCATTTGAATAGAAAATAATAAACAAAATACAAATATAAATACAATAAAACACAAATACACAAGAAATAAAGCAGTGCTTTATGTTTTTCAGGTAAATTAACTGTATTAAATATTAATACAGTTTATCTTTTGACAAAACGTGATTTTTCTCTTTCTCTTTTGTTGTTTGATTAACTTTGGTGACACAAACAGCTGCAGGTATATTGGGTGCTGTCCCTTTAAGACGAATGCACGTATTTAATACCGGTAATGACACGCATCCGTTTTATTTTGACTGCGTTTACGGGGAAACTCGTTGAGACGGACACTGGCTTATTTTTTCGTGCACATGTCTGTTCAAACACAAATAGATAAGAAAGAAAAGGAAATTCGGTGTTCACGAACTTCACGTGCTGTCTGCGACTGCGTGGCTCTGTGCGCCGACAGACCATCTACATTTGGATGTTAAACATAATATGTATAGCCTGATACAGCAAAGACAACGTCGGCAGTATTGACGGCAAAATAGGCTACAGAATATTTCGTTCTGTAGGCCTATTGACAGGGGCAATATTTGAAAATCGATAATTAGGCCTATTTTTTAAATTACAATTATATATGCATTTGTCAAAAACCGAGAGACTTTCAAGCATCAAAATGTAATTTATTAATATGTATTTGCGCCTTCTATTTTGTCTGAAAACTTCCAACACTCTTGCGTGTCGCGTGAAAAATAGGCGTCGGTTGCGGTTCTATTTCTAGCACGCGGTTTCGGCGCGGCTCGAGAAGTGTGTGTGTCACGCAGGCATTGTGCTCTAACACAAGCTCTAACCAGTTAACATGAGAGCCGACATAAAAACGGACACCACGCCACGCAGAGAGAAATGTGATGCAGTGGCAGATCCAGAGTGAGACAGAAACACTAGTGGTTCACGCTTGCGCACATACTGCTGGTTTGGCACGCAGTGTTCTGATTCGCTTATTTCCCATTTACTTGTTGGTGGACGCAATCCAGAATTACTGTTGGTTAAATTATAATCAGACCCTCTCAAACCACCACCACCCCCCCCCCCCCTCCTTAAAAAAAACCTCTTCGGATCTGCACGATTCACACAAGTCACCCAAACTGACGTGAAAAAAGCGGGAGACGCCGAAAAGCGCGCTGTTTGCACCCCTGATTTTTAGACAGTCTCCTATATACAGGGGCGGACTTAACCAATAAGCGAGGTAAGCAGCCGTTTAGGGCACCAGAGAATTAGGGGGCCCCCGACAAATACCACGAAGCCTATAGGGTTCCCACACCTTGGTTGACTTCTAATTCAAAGACCTTTCAAGGACTTTCCAGGTCCAATGCCCTCAAATTCAAGGACTTAATGTGGGGACACATTTCAAGTAAGAGCAAGGTTACATCGTTTGACCGTTTTCATGTGTCAAACACAACTATGCAAAAAAGTTTTTTTTTTGCATTTATTTTTGGCCATATGACAGAGATCTGATATTCTGTGTCACATTTCTGTTTTGCATAAAACTGAAGAATATTCTTAAAATGATCTGATATTAACTTATGCATGAAACGTTGAGGTATCATCGTAGTAGTTTTGTGCTCACGTGAACGTCATGACAACGTACTACACAAAGTACCTCATGTGGGAAACACTTAACATAACGCGTAAATGCGCATAACTAACGTAAATCAAGCAAGCTAGTATGCATAGGCCACGAAGTGTTGGCGAAATAACACATTAGCGGACCGGAGGGAATAACATGGAATTTTTCTCCAGAAATTTCTTGCACAAAATAAATGGCTGTGTTTACTGCATGTACACGTTTTGTTTTAATCAGACTGAATTCATTCCGATTGATGAATCCCAACGTAGTGTTTACATGAAAACGAAAATTGATGGTGTGTATGTGCGTGTTTATATGTCACAAGCTTTAAATCAGAATTGATTTTGATTGATTGGATTAGAAACGGAATAAACCACCCCTTTCAATCCGATCGAAATTTCATTCAGATCAAGCTCAATTGGATCGAAGTGTGCCAGTTAGTGTAGCCCGCGAACATGAACAGCACAGAGGGAGTTTTAATGAGTGACGATCCTGCTTTCTGGCCGAAACACCTATCAGATAATGAGCTTTGAGTTTGTGATTTTTTCTTATATTTGTGAATTAATTTTTATTATTATATGTTACATTGAAAAAATACAACAGTTCCCGGTTACAGAAATTGACGCATAATATTAAAAGTGTAGTCTAAAAGTGTAGTTTGTGAATTTAGTTTTTTTTAATTTGTGAATTAAATTGTATTTAATTTTAAATTGGGAAAATAAAAGTTTCAGGTTACAGATATTTTTAACATGCAGTTTATCTACAAATGTAGAGAAAGAAAAAACAGAGAAAGAAAAACCATGGTAAACAAAGTGACAAAGCTTGAGGTCTGGACAGTGATCGTCAAGAGGTTAAATAGACAAAACAATGACATTTAAGTAGCACTAATTAAAGGGATACTTCAGGATTTAGCATTAAGCTTTGTATAAGTAGAAAACCTGTAGTATTTTCGAATTACCGTGCTTTCCACACTCATATCCCCCTGAGACGAGAGATTTATGTATTTTTTTGGCTAAAGACTACAGCCAGTAGTAGGGGCTGTCCCGCATGTTTTCAACCCGCCCATAGAGGGTGGGATCTCACTCACAGAATGTACACATAGTGTCAGCCGTCTTTCTTTGGAAGCTAAGCTAGCAGGCTCTTGTTCTGTGGAGAAAGCTGAGTAGTAGGAGAAAGCTGAGTAGTAGGGGTTACCATCCTCTTTTTCCCGGACATGTCCGGCTGTCGAGATCGTCCAAAATGTCCGGGATTCGGCTTTTGCTTTCTGCAATCGTCATTCATTGTTTACATGCACACCTTTTGTTTCAATCTAACTGAATTCATTCCGATTGGTGAATCTGAATGTAGTGTTTACATGAACGCTAAACAAGTGATCGGTTGATGTGCGTTTTAACATTACTAAGAAAATTCCCGCTCCTCAGTGAGAGATACGAGACTGGTGCGTCTCACAGGTGCCGCTCATCAGCAATCACGCCACCAGCCTCGCGCCGTTCTCCCGCATCCCTCAGTCTCGTCCTGCTCGCCACAGTAAACATAATGAATGGTGACTGTAGAACGCAAAAGCCGAATCCCGGACATTTTGGGTGATCTCGAAATCCCGGGAAGACTCGTCTTGGAGACTCACTAGTAGCCTAGCCTTTTTGTTTAAGCTGGTAGGCGTGGCTTGGGAGTGGCCTCCTAGGGCAGCGAAGCAAGTGCATTCTGGGAGTTGTTGTCTTTCATCCACATACAGTGAGGAAAATAAGTATTTGAACACCCTGCTATTTTGCAAGTTCTCCCACTTAGAAATCATGGAGGGGTCTGAAATTGTCATCGTAGCTGCATGTCCACTGTGAGAGAGATAATCTAAAAAAAAAAAAATCCAGAAATCACAATGTATGATTTTTTTAACTATTTATTTGTATGATACAGCTGCAAATAAGTATTTGAACACCTGAGAAAATCAATGTTAATATTTGGTACAGTAGTCTTTGTTTGCAATTACAGAGGTCAAACGTTTCCTGTAGTTTTTCACCAGGTTTGCACACACTGCAGGAGAGATTTTGGCCCACTCCTCCACACAGACCTTCTCTAGATCAGTCAGGTTTCTGGGCTGTCGCTGAGAAACACGGAGTTTGAGCTCTCTCCAAAGATTCTCTATTGGGTTTAGGTCTGGAGACTGGCTAGGCCACGCCAGAACCTTGATATGCTTCTTACAGAGCCACTCCTTGGTTATCCTGGCTGTGTGCTTCGGGTCATTGTCATGTTGGAAGACCCAGCCTCGACCCATCTTCAATGCTCTAACTGAGGGAAGGAGGTTGTTCCCCAAAATCTCGCAATACATGGCCCCGGTCATCCTCTCCTTAATACAGTGCAGTCGCCCTGTCCCATGTGCAGAAAAACACCCCCAAAGCATGATGCTACCACCCCCATGCTTCACAGTAGGGATGGTGTTCTTGGGATGGTACTCCTCATTCTTCCTCCAAACACGTTTAGTGGAATTATGACCAAAAAGTTATATTTTGGTCTCATCTGACCACATGACTTTCTCCCATGACTCCTCTGGATCATCCAAATGGTCATTGGCAAACTTAAGACGGGCCTTGACATGTGCTGGTTTAAGCAGGGGAACCTTCCGTGCCATGCATGATTTCAAACCATGACGTCTTAGTGTATTACCAACAGTAACCTTGGAAATGGTGGTCCCAGCTCTTTTCAGGTCATTGACCAGCTCCTCCCGTGTAGTTCTGGGCTGATTTCTCACCTTTCTTAGGATCATTGAGACCCCACGAGGTGAGATCTTGCATGGAGCCCCAGTCCGAGGGAGATTGGGGATCTTACGGAGGTGGACTGATTGTATGGGGTGGACAGGTGTCTTTATGCAGCTAACGACCTCAAAGAGGTGCATCTAATTTAGGATAATAAATGGAGTGGAGGTGGACATTTTAAAGGCAGATTAACAGGTCTTTGAGGGTCAGAATTCTAGCTGATAGACAGGTGTTCAAATACTTATTTGCAGCTGTATCATACAAATAAATAGTTAAAAAATCATATATTGTGATTTCTGGATTTTTTTTTTTTAGATTATGTCTCTCACAGTGGACATGCACCTACGATGACAATTTCAGACCCCTCCATGATTTCCAAGTGGGAGAACTTGCAAAATAGCAGGGTGTTCAAATACTTATTTTCCTCACTGTAAGCCAAAAATACATTTTCTGGCTTTTCTCAGTCTGAAATCTCCAAATTCAAAAATAATTTCACATTTCTTCTACATAAATGACCAAATACACATTCATCTTTCCAGAGGTGAAGTATACCTTTAAATGTCACTGTATGGATGGATGGAAAAATATATTTGAATAGGAGTTTATTGGCCTGGCACATCTTGCCTTGGAAATATTTGCAAAAACATTCATTCCAAAACATTAATCTTTCTTTGCTGAAACCATTCTTTTGCTGATTTAGATGTGTGTTTTGGATCATTGTCATGCTGCAAGATGACTAGTTCTCTTCGTTTATGCTTCGATTAATCGGCTACCTATCGCTATGGGCCGATAATTAGGGGGCAAGCACTGAAAGTGCGTAGGCACCTATTGAAATCGTTGGCGTTCTTATTCTTCTTCTGTATAGAAGTCTATGCCAGCCCATAGAACCACATTTGGCACACTGATAGAGGACAGTCGGAACGGTCACCATAACAAATTTGGAGTCTCCAACTCAATGCCACTAGCGCCACCAATTGTCCAAACTTTTACTCATGTGTCTGCTAATAACTTTTGAACCATAAGGGCTAGAAACAAAATTTTCCCACTGATTCCTTGGCTCAAGACGATTCGATTGCATCATATGACGTAATTCTTTCTGCCATTTAGAATTTCTTTTTAAAAAACCTACTTTTTTAAACTCGTCCTAGATGTTTACTCTGATTTTCACAAAAATTTAACCAGATCATCTTAAGACCATGCTGACAAAAATGTATGGAATTTTTGGAAAAATTCATGGAACATTTTGGTATTCAGACCAAACTTGGTATATGTCATCACAAGCATGACTTGAGGCTACATGCTGCGTTTCGGTGCAGTGCCACCTACTGGGGTCCAGTGCTATTTTTGGGTATAACTTCTTAACAATTTTTTCATATAAGTAGTCTCGTTAAATATCGGGCGCCATGCCGAGTCAAACGGTATCCAATTTGTCCATATCGGCAATTTTGAAATGAAAAATTGAAAAATGCTGTATTTTATGAACGCATAAACGCATCATTACAAAACTTGGTATGGGCCATCGACACAATGCTCTGAAAGAGTCTGAGAAGTTTAGGATGTTTAGAAATTATTGACATGCTTATAACTTTGGATTTGGTTGACTTATTTTCACAGGAGTCATATCCTTACATTCCTGAATCCTTGAGTCCAAACATGCTAGGTTTCGCAACGTTGTAAATTAGCGCTTAAACTTTTGCGAATATCTTTGCAAATCTGTTTGAGACTAAACCACTGTAGGAAATTCGGAAAGTCACTAGCTACATGTTTGTCAATTTTGATAGTAAGTGGCAAATAAATCTAATCAAAGTCGCCCATGGGTAATTTTTATGCTCTCATTCATATAAATGTCTATAACTCTGACTATAAACTATAAAAATAATTTATATTTTGACCAAATTTGACACGTATGGACTCACTCTGAGAACACACAAAAAAAGTGGTGGAACTGCACCCCTTGGTGGTGCTATAATAGAACAAAACAAGGACATTGCCATTAATTACAATATAATATCATGATATTAAATGCTACACTTTACGAATGCAATGTGGCTCTTCAGCTATCAGGTTAACCATAAGCATTAGCATTAAGATAGCTTAGCATGCAAATCTGGTTAACATGCTTTTGTGTGCTAATTCTAATAACCGAAGCCTCTCCTCGGCAGTTTGGTAAGTCAGCGTCAACTTATTATAAATAATGTTCTTACACTGAATGTTTGGATTTTGTGAAGGTTTGTGGTAATATAATAAAGTTCTGTGTAACAAATTATTAACGAAGGAATTATTTTGAATTTCTTTTTTCTGTTGAACATGAGTTATTTTGAAGAATATGGGTAACCAAACAGTTGCTGGTCCCCAGTGACTTCCAAAGTACAGTAGGGGAAAAAATGTTTTGATCCCCTGCTGATTTTGTAAGTTTGCCCAATTTAAAACCTATATATAATGTGTTTTTCTGGATTTTTGGTTGATATTCTGTCTCTATCCGTTAAAATAAACCTTCCATAAAAATTATAGACCCTTAATTTCTTTGTAAATGGGCGAACTTACAAAATCAGCAAGCAATCAAATAATTATTTCCCCCACTGTATATTTTTATACTATGGAAGTCAATGGGGACCAACAATTGTTTGGTTACCCACATTCTTCAAATTATCTTTTTTTTGTGTTCAGCACAAGAAAGAAATGAATACAGGTTTGGAACAACATGAGAGTGAGTAAATAAAGACAATTTTCATTTTGTGGTGAACTATCCCCTTTAAGGACAAGGGGCAGCATGTTTACTATTAGGCTGATGTCACTTTAAGACCTGTGTGGGAATGCAAATTTGTTAAAATGTTTCATTTAGGTTTACTTATTACATATAAGGTTAGGTATAAATTATGATTATCAGGGTTTTCTAGCAAACGACTCTGGTCAGTCCTGTTTTACTGAATCTCTTGGAGTTTGTGTTTTAGCAAGAAAGTCCAGCCAGTCCTGTACTCGGGTCTCAGTGTTTGAATAGATATGCTGAGTGGACTAGGGTGGGTTCCTAAACCTGTCTTTTTCGGTTCCTGCCCCTAAATGTATATAAACTGTAAGAGAACATTCACGTCAGGCTTGGTGACTGCAGCTATCGACGGCTCGTGTTCTCAATAAAGAAACCTGCTGAAGAAACAACCAAGTCTCCTGGTTTTTCGATTCTAAGTTCACAACACCTGCATGCACCTAACTTGCATATAAGCATCCGATTTTCTGTCAACTGTGTAGTTTGACAGTATTAAAGCAATCAGACGCGAAAAATAAAGTCTTGTAATCGGGCGCTATTTGATAGGCTTCTAGTGAGCGTGCGCTTCGTGTGTACACGCTCAGAAAAAGCGTCAGAAGAGCACGTGAACAAAATGTTTAACCACCAAAGCACATGCAAAAAATTATGCTCTCAGCCACTTAGTTCGCTTATGCCATGGGCCAGCTCTGATTGACGGAATTGTCTCTGATTTTCTCTTTGTCTTTCGATGTTTGATAAACAATAATGACACTCTGCACACTGCTCTTGAATGATTAACATTTGTAACTTTAATTTTAAGGATTTAACTATTTAATTTATGCAGGGAAGACTATCCAGTATATTATTTTACATTTGATTCTTTATTCAATTTCTTTAGTATTTCTTACCTCAATACTACTGTTAGACCTACCTGGAAAAAAACAACAACTTAAAGCACTGTTTATTTCATTTGCATCTTTATTGTTTTGTATTCTATTTATTTGTATTGCTTCTGTTTATTTGTACTTATTTTATTACTAACTGATTACTTGTCGGGGTTTTTTTTTCATTCAAATCAACAATTGAAATTAGGCTTGTGCTGTGTCAGCTATTGTGCAACAAAATTGCCACAATGTAACAAAAATGCACTAATGTAATGCATGATCAATCACTGCATGATTGTGCTATTGTTTGATATTTGCTCTTATTTTATTACTGACGGTTTACTTTTTTTTGTAAATTTAGTTCAAATTTTCAGATAAAACCAGTGCTCTATGTAAGCCATTGCAACAAATTACCCAAATTATAAAAAGAAATATGAGATAATAAAAATATCTGTATGGCAGTATATATATATATATATATATATATACAGTGAGGAAAATAAGTATTTGAACACCCTGCTATTTTGCAAGTTCTCCCACTTGGAAATCATGGAGGGGTCTGAAATTGTCATTGTAGGTGCATGTCCACTGTGAGAGACAATCTAAAAAAAAAAAACCCAGAAATCACAATATATGATTTTTTAACTATTTATTTGTATGATACAGTTGCAAATAAGTATTTGAACACCTGTCTATCAGCTAGAATTCTGACCCTCAAAGACCTGTTAGTCTGCCTTTAAAATGTCCACCTCCACTCCATTTATTATCCTAAATTAGATGCACCTGATTGAGGTCGTTAGCTGCATAAAGACACCTGTCCACCCCATACAATCAGTAAGAATCCAACTACTAACATGGCCAAGACCAAAGAGCTGTCCAAAGACACTAGAGACAAAATTGTACACCTCCACAAGGCTGGAAAGGGCTACGGGGAAATTGCCAAGCGGCTTGGTGAAAAAAGGTCCACTGTTGGAGCAATCATTAGAAAATGGAAGAAGCTAAACATGACTTTCAATCTCCCTCGGACTGGGGCTCCATGCAAGATCTCACCTCGTGGGGTCTCAATGATCAAAGGTGAGAAATCAGCCCAGAACTACACGGGAGGAGCTGGTCAATGACCTGAAAAGAGCTGGGACCACCGTTTCCAAGGTTACTGTTGGTAATATACTAAGACGTCATGGTTTGAAATCATGCATGGCACGGAAGGTTCCCCTGCTTAAACCAGCACATGTCAGGGCCCGTCTTAGGTTTGCCAATGACCATTTGGATGATCCAGAGGAGTCATGGGAGAAAGTCATGTGGTCAGATGAGACCAAAATATAACTTTTTGGTCATAATTCCACTAAACGTGTTTGGAGGAAGAAGAATGATGAGTACCATCCCAAGAACACCATCCCTACTGTGAAGCATGGGGGTGGTAGCATCATGCTTTGGGGGTGTGAGGGAGCTCAAACTCCGTGTTTCTCAGCGACAGCCCAGAAACCTGACTGATCTAGAGAAGATCTGTGTGGAGGAGTGGGCCAAAATCCCTCCTGCAGTGTGTGCAAACCTGGTGAAAAACTACAGGAAACGTTTGACCTCTGTAATTGCAAACAAAGGCTACTGTACCAAATATTAACATTGATTTTCTCAGGTGTTCAAATACTTATTTGCAGCTGTATCATACAAATAAATAGTTAAAAAATCATACATTGTGATTTCTGGATTTTTTTTTTTTAGATTATGTCTCTCACAGTGGACATGCACCTACGATGACAATTTCAGACCCCTCCATGATTTCTAAGTGGGAGAACTTGCAAAATAGCAGGGTGTTTCCTCACTGTATATATGCCAGTTTTCCCTGTGGGATCAAAAATGTTATAGAATATTTATATTTTTCAAGGCATCATATCGAAGTTAGAAATTTCAGTATAATGACAGCACTAGTGCCTACGATAAAAATAACATGCATGTTATTTTTAACGTGATATATTGTATTACCGTATGACGGCATCTGTCTAATAGATAGACCGATAAATGATTATAGATAGAGAGAGAGAGAGAGAGAGAGAGAGAGAGAGAGAGAGAGAGAGACAGAGAGAGAGAGAGAGAGAGAGAGAGAGAGAGAGAGAGAGAGAGAGAGAGAGACAATAGGATAGAACAGTCAAATCAACCAATGACCATTTTTATTTAAGAAAAAGTGAAACTAATTTTACAATGCACTTACCGGTCTTAGTTTCTCCAGATGCAACCTCAGATAAGTATCTATAGTAATCACCTTTCATTTTCAGATAAAACACCTTGCTCTCTGCTTGAGAAGCATTGGGAATTAAGAACTTCTCCAAAAGACCCTGTCAAGACAAGTTGGGAGCATCAGGATGGCTCATATTGTGGAAAATGTCCCTATCTTTCTGAAGGAAGGTTAAAAATAATGAATGACATTTGAATCTTATTGTTAAATTAAAACGAAATTAACTGTTCTTTGACAACTGAAAAATAAATTTTTTATTTAAGAAAATGTGTTCAAGAATGAACATATTCAGAATGCAACTAATGATTATTTTGATTATCGATTAATCTGTCCATTAATTTTCCAAATTAATCCATTATTTTAAACGTTAATCCACATCATGCCAATGTCGTCTTCCAAACAAAGTGTAATATTAAGCCTATGAAAACAAATATAGTGAATGTATCTATGCAGACTATACTATTCATTACAAGAAAGAAATTTGTTAAAATACAAACATTACATACTAAACCTAAAATCAACTGATTGCTTACTATTTTAATGCAAAAATTAAAACAACTAAATTAAAAATGATAAACAAAAACAAAAGCACAAAAACTGAACTTATGATGTATGAAAAACACAATATTACATTAATGTGCTATTCCAACAACAGTGCATTTACAGTTACTCCTCTCATTAATATGATTGTTACATGAAGAATTTTAAACCTACACTTATTTCTAACAAAAAATATTTTAGCAAAATGTGTATTTTAGTCAGAAATATACAATAGTGTATTTACTGTTACTGCTCTCATAAATGATTACTTGGGTTACATGTAGAATTAAATAAAATATTTTAGCAAAAATGTGTATTTTATAATTATTGCGCTCTATTCTACTGCGCTCCATCTGTTTGACGCGGATGCACCCACCGGCACTCGTTCATTGAACACTGAAGTTTAACAAGACCCTTGTTGTCCGAATATGCTAACAGGAAATAATCACAGGACTTTTTAAAAGGATATAACCATAAAGTTTAATTTAAGTTAAGTTAAGTTGAGGAAAACATGTCAAAGGCATTAAACAGCACACGCATCTGTCAAAGCACGACAAACCATGGTGGTAAACAAATATAAAGCATTCTCATGTTTCGGATAACTTGTATCATGTACCTTTCCGGATCATGTACAGCAGCTCACTCTGTGTCCGCCGCTATTTTCCATATGCGTTTTGTTAATAGAAATTAGTGGTCGACTGATATATCGTCAAGGCCGATGATATATCCGATGTGTTGGAAGAGGGACTTTTATTTTGACGTCGCTCCAGACTTTTATTTTGACGGCTGGCGCTAAGAACACCAGCCCCTGAGAAGAGAACGGCGGCGCCTGATCACACAGCACTCACTCACAGTATCTGTCTTCATTAGTTTACCATCTCTGTCAGTTATATCTAATACTTTGTTAGACAGAACTGTATGGAAGTGTAAAGTGTTCATGTAGGTGTCATTTTTTAGATAGTTAAAATTAAAATAAATATGAGCTCATGTGCTACTGAAAAAAATAGCAATATGTAGGCCTACACATGATTCGACAGTTTATTTGACTAAATATAAAAAAAATTAAAGTGTGCATCATTTAACATCATTTAATCATGTAACTTTAGAGACGGTCCCTAAATGTGCAAAATATAAAAGCTTTATCAGCTTTTCCATATGATAATCATCACAATTCATCGCCCTGATAATAATCACAAATAGCCTACTGCTTGCTCCATTTCTGTAATTCAACGAATGAATGAGTCTCTCACCCATTGCTCTATAGTTTTCTTCGTCAGCAGCCGCTTGCACCCCCTGCTGGTGAAACCGACTAACAGCTATGGAGATCATCAATCTACTGATATTCCTGCCGTTCCCGGATGTCAAATGTTGAATTTTCTGTCGAATTTGAACCACTGAATTTGTGGAAGCGAATTTGTAAAGTGAAATAAAATGGTCCGAAAATTGCCGGTCGAATATTATAGGTTGTATTTTTAAACAGAATGAACATTTTGGAAGTGAAATCTGAAAGGTGAAAATGGATTATTGAATTTTTAATAATGAAAACGTGTGAAATGTTTTGAATTGAAATACTCACAGCTTAAATATACAACCATGTTGAATTTCAGCCCATAAAAATGCAAGCCTTGAAAATACAATGCATTAAAATGCAAGCAGGGTTAATGGAATGCATATTCTTTCAAGTAGTGCAATTCAACAAGCTTTTTTGTTTCAAAAACATTTGTCATTATTATACTTCCATATAACTGGTAAAAGAAAGTAAATGGTATGCGAAAAAGTAAAGCGTTTGCTTTTATATTATTTGTAACAGAAAAGGCAAAAAATCAGGCTAAAATACTTTCTCATTTACCATCAACATTCAGCAAATGCGCATCTACATCATTTAAACAAATCTCTGAATATCTCATAAACATTTAATTTAACAAAGCTTGCAGATTTAATGGAAGCCAGCTGTGATATCTTGTGAAGTGTGCATTTGTAGCCTGCATAAACGTGTTACTGTCGGTAAATATTTGTTTTCTAATTTCTTAAATATTGTTTAAAGTAAATATAAAGTGTGTATGTATTATATATATATATATATCAGTGATGCGCGGGTTGATCCGAAATGAGCGGGTGCCTGCGGTCACCCGCGGTTACCCGCGGTTACGAGTCATCCAAAAATATTTTTAATGATATTCGGGTCGCGGTCGGTCGGGTCGTTTGAAATAAAGATGCCAATTAAACCTTTGTAATTGATATAGTTCTAGACACAATTTTCTATGAATACGTTTTAAATTTAATTTACACTTTATTGGCTGAATAACTGGCGCGAAGATGACGCACGAGCTCAGTCTGCAGGCAGAGATGGAGGCGGCAAGAGAAAAGGTGAAGACTGGGGAGTGGAAGCTCCGCAAAATTTATACACAAATAGAAAGAGCAAAGTGTGGGAGACATTTGCCGAAAAAATGAAAGATGATGACCAAAGTGCTGGCTTTGTCATGTGTAGGCTACTTCTTGCGATGCTATTTGCACATTTGATAACCACAAAACTGGCACGACCAACCAGGCACGGCGCCAGGATTCCAGTTTTGGATAAGCCAGACCAATTGTGGGTGGGCCTTAAATTAAAAACGTTAAATAAAAATAAAATAAAAAAAACGTTATCCAATCACTGCTTAACCTAATAAAAAAATATTGACTAATATAGCCTACTGTTATATTATCTGTGCGTATACATAATATAGATTTTAATAGCTTGATGCTCTTTAAATATTGTGTTGCATTGTAAAAGTAAATCCGCGATCGCTCTCCATGGTTCTGACCAAAGAAGAGAGCTTTGGAATCTCCATTATGAATATACCTGGGCTGCATTTTCCGATAACATTGTCTCTTAGCGCGCTGCGATAACTTAACTAAAGGTATACTACCACTAAAGGTATATCATTGCTAGGCGTCTTCAGGGCTATCATCCACTCGTGAGGCAGAGGCGCTGAGAGGCAGAGGCGCTGGCGCCCTCCTAGCAACGGCGCTGTTTTTGGTAAAACATGATTTTGACGACTTCATTAAGTTTTGTTTTATAGAAAACTCTTTTTAAAAGATTTTCGTTTTGTATAAATTGTATCTTAATTTTGATCAATGTTTTATCAATCAATTGCCCGTATTTATTAAATAAGAAGCAAATATATAGCAGACAAAATAAGGCGCCGGTACGCGATCACTGCATGTGAACTGGGCAGCGGCGGTTTCTTCATTAGGGCGATCGGGCGACGCACCACCTCAAGCCTGGTTTATACTCGACGCGTCCGCACGAGCGCGAAGGTGCGCGCGGCAAAAATGACGTCATTGCGGTGTGGGCGGTCGTGCGCGTTGGGTTCGCAAGACCCAATTTCGCCTGGCGGTGTGCGCGACATTTTTTGTAACAACGCGCGCGGCGCCGCATCCGAAGATGAACGACTTCGAGCCGAATCTGGCCGAGCTCGAACTTCTCACCACACCAGCACCCAGTTTGCACGTCTAAATGAGTTGCTTACATATAAAAAATGAGCATACAATAGCATAAAAAGTATTTTTAATGAACATAAAGGTCCATGTTTAATAAAAATGTTCACGAAACTTAATGAAATGTTTAGTGAAATTAAAAAATATGTAAGAGATCGTTAATATAAGTTAGTTATGTTTTATACACATTCTCATATCCATATATTTTGTTTTATTGTCACTAGTATCTCAGGGTTTACTGGGTTTTACACGATTCTTTTTGTAGTGTGGTATTGGTGGTGGTGTACTAAAATAAACATTGTCACGTGTGTATAGCTTTCTTCTTCTCACTGCTGATTCCTGATGGTTTAGAGGACAATTACTCGAGTCGCCCCCTGTCGTTTCACAGAATAGTACAACGGCGAGCGCGTCAAGTATAAACGCCTCGTCCGTTTGCGGAGGTGCGCGCGCAGTCTGCGGAGACTCGCGCTGTGGAGCCAGGCGAAAGTATAACCAAGGCTTAAGTGTGAAAGGGACTTTCTATCACTATCTCATTCAACCACAGAGTTACGCTAGCAGTCACTCACTGTTGTTCTGCCTCTGGATATAGTCCAATCAGCGCCGAGTCACGTTCTGTGGAGTACCGCCTCTTTTTGGGCGATTTCACTCTGGCTGAGAATCGCCCAGAGTCTTCCCATAGACTTACATTCAAAGATTTTTTTTTTCGAACTGCAGGCACTGCAATGCATTCTCTATGGGTTCCGGGAGGGCTCGCACTAACGTGCTTTCGTCATCATACGTAACCTTAAACTTGTGCAGCGATTGGTGGAAACAAATGTACCTCTATTAGTATTTAGCCATAAGCTGAAGTGACATCCAATAATTTCCTCAGTGCATAACTTACATTTCACGGACATATTCTCCATCTGTAAATGTTAGAAAGTCCAGTTTGCCGTCATGAGTGGGCGAGCTTTCTGCAAGCTATACTTCCGTGAACGAGCGCCCCCGCGTGCATGCGCGCCGAACAGACGGAGCGCAATAGAATAGTCTGAGCGCAATTATTCTGACTAATATACATTAGCACTAAATTATAAATATATTTAGCTAAAACATTTGTTGTTGAATATTTGTTGTTGTTGTTGGTGAACATAAATGTGCTAGATAATTTCAAACCTACCTGTGTATTTTTATGATATTAGCTTTTTTTTTTTGGTTTAGAAAATTTAACTACTTCTTTAAAAAACATTATTTTGTTTTTAGATTGTAATGTTGCAATGTTAGAATGTAATGTGATTCATTTGACCCCTTTTTTGGATAGACTGCAGATAGACAGCAAGGTTGCACTATGTTTGTTTTTATAACCTTCAATATAAACATTGTTTGTAGGACAATATCGATCAGGATATTAAATATTAAAAAAAAAAAAAAAATACAGGTTTTTTTTTATTCAAATAGAAAAATAATAATTAAATACTCAGATTATACCATTTATGCCATTTAGCCCAAAAATTCAGATTTATTTGGCAATTGGCTATTTCCCAACCCTACCGGCTGAAGTTTTAGCTAAACTTTAGGCTTATGATAGCTACATTATTATCACTGTTAAATTGTTATTTAACAATAAGCCTACATTCAGTCCTGAATTAAAAATTCAGTTTGTTGTGCCCCCCCAAAAAATTTTAGCACCAGCCGCCACTGGAACTGGAGGGCGCCGAAACTCAACTTGTGCCTCACAGATAAATATATTTGATAAATATAGGCTATATATTACAGAAAGCTTGAAATGTCTACTTTTAAACGAAAATATTCAAACCAAAATAAATAGGCTATACTCTCTGATTATGTAGGCTAATCCATATGAAATGTATACATTTCTCTCTGGCGTTCATGGCGAGTCCGCAATCTCCGCATTGTCAACTTCATATTTGCAGCGACACAGAAAACACCAGTTTATTACTAAACAATTAAATGTCTCCTTGCTAATTTAGACACATTCATAATCATTACTTCAACCGGTTCTTTGTGGCAAGCTTTAAGCGTGCGGTCATTACGCTTATTCCTGTAGGCTAGCCTTTAAGTAATTAATTTAATATAAAGGGGCGATTTGTCCACGAATGGCTTAAATGAACAACTAGTCGACAAGAAAAAAAAAAATAGTCGGAGGCAGCCCTTATTCCACATATTTTCGAAACAGCAGGCCATCTGGGTTGGGCGAGCGACCATGAGCGGAGCGGAATATTCAGAAATGCGCTCTTCGCTCACGAGCTCTGATCGGAACAAACCCGAACCTCACTGTCTGCTGAACTTGCGCAGAAACATCAAAATAGATATAGCCAGCTTTTTAAAATTGTTTTTAAAACTAAATATTTAGACTATTTTAGTACAAATTATGAGCTTATATTGACGATTTTTTATAATTCTTGACAAAATTAGAATATTAAGTTATATTAAGAGCTACGATGAGCATTATAGCTATACTTTTAAAAAAAATGCGGGTCAGGAAGCGGGTCGGGTACAATATTTTCTTTTTCGTTTTTTGCGGTCCGAGTTGCGGGCGGGTTAGTTGAAAACGTCGGTCGGGTGCGGTTTGTTTATACATTGACCCGCGCATCACTGATATATATATATATATATATATACACACACACACACACACACACACACACACACACACACACACACACACACACACACACACATATATATGTATATACACACATACATACACACACATATATATATGTGTATATGTGTGTGTGTGTGTGTGTGTATATATATATATATATATATATATATATATATATATTAGGGCTGGGAATCGATTAAAAAAAATTAACTAATTAATTGCGCAATTTGCTGTAATTAATTAATTGCATTTTCCCTAAGCTTGTAATCTTCAATATTTAGACTTAGAATAATTAAATTAAACAGGGAAAAAAAGGAACAGAAAATAGCCCTATAGCCTATTAAAATAATATTAAACATCAATATATCAATATATTATAATTTTTCAATAAGCACTCAACATAATCAACAGATCAACATAATTTAACAGATTTTTTTTTTTTTTTTTTTACTAATTATCAAATAAAATATAGTCCTGCAAAGCTATTATTACCAGAGCATGTGATCAGAGCAGGTCATTTTACCATTGTTGCCCAGCATGGCTCTATACCAGCTCAGCAAACAGAAGTCTACTCAGAGACAATTTATCTACTACAGAGAAATGTCACGTTATTTGAGCGGACTTTACTTTTCCAGTGCGTGATCGGTACATGATTGGAGCGTTTGGGCCGTTAAGGTCAGAGCAGAACGCGTAGCGCAAACACGAAGCAGAACATTGAGCAGAGAGCGCCAACACACACACACGCGCGCGGAACGGAGACCGCGGTGCACACACGGAGCGGAAAAGACCCGCTCATGAAAGCTGCGCGAGAATGAAAAGTGATCGCCGAACACGGAGGGGCGGGACGGCCTTTTCAATAGCAGCCGCAACAGGAAATCATTAAAACGAGGCAAAAAAAGTGTGCTGCGTTAAATGCGTTAATTTTTTTTAACGCGTTAAACATTTCAAATTAATCGCAAAGATTAACGCGTTAATTCCCCCAGCCCTAATATATATATATATATATATACAGTACCAGTCAAAAGTTTGGAAACACTACTATTTTTAATGCTTTTGCAAGAAGTCTATTATGCTCATCAAGCCTGCAGTTAAAAACAAACAAAAAACAAAAAAAAACAGTAATATTATGAAATATTATTACAATTTAAAATAATGGTTCTCTTTAATATACTTTAAAATATAATTTATTTTTGTGATGCAAAGCTGAATTTTCATCAGCAAGTACTCCAGTCTTTGGTGTCTTATGATCCTTCAGAAATCATTCTAATATGATAATTTGATACTCAGTTATTATCAATGATGGAAACAGTTGTGCTGTTTAATATATTTTTTTGGAATACTTTTTTCAGGATTCATTGATGAGTAAAACGTTAACAGAATTTATTCATAAAAACAGCATTTATTCAAAATAAAAACATTTCTAACAATATAAATCGTTACCATCACCTTTTATCAATTTAACGCATTCTTGTTGAATTAAAGTAGTAATTTCTTTAAAAAAAAATAGTTATTGTTCCCAAACTTTTGAACGGTAGTGTATATTGTTACAAAAGATTTCTATTCTAAATAAATACAGTTCTTTTTAACTTTTTATTCATCAAATAATCCTGAAAAAAGTATCTCAGGTTATAAAAAAATATTAAGCAGCACAACTGTTTCCAACACTGATCATAAATCAGCATATTAGAATGATTTCTGAAGGATAATAAGACACCAAAGACTGGAGTACTTGCTGATGAAAATTCAGCTTTGCATCACAAAAATAAATTACATTTTAAAGTATATTAAAAAAGAGAACCATTATTTTAAATTGTAATAATATTTCATAATATTAATGTTTTTTGGGGGTTTTTTTTGTTTTTAACTGCAGGCTTGATGAGCATAAGAGACTTTCAAAAGCATTAAAAATAGTAGTGTTTCCAAACTTTTGACTGGTACTATATATACACATATATATATATATATATATATATACACACACACACACATATATATACACACATACATATATATATATATATATATATATATATATATATATATATATATATATATATATATATATATATATATATATATATATATATATATATATATATATATATATATATATATGTATGTGTGTATATATATGTGTGTGTGTGTGTGTGTGTATATATATATATATATATATATATATATATATATATATATATATATATATATATATATATATATATATATATATATATATATATATATATATATATATATATATATATATATATATATATATATATATATATATATATATATATATATATATATATATATATATAGGCTGTATCGGCCATCCTGCTCTCTAAGATATCGGAATCGGCCATCAAAAAAACAATATCAGTCGACCACTTATAGAAATAGATCATTACTTTTTCAGCACTGTAAAGCGATTTGACTGGATGATGGTTTCCGAGCACAGCTTGCAGACTAATCGATAATCAAATTCATTGTTGATTATTTTCATTATCGGTAATAATCAATTTTATCGATTTGTTTTTGCAGCCCTACATTTCACTCATCATAAAAGGTTTAGAAAGTCAAGAGAAAGAAATGAAGATACCAGCACATCATTGCAGATGTCCTGCAGTTCAGTCTCAATTTTTTCACGGTACTCGCGTGCCATTTGCTGCTTCTTCTCATTCCCCTCGGTTTTCTGCTCAATGCTTGAGATGACACGCCAGGAGGAGCGGCGGGCGCCTACCACGTTCTTGTACGCCACGGAGAGCAGGTTGCGCTCTTCATTCGAAAGCTCCACACCGCCCTCGGTAACAGCCTTCATAGCTGCTGCCATGTCATCATAGCGCTCGGCCTGCTCAGCGAGCTTGGCTTTCTGCACCAGGTCACTCTTGTCCATTTTACACTGAGAATCAGATACGAATTGGTATGAGGACAGTATATCACATAAACCACTAAATGAAATGGAATTTAAGGTTTTGAAAGCACAAGACAGAAACATGCAACACACTCAAGACCCCGATAAATTTCAAGCGAAAAATCAAAGAAAGAATTGGTGTGACAAATTTTAATAACATCAAGCCAAAAGGAAGTTCATTTGGAGTTTGTAACAGCTTGTTATTTTGTGAAGATACAAGTTGTAATCTTATGTTGTATAAATTGCCGATTAAAGCTTTAGTTCACCCAAAAATGAAAATTCTGTCAGTAATTACTCACCCTCATGTTGTTCCATCTTCGGAACACAAATTAAGATATTTTTGATGAAATCTGAGAGCTGTCTCACTGCTTCATAGGCTTCTAGGCAATTTCATTCTACCGGTCCAGAAAAGTTTGTAAAAACATCATTAAAATAGTCCAAGTGACTACAGTAGCTCAACCTTAAGTTTATCAAGCGACGAGAATACTATTTGTGCGCAAAAAAAACTAAAATAACGACTTTATTCAACTATTCATTTTCTTCTGTGTGGGCCTCTGATGTGAGTTCACGAGAGCGCCACGACGCATGCGTGAGAACTGAGATGACGCAGATGGGTCTCGATGTAGCGTTTAAAATGGTTCTAAAATGTGCATTTCCTGGATGTCCGAATCGTGAGAAACCAACAAGAAAACGTAAAAGTGCCTTACAAATGTCTCAAAATGAATGGCTTACCTTTCACACTTTCCCATCAAATGATCGTGAGCATCATCTTCTCAGTTCTCATGCATGCGTTGTGGCGCTCTAGTGAACTCACGTCAGAGGCCCACACAGAAGAAAATGAATAGTTGAATAAAGTCGTTATTTTTGTTTGTTTTGTGCACACAAGAAGTATTCTTGTCGCTTGATAAACTTAAGAATGGAGCCACTGTAATCACTTGGACTATTTTAACAATGTTTTTACTAACTTTTCTGGACCAGCAGAATGAAATTGCCCAGAAGCCTATGAAGGAGTGAGACAGCTCTCAGATTTCATCATAAATATCTTAATTTGTGTTCCGAAGATGAACGAAAGTCTTAGGGGGTTGTAACAACATGAGGGTACGTAATTACTGACAGTTTTCATTTTTGGGTGAACTAACCCTTTAATCTCATATAGGATGCATTTCGTTGAGTTAATTAACCCACAAAGCACTTCAGTTTTCCGGTGTTCATTTTTCAGCTTCAGCTTAGTGCTGTTATTTGAAACAGTTTTTTAAAGTTTTTAATTCATATTTTAATTAATGTGGTTTAATTCAAATCATTTCATTATTTTCTGTGCATGGGCTATTCCATTTTATTTTTGCACATGCATTTTGATTCTTTATATGCAAGTAATGTTGTCCAGTGACATGTCTGCATTATTCTGCCTTTTTTTTGTAAGGCAAAAGTTTTTTTGATAATGAAAGTTGGCCATAGGAGTGTAAAAAATCATTTTAAAAGATAAGGAATCTTACACTGGTTCACTATAGGCTACTGTACTATTTATGTTGAAGTGCTTGGGACATGGCTTTTAATGGTGAGCATTATTTTTGTAGTCAGGTTCTCAAAAAATTATCAAAATTTGGATTTAGCTTTATCAGCCAATATATTGGTTAATTACTTTTTAATACAAATAATTATAGATATATGCCAAAATTGTCATATTAGTGCATCCCTACTTTATTTTGTTATAGCAAGAAAAGCGTGCAGCACATGTTTAACGTTACCTTAAAGACAGCTACCAGCACCATGGGCGGTGTAGGGATGATCGCCAACAAATTGATAACTAAAATTAATGAGCTTGTGAATCGGAAACGAATCGTGAAATCTGTCAATACCCATCTCTACACAGGTTTGTGATCTCCAACAGTCACAGAGAAGAAAGTGATAGGAAACTGACAAAAATGTAATGCGATACCAGCAGAAAACATTATGGCATCATGTTTAAATTGCCCCTATTATGCTTTTTCGAATATTATTATTTCATGCAGTGTATAATATATAGGTTTATGAACGTAAAATGTCTGCAAAGTTCATCTGAACGACAAACGACGTTACTCACTTGTCACACATTTACATTTAAAAAGTCTGCTTAAGGGCAAATAACATGAAAAATGCGTATTTGAATAGGACTGTGCCGCAGCTTTCATAATTTGTCAGTTTCTCGGTCGTGAAGTTCAGCCACTCGATTCAATTGAACTCAGTCATGCTCTGCTGACGTGAACTAGCAGGCTAAACCACACATCCTCATTAAAAAATAACAAAATTCTTATAGAATGTGTAATGATTGTCAATCTTCAAAACAATACTGCTAAACATTATACTATAATCAAACACAAAATGCAAGCAGTAAGCTCGTATATTTCATTGTAACTATTCACCGCGTCTGGCAGACAGTGAGGCCTGAAGCACTAAGCAACCTGCTAAATCCCTTCGCTGCCCGCAAAAAAAAGGGCAATAGGACAGTTACGCAATCAAGGGAATGGAGACACGTTATGTAAGACACATGGGGAGGAATATAACGAAAAAGGAAAGTACACTCACGTTCTGAACGGCGTTTACTCTTACTTTAATCGCTAAAAAGACACAATTCGGTTCCCGTGCTCCGCCTTGCTCTTCGGTTGTTCTGGGCAGTACCTCTTTCGCTTACATTGACACTTCCGCTTCCTGCGTGCAAGCTAGTCGGAGAGCCCTAACCCTAATTTCAGCCAATGCCACTTATAGCCAACATAGAAGCGTAAAAGCTGTACGCAGTCCTGTCTTCTTCTTCTTCTTCTTCTTTTCGCTTTATGGCAGATTTCAACCATGACGCAGTCCTGTCCTCTAATGTTCAGCATTTTACGCTAATAGTTTTTATTTTTATTTTTGACATATAGGCTATGTAGATTTTACAATGATACATTTTTATCCAAGAGAAGTCCAAGTAGGGAATGTCGTGATAGGTGGGATCCATTTACGGCATTACCATCAATAAATGTGTTGTAGTATTTAATAATAATATTTAATTTAATATTGAGTAGTAGGCCTATTGTATATTGCCTAAAGAAAACATACAATAGCGATGTTTCTTTCTTTCTTTCTTTCTTTCTTTCTTTCTTTCTTTCTTTCTTTCTTTCTTTCTTTCTTTCTTTCTTTCTTTTTTTTATTTTTTTTTTTTTTTTTGCTTTCACGTTTTACCAATTATAATAATTTTGGATTGAATTGTAATAAGACTGATGCTGATATAATGCATGTTTAAGAATAAAGACTAAATGTACAATTTTAATGACAAATATTGTACTATATTGTTGTTTAAAAAATTATACGTTCTCTCTATGGCTTCCAGGTTTCACCGTTTCAATAAATAAATTAGGCTTGAATTGTAATGTGGAGAGAGAATGCCAGCTCCTGCAAGGACTTCAGATGAAGCAAGCTTTGAATCAGCATGCACCAGTGATACATTTTTCTATATATCCTAATCATTTGTTAACAAACATGTATTCATTACTTCAATGAGCTAATTGTTTCTGCCTTTAATACATTGTTTAAATTAATACATTATTAGCTAACTTTGTGATTTGTACATTTCTGAAATACATAACTTGGACACAGTCACCTCTGATAACATATCCCTCTAAATTGTAATGTAGACATGCATTTTCTGTAAAGCTGCTTTGAAACAATATGTATTGTGAAAAGCGCCATACAAATAAATGTGAATTGAATTGAATTAATGATTTATTTGACTGATGATTGACTGTTGTGTATATATCTAATAATGATAGAACGCTTTTTAATGAATGAAGGTAAACAAAATATGAAGATTTTAAGAAATAAATGTATACTTTCTATGACTTCCAGACTTCAAGAATTAAATTACAATTACATTTTTATTGACTAGTATCACTGCTAGTGCTATTTATACCCAATAAAGCAGTTTTTTATTCAACAGATTCAAATCTAATCTTAAATGTGGTTCCCTTTTCGAGGTTGGTCTCTTGACAACGTCGATAGCTGATGCAGTGGAGAAACTCCCTTAGCCAATAGCCAATGGCACTCAAATGCGACAAGGCCCGGCAGCTATATAAGCCCGCACTGAGTGCTTTTGTCTTTGAATCTTTCTCCTGTTTTCGCCTTGTAGGCGCCTGCATATATGGAAAAAAAACACCTAACCCTAAAAAAATTCTAACAAAAGGTTTCTCAGCTGTTTTTTGTAGTATTAGGTGTCCTTCATAACATACTAAAAGTTTCCCAAAGTTTGACCACTAGAAAGGTGTAATTTTCAAGATGGCGTCCAAGATGGGCAGGAAGCCTTTAAAATATCCTAACTCCTTCATTATTTGACCTAGCCAAGTAATCTTGGTGTCTAACCCCATGTTTTCTGGGTCTGTGAATCCATTGGACTTGTCTAAATTGCACTGACATGATTACATACTTATGGAATACATGATTTTGTGAGATTACTGTCAGGTTTTATCTTTGTTTGGGGTGAACCAGAGATGTAAACGATTTAGCCATGTCATGTAACTCCTACTCAGTGCGTGTTTTTTTTTTTTTTTTGCTAAAACACAGACTTGACATTCAGTGTAAAAGTTATTGCACCCAAAAGTAACTTAAATTGGAGTTGTATAACTTTGATCATAAACAACTCTGAATTAGCCCGAACAGAGGCCTGTGTGTGAACCCTCTAAAATGGTCACTCATTTCAATTTGAATAAGGTAATACATATGTAATACATCCTCTATTAGTCCAGTCATTTTATGAAAAAAGGTTGAACAAATTGCAACAGAAGAAAAAGAAGGACTCCATCATGTCAAGATCCGCGGTATGGGTTTTCGTAACTCTCCATCAACCACCAAGAGGGAGAGGAGGCAGCAGAGTGGGATTTTGCGAGCCGAAGAGGAGGAGTCTCGCATGACTTTATTTGACTGTTTTGCTCTATGTGCTCACATCAGAGAGGAGAGTGCTGCACTCCCGGTGAATTCCGGGGAGAGAGCAGCATCCAGTCGCTCGTGGACATGACGGAGGAAGAGGAAGACTTCCTGTCTCCCTAATGTCCCGGAGACCGTCCCCATGCAGCCTGCTGTTGTCCCGGAGGTCGTCCACGTGCAACCCGCTGTTGTCCCGGAGGTCGTCCCCGTGCAGCCCGCTGTTGTCCCGGAGGTAGTCCTCGTGCAGCCCGCTGTCGTCCCGGAGGTCGTCCCCGTGCAGCCCGCTATCGTCCCAGAGGTTGTCCCCAAGCTGCTTGCCCTGCCGGTGCCACCCCAGCGCCTCGCCCTGCCGACGCCGCTCTGGCGTCTCGCCCTGCCGGCACCACCCCAGCGCCTCGCTCTGCCAGCGTCGACCCAGTGTCTCGCCCTACCGGTTCCACTGATGCAACCTGCCGATCCAGAGACTGTTCAGGTCACGTCTGCTGAGCCAGTGTCTCAGGACAAGATGGCCGCGCCGAGCCTGTTTCTCCTCCCTGGCCTCCTGAAGGATCGTCTCCTCCCTGGCCTCCTGAAGGGTCGTCTCCTCCCTGGCCTCCTGAAGGGTCGTCTCCTCCCTGGCCGCCCGAGGGAAAGTCTCCGCCCTGGCCGGCCGTGGGAAAGTCTCCGCCCTGGCCGCCCGAGGGAAAGTCTCCGCCCTGGCCGCCCGAGGGACTGTCTCCGCCTTGGCCGCCCGAGGAACTGTCGTCTTTACTCTGGCCGCCCGCTTCATGGCTGCCTGATGGGTCGTCTGCTTCGCCCTGGCCGCCCGATGGACTGTCTGCTTCACCCTGGCCGCCGGCTAAGCCGTCACCCCATTTCTGTTTCCCTTCATGGACCTGGTCCCCCATCCCTCCCCCTGATCCTCCACCATTCCACCTCCCTCCTGGACTCTTTTTTTTGTTTTATAGTTATGTCTTGGAGCGTCTGGTAGCCGCTCCGTAGAGGGGGGGTTATGTCACAGTGTCTGGTTTGTGTTCCCTGGGTAACCACTAGAGGTCCTCTTCCCCCACGGTGTCTTTCACTCATAACTACATTTCCCATCATCCTGTTATGTCACTCATTGATCATTGCACTCAGCTGTTTCCCGTCACCTTGTTAGTATCTGTGTGTATATATACCCTGTCTGTTTAGTCATTGTCATGGAGTCCTTGTATATTGTCACGCCACTTCTGAAGTCTGTTTTTGCTTGTTCTGGTTTGTTTCTTGTTTTTGGATTGCCTTATTGGATTTTGACCCTTGCCTGGACTAGTTTGTGAGTACGGATTTCCCAAATAAATACTGCGATTGGATCTTACCTTTTCCCTGTGTGTGTATCGTGACAATTAGAGCCTTCCCTTGAACCCTTGGAGTCAGCTCCGGACCGGATTCTTACTCTCAAGGTGGCACTTTTGTTAGCGTTGGCCTCTCTCAAACACGTGGGGGATCTGCAGGCTCTTTCTGTGAGTGAGCCTTGTATGGAGTTTGCCCCAGGTCTTGTGAAGGTGTTTCTATGGCCTAGACCTGGTTATGTCACCAAAGTTTTGCCATCAGCCAATGAATTGGTGTGATTCTATACGGGTTCAAACAATCAGCACATGCCTTCACGTGGCAGCCCTGTTTTGACTAATTTGACAGTACCACACAGTTCTAATGAATTTATTCTTTATTGGAATCAAAAGAATGGTTATGAACCACAGAAACCACCAACACTAGGCAAAACGATATGAGAAAGGAGAAATATGCAATTACTTAAGGCGAGACACGGCAGGCAAAAGCATCGCTTTTTTTTCACTGGTCAATTTTGAGATTTTGGGATATTTGTCTTCAATAACATAACATGTCTTCTTTCAGACTTGTGGCAAAAAAAGAGTCTGAAATACACATTTATGTCTTTATTTTACTACGCTTTGTCTATTTGCGTCTGTAGATTTCTCATAAATTCAACAAAAGTTGGCGTTCTAAATCATCCCGCTGCTCCGCGATTGCTGGAGCACCCTGCACCCTGTCATCACATACTCCGTAATTTTTTTCCCATCTAATATGTGAACACAATTAACAAATTATTTTGAACCTGGCTTTATCCAATACTCAGATTTTATATATATATACGTGACATGATTACATACATATATATATATATATATGCAAATAAGCACATATTTAATTAGATAATGCCTAATTTGCATATTTAAACATTAAATTACAGAAAACTTGTAATACATTTTTTACTCATCTTAATGTAGACAATCAACTGGGAAAGTTTCATGGTGATATCTGCTAGTTAAAAATGTTACCCTATTCACCTGTAGTGTCTCGCCTTAAGGGAAATTTTACTTATTTTTTTGCATAAATATGCTTGTAACCAATTGCTTTAATATATAATTTTACTGTAATCACTTATCTATCATGCAAATATGTTAATTAGAATATTACATGGCTCAAACATGTATCTGGCACCAGTATTCCTGGGGCCTGATGTATAAACGTTGCGTAGCCTACGCACAAATATGCGTACGCATTTTTCCACGCACATATCGGGATTTATAAAAAATAAACTTGCCGTAAATAAGTGCGCACCGTAAGGATGCTCTTGACCGTGCGTACGCACTCTTTTAGAAGAGTATGTGTTTTGGCGACACCAACTGGCCCAAATAGCAATAACTATTTAAAATGAAAAACTTCTAAATTATCCTATTACATCACCCAATAAATCAAATTGCATCAACCTGAATTATCATTATGATATGATTATGATGGAGTTTGATGGATTCATTGATTTTAATAAAATTTGGACTCTATTTCATTATAGCTCTGCACTGGTGTCTTGCAGAAGATCACTTTTAGACAGAAAATCTAAAGAAATACAAGATAATACAAATATAATTTCACTCACCAAGCCTGTCACTTGAAGCAAATATCCATCCCTTCTGAAATGTCCGCGCCAGCGAGCGCGTTGGGCCGTTTAGTGAAACTGAGGCAAATAACAGTTTAAATAAATAAAATAATGATTTAAACTATGTTTTACTTCTGATATAAACATTTAGATTAAATATGCCATTCAAATTAATGGAGAACACTTAAACATGAAATCATTACTGAGAAGTTACAACATTTTTTATATTCAAATTCAATCAATAGAAATATTTGTTGTGGATGCGACGTTTTTGAATATGAAGGACTAAAAATGACAGAACGAAAAATAAATAAATAAATAAATAAAAGTAGAAATAAATAAATAAATGCAGAAATAATAGTGAAAATAAATACATTTTGGTAATATAAATGGCTATTTCTGTATTTTTACATGTATTTATTTATTTATGCATTTCTATATGTATGTATTTATTTATGTATTTATACATTTATTTATATATTTATGTATTTATATATTTATATTTATTTATATATTTATATATGTATTTATTTATACATTTATTTATTCCTACATTTATTTATTTCTGTATTTCCACATTTCTACATTTATTTATTTCTGTATTTCCACATTTCTACATTTATTTTTCCCTGCATGTATGCTAATTGACCTATGGCTAAGCCACGCCCCCTCCACTCACTCGGACAAACATTTCACAGGAGGCAATTGATGATTTTTGGAGACAGAAAGATTATATATTATCTCGATGTCACCAAAAGGGCCTTAAATATGCATTGGAGGGTTATATTAATAATTTTATTGTTGAGAAGGTCGATAAGCTTCAGCTCCAGACAAAGATTTACAGTTCACAGTGTAAACGTTATAGTTTGGTGCTATTTCGCTTCAAACGCTCGCTTTATACGCGTCCTATTCGCTTTGGATTCAAAATGTTCAAGCGTCGAACTAGACGCGATACGCGCGAATTTGACGCTCTATTCGCGTTTGGTGTGAGCGCAGAATAATGAACAGGCTGCGATGTCAAGATTGCAATGCTGGAATGTGTGTGTGTGTGTCAAAGAGCGGGCTCGATCGAACAGTGGAAACATAAAAACATACTCCCATTTTGTTCATACAGGACATCATTAAAACTGCAAAGTGTTTAGCCTACTTGTATTTGTGTAAAACACAACATAGTGCTTTTGTCAAACTGTAAACTCTTGTCAAACTGTAACCTACAACTGTCACCCAACCAAAATCACACACACACGCTGTTTAAAAGCCAAAATGACAAGAAAAAACATAAAAACGAATGAAAACGATACTTGGTTACTCACGTAACCTCGGTTCTCTCTAGAGAGGGAACGAGTATTGCGTAAGCTTGCTTACGCTGCGGGAAAAGTCTTCTTTTCTCGAGATACTGAAGCCAAAAATTATCCTTAATTTCATATTTTGTCAACGCAGTGCAGCTGCGGGCAGCTGAGCTAGAGCGGCATACTGCACGCTCATTGGCTGCCGCGCGGCAACTGCTTAAGCCTACCAGTGAGCCTGGCGTGACGTCGCGCCCAATGAGGGCGCGCGCGCCCTCGCGCGTCACAGCCCGCCAGAATGGGCGGCGTCAGAGCGTATATAAGGAAGGCTCGTAGGCTATATTCTCTGTTTTCTGTCGAATGAAGCGACACGAGCTATAGGCTTTAAGCACGGCAGGGAACACAATACTCGTTCCCTCTCTAGAGAGAACCGAGGTTACGTGAGTAACCAAGTATCGTTCTCTTACGAGAGGTTCTCTCGTATTGCGTAAGTTTGCTTACGCTGCGGGAACCCCTTGTCCACGGCGTGCGCACGGACAGCGCATGCAAATCACCCACTCGTTTGACTGAAGCCAGAGCTAGCAGAAAAACGGTTTTAAGCGTCAAGTATTTCAACTCCACAGAGTCCAAAGGCTCGAAGGGATGCACTTTTAGGGACTCTAGGACCAGAGACAGGTCCCAAATAGGGACTGACGGGGGCCGAGGAGGGTTCATCCTCCTGGCCCCGCGCAGAAAGCGGGTAATGAGTTCGTTCCTGCCCAGTGAGCGGCCGCGCGCAGAATCGGCGAACGCTGCTATGGCCGCGACGTACACCTTGAGCGTGGAGGGGGACCTGCCCGCGTCCAACATCTCTTGGAGAAAGTTTAATACCTGTGGGACTCCACAGGACCGAGCATTAGAACCCTTTTCCACACACCATTTGCTAAACACCGACCATTTAGACGCATAGAGCCGCCTCGTCGAGGGGGCTCTGGACTGCGTGATCGTGTTAATTACCCCTTCTGGCAGATCAACGAATATCCGTTGATTTCCCACGCATGCAGAGACCAGTGCTCTGGATGGGGATGCAGAATCGATCCTCGGGCTTGAGAGAGAAGATCTCTCCTCACCGGAATCGGCCATGGGGCTGTGTCTGCCAGTCTCATTAGCTCGGGGAACCACGGTTGGTTTTCCCAGCATGGAGCTATGAGGAGCACTGCGCAGTCCGCCTCCCTGATCCTCGCTAGCACTTGAGGCAGCATCGAGATCGGGGGGAACGCATACAGCGGAACGCTGGGCCAGGTCTGGGCCAGCGCGTCCTCGTGTTTTGAGAAAAACCTCTGGCACTGAGCGTTCTCGCTCGCGGCGAAGAGGTCGATCTCCGCTTCGCCGAAACGACGCCAAAGCGTTTGGACCGTCTGGCGGTGTAGAGACCATTCCCCTGGGGGAACGTTGTCCCTGGACAGTCTGTCCGGGCCGTCGTTCAGACGACCGGGTACATGAGCTGCCCTTAGGGAGTGCAGCGGGCCCTGAGCCCAGGATAGGAGGCGCTCTGTGAGAGCGCGCAGGGTTCTGGATCTGATTCCGCCCTGGCGGTTCACGTAAGACACCACTGACATGTTGTCCAAGCGAACTAGCACATGGTGTCCCCGTAGAAGCGGTAGAAAGTGCTTCAGCGCTTTCTCGACCGCCAGCACCTCTAGACAGTTTATGTGAAGGCTTTTCTCCGTATTCGACCATGGGCCGCAAATCGGACTGCCCTCGTGAGTCGCTCCCCAACCCATGTTGGACGCGTCTGTCGAGACCACTTTGAGGTGTGCGATGACCCCCATCGTCACTCCCCGCTGATACCATTCGGCCGCCAGCCAGGGCTGCAGGGCTGAGACACAGCGCTGAGTCACTCTGACTGGTGCACGGCCCGAAAACCATGCATTGCGGGGCACTTCCGACTTTAGCCAGCATTGAAGCGGGCGCATTCGAAGTAAACCCAGCTGCAGGACCGCTGCGGCTGACGCCATATGGCCCAAAAGCCTCTGAAAGGTTTTCAGGGGAAAAACTTTCCCCACTTGAATGGAAGCGGCGAGGTGTCGAACACAGCGTGCGCGCTGTGTTGACAATCTGGCCGTCATCGCCGCCGAATCCAGATCTATACCCAGAAAAGTGATAGACTGGCTGGGGGTTAGAGAGCTCTTGTCCCAGTTCACGGAAAGACCCAGGCTTTCCAAATGACCGAGAAGCGCTATCTTGTGAGAAACTAGTTCCTCTGTTGAGTGCGCTATAATGAGGCAATCGTCCCGATAGTTCAGAATTCGCATTCCCTTCGATCTCAGTGGTGCGAGAGCCGCATCCATGCACTTCGTAAATGTACGGGGTGCCAGGGACAGGCCGAACGGCAGGACGGTGTACTGATATACCTGACCGTCGAAGGCGAATCTCAAGAATGGCCTGTGACGGGGTATAATCTGAATCTGAAAATACGCGTCTTTCAGATCGAGAGAGATGAACCAGTCCCCCGGGCGAATCTGCGCGAGGATTTGACTGGTCGTGAGCATTTTGAACGGTCGTTTCACGAGCGCTTTGTTCAAATGTCTCAGATCTAATATAGGTCTGAGCGCTCCGCCCTTCTTGGGTACGAGGAAATAACGGCTGTATAAGCCTGCCTCGGTAACCGGCGGGTGAACTCGTTCTATCACCCCTTTGTGCAGCAAATTCGCTATTTCTGCGTGAAGCAGATGAGCTGCATCCGCCTTCACTTGAGTCTCGACCCGGGCGCGAAAGCGCGGGGGGCGGCGAGCGAATTGAAGCGAATAGCCCTTTATCACTGTGTTTAGTACCCACTTCGACACTCCCGGAATAGCTTTCCATGCATTCGCACTCATAGCTAGGGGTCGAATCGCCTCCGGGTCCCGCCCGCCGCACAGCGCGGGACAGGGAGCCAGTGGCTGTATGTGCGCGGGTCGCGCAGTGACAGTGAGGGGAGACGGGGGCTCGCTGATAGCGGCAGCCGGCTGAGTGACGCTGTGAGAGAGCGTTGTGTGTGACGGCTCGCGGCGCGGAAGCGGGGCGGGCTCGTGAGTGTTCACATGAGAGTGTGCGTGCTGTGTAGCGGGCACAGGGCTCTTTATTAAAGGTCCCGTTCTATGCCCCTTTTCACAAGATGTAAAATAAGTCTCTGATGTCCCCAGAGTGTGTATGTGAAGTTTGAGCTCAAAATACCCAACAGATCATTTTTTACAGCATGTTTAAATTGACATTTTTTGGGGCTCAGAAAAACGAGCCGTTTCAGTGTGTCCCCTTTAAATGCAAATGAGGTGCTGCTGGACGACACAGGGGGCGGAGCTTCATGAGCTCGTGCTCAGTCTGTCAGGAAAAATTCATCTCACGGAATGATAATAATATCAGAAACTCTCAGTAACGGCGTTCATTTCAAGTCGGACAATAATGCCTACAGAGTCAGATTGCTGTATAGAGATGGAACAGGTATGGTTTAGTAGTTTAATTACAGTTATTATAACGTATTTGTCATCTGCTTGTAGGCTATGTATCCATTATTTATTAATAGCCTACAAGTCTGCTGTTTCGGACCAGGTCTGAATGATGATCAAACATGTACTGATGAGTTTAATAAAGTTTATTGTACATCACACAAAAGATGAAGCGTCAGTTTTACTTCAGAAAATCACCGTAAGAGCTGAGTAAACACAGTAGGCTAAGTTATAAGAAGTGCGCAAGTAGCCAGTAGAGTGGAGGGAGCATTCCTGTGGGCGGAGGTTAGTCAAGAAACGGTTCTGGTGATGTCACTAATGCAGGATGTAGAGGGGTGTAGTCCAATCGAGCCGTTTTTTGTAGTCAACTTCTGTTAAATAAAATATCTCGCTTGGCATTGAACTTTGAGCTTTATAATTTTACAGATATTATTTATGCTCTAACAGCAACATTACACACTAACTAAAGTTTGAAACATGGAATCGCATGCAACGGGACCTTTAACACACAGCCGGTGGCGGATTGCTCTGGACCCCGAATGAGTGAGACAGAGCGAGCACTGTGTAGGTGTGAGCACTGGGGCGTGGGCACGTGACCTACAACTAACACTCGAGCGGCCGTAGCGCGCTTTATGTGAGTGCACTCTGTGGGGTACACAGGGGAGATTGTGCTTGTGTGTAGCAATGAACACTGGGACGTGGGCATGTTTACTACACTCATAACACTGACGGCGTGAGCCGAATGACCAGATTTTACACTCTTTATTTGATTTATCTGGGTCGCCGTAAAAATGGCGTTTGTGTGCAGGCGAGAGAGTCGAGAAACTGGCTCGTTGGCTGCGGTGGACACTACTGCAGTAGCCTTTATCAAGGGGACTGGCAGAGGGATACAAGTTAGCTTTGATGGCGGTCCGGCCGCGGCGGGACTCAACCGTCTTTTCCTCCCGACGAGTGCTAGGAGGACTTCGCAGGCTCGGGTTTCAGCGAAACTCTAGGCCGGGGACCCCGCGGGGGTAGCGGCCGGTGCTGGCTGGTGGAGCGGGACCTGGGTCGGCCGCGCTGGCGCTGCTGCGAAGCTGGAGGTCGAGACGGGCGCTGCGTGGAGCTGCGTGCAGGAGGCTGAGTGTTAGAGCGGCCTGCAGCGGAGCTCGAGCGGCGGGGCAGAAAGAGGTTCATGGCCTGTGACGCCTTCTGTACTTCAGAGAAGCGGTCCACGAGGCCACTCACCGCAGGACCGAAGAGACCGGTGGGTGAGAGCGGGGCGTTGAGAAACACGGACCGCTCTTGTTCCCCCATGTCGGCTAGCGTTAGCCAGAGGTGGCGCTCTATGACGGTCAGCGAAACCATGGAACGTCCGATAGCTTGGGCCGCTGTCTTCGTCGTGCGAAGGGAGAGATCCGTCGCACTGCGCAGGTCGGTCAAGGCAGACTTATCCAGTTCTCCCTCGTCGAGCTGGCGGAGGAGGTCGGCTTGGAGAACTTGAAGGACCGCCATTGTGTGCAGGGCTGAGGCGGCTTGTCCAGCGGCGGAGAAAGCGCGGCTGACAAACGCCAAAGTAGTCCTGCAGGCCTTAGACGGGAGGGCAGTCTTTGAGCGCCATCTCGAGGATTGGGGGCAAAGATGCGCTGCAACCGCCTGTTCGACCGGTGGGATCCGGTCATACCCCTTCTCCGTGGCTCCGTCCACGCGGGAAAGAGCTGATGAGGCCGGAGAGCGGAGTCTGGCCGAAACTGGAGCATTCCACGATTTAGCAAGCTCCTCGTGAAGCTCCGGTAGAAAAGGCGCTGGTCTGGACGCTGGAGCTTGTCGACTGGCGGGCAGGAAGCAACCGTCGAGCCTGTTGGGCGGTGGCACCGCTGGCGGAGACCATTCGAGGCCCAGGTGCTCGACTGCCAAAGTGAGGAGGCGGAGAAGCTTGGCGTCCACACTGGCGTGAGTCCTGCTGGACGCTCTGGTGGAGGAGGCGGAGCGGACAGAACCGGACCATCCCTCGCTGTCCGACGCCATTAAAGAGCACGTGTCCAGTAGCGCGTTGTCATCCGCTTCATCCCCTGAGGCGACGGCATCGAGGGCGAGAGCCGTCGGCTGCGCGTCGGGAAGCGGGGGCGGAGAGGGAGAGAGCGAGGCTCGCGGGAGAGGCTCCGGCGAGGCCCTGGCTCGAGTCTCGGGCTCCGGTGGTCGTTGAGAGCGGCGTTTCTTCTTTCGCGGCCCAACGACGGTTGGAGCAGGCTCTGTGAAGAGGGCGAGTCGAGCCCGCAGGGTCGACATCGGCAGCTCTTCACAGAAGGTGAAGGGTCCCGGCCCAGGCAGAGAGCGCAGATAAGATGGCGGTCTCTGTCGCTGAGCGTAGAGCGGCATGAGCCGCACGTGGTGCGAGGCATTTGCAACAACGCCTTAGCTCTTTTAGTGCTGCGGAAGCAAAACACACAGAAAAGAGCTTGCAAAGGATATCGCCGGATAGCTGAGCTGGCACGGCAGGCTGAAGGCGGCGAAGATTCATCCGGCTTCCTCAGGCTGTCCTAAGCTGGCTCGTTAGCTGTTCCTTGCAGGACAACGGCGACGGCTTCCTCTCAGAGTTCAGCGATGCGAGTGCTTCGCTGAAAAGACAGAAATCAGAGAATATAGCCTACGAGCCTTCCTTATATACGCTCTGACGCCGCCCATTCTGGCGGGCTGTGACCTCATTGGGCGTGACGTCACGCCAGGCTCACTGGTAGGCTTAAGCAGTTGCCGCGCGGCAGCCAATGAGCGTGCAGTATGCCGCTCTAGCTCAGCTGCCCGCAGCTGCACTGCGTTGACAAAATATGAAATTAAGGATAATTTTTGGCTTCAGTATCTCGAGAAAAGAAGACTTTTCCCGCAGCGTAAGCAAGCTTACGCAATACGAGAGAACCTCTCGTAAGAGAACTAATAACTGCAATGCATTTATCGAGGAAGCAGAGAATGTCCGAGTGTATTGGGTTAGCTATGCGTACTGTGATTGGCTCATCGCGTTTGGGGGCATGGCTTAGCCATAGGTCAATTAGCATACATGCGCAGGGAAAAATAAATGTAGAAATGTGGAAATACAGAAATAAATAAATGTAGAAATGTGGAAATACAGAAATAAATAAATGTAGAAATGTGGAAATACAGAAATAAATAAATGTAGGAATAAATAAATGTATAAATAAATACATATATAAATATAAAATAAATAAATATATAAATACATAAATATATAAATAAATGTATAAATACATAAATAAATACATATAGAAATGCATAAATAAATAAATAAATACATGTAAAAATACAGAAATAGCCATTTATATTACCAAAATGTATTTATTTTCACTATTATTTCTGCATTTATTTATTTATTTCTACTTTTATTTATTTATTTATTTATTTTTCGTTCTGTCATTTTTAGTCCTTCATATTTGAACACGTTTCCTGTAGCGTGCTGTGTTTTAATGTTTTAACCACAGAGATAATTGCTTATCATGATAATAATACCAGATTGTCTGAGAAAATAGTTTCGTGCAAATAATGCCCAAGGCCTATCTGTTTCCATTAAAAATATAAATCAATTAAAAATACTATTCGGCCAGTGGAAAAGATTAAATGTATTTTACACTATTTGATTTATGTATTCAAAAACAAGACAAGGATAGGCAAATACATGATTTTTATTAATGTAATGTGTCTTGTACCGTTAAACGTTATCACGTGGATGAATAATCATATGCAAATGATATGCAGATGAGGATCTGCATAGTAAAACTAGGCGTTGTAAGCTCCATATATGGTTATTTCAGGGTGGAGAGCATGTGCGCACAATCTTCCGCTGACTGGGATTTATAAAGTGAATTCTGCGCAGGTTCTGGCGTACGTACGGTTTTATAAATCTGAAAACTTTTGTGCGTACGCAAATTCTGCCTTATGTGCGTACGCACACTTTAAGGATGAAATCTACGCAAAGTTTTATACATGAGGCCCCAGGTCTAGGAGGAATACAAAGGAGTAATGGTCATTTTAAGGGTCCTGACGGCCGCCATTTTGAAAATGGAGCCTTACTTGGAGTCAAACTTTGGTAAACTTTTAGTATGTTTTTAAGTACATCTGATACTACTGTAAACCACTGAGAAACCTTTTGTTAGAATTTTTTTGGGGTCAAGCCATATTTGCAGCTGACTATTGGATATTTGCGCAGAGCGGATAATGCAGAAAGAAGTTCCCCACTGCGATCCAGGTAAAGAAGATGTCGCTAAGAGGATGCCGTGTATGGGGCGGGCTATTTTGGAATGCATGCCATGATACACTGTCACCCTGGTTCGACAGGTCCATGTACGATCAGGGGATCAGCATGGGCAGGGTGGTCAGATGGAAGGTGACCACCACAGATGTGTCGCAGAGCAGCTGGGGAGAACCTCTGCTTTTGGAGTTTGGTCGACCGCCCAAAACCATTGGCATATAAACTGCCTGGAGATGAAGGCTGCTCATTTGGTCCTGCAGGAATTGTTGCCATTTGTGAGAGACCGCCATGTTCTCATTTGAACGGACAACATACCTGGTATTCATCAATCAAAGTTAGTTGAACTTTATTAACTTGAGCGCCGCATTTTTAGAATGTTGTGTCATACGCGAGATGCTGCAAAATACACGAGAGCAATGGTCAAACACATCCTTCTAGCTTGTGTTTACATAGAAAAACAATGCAAAAGTTGCACAGTAGAAATGGGAAAACGTGTTGTGTGTGAAGCCCGTCTAAGCCTGCTAGATGTTTGGCAGAGAGTGCTGAACACGATAGAGGAAGCAAGAGCTCCGTCAACGAGACGGCTGTACGCTCTCAAGTGGAAAGTGTTCTCAGCTTGGTGCATAAGCCAAGAACGAGAGCCCTGACACCTGCTCCATACTGGTGATCCTGGCTTTTTTGCAGGACCAGCTGGATGTGGGAAGCTCGCCCTCTACATTGAAAGTATATGTGACCGCTATAGCTGCCTTTCTCACCACTATTGAGAGACGATCAGTTGGCAAGCATGCTCTTATAACGAGTTTTCTGCTGGGTGCAAGGCAATTGAATTCTCCTTTCCCTTGTTTGATGCCAGTCTGGGACTTGTCTTTAGTACTCAGAGCGCTGTCATGTTCGCCCTTCGAACCACTTCATGCGGCGAGTTGAAAGTGCTCTCGTTTAAGACAGCGCTGCTACTCGTGTTAGCATGTGGGAAGCGAGTAGGAGATATGCAAGCACTCACTGTTAATCAGGGGCGGCTGGCCAATAGAGGGCGCTAGGGCGCCGACCCCATGAGCCAGACCACAGTTTCTGAGCCACATGCAATAAATAAATACGTACATAAATCATGTATACATATTGTCAATATGTGTGTTTGAGATATTAAATGCACCCAGTATATGTGAAAAATATGATAGAAATTCAAAATGCTTTTTCTACACATCCCCTCCACCTGTCTGCACGTCTTATCAGCATTGGGGTGCTGGAGAAATCGTCCCTGGGAGGCAAATCTGTGGAGCAGCTTAGCCAATTGCTGATTTAAGAAATAAATGTTTGACATAAACTGTAGCCAATCAGCGAGCTCAAATCTAGCCCGATATGAGCGATTATTTTAGCGCCCCAAGCGTGCGGCCGCAGTCCACTACTAAAGCCAGGACGAGTCTTAGGGAGCCATTTTTACTGTATGACAATGGCAAACGAAGTTACTCCTACAAGACCCAACCCTAACTCGGTACAATCTCCCCTCTAAGATCCATTTGAGAGGAGAACTTTGGCAAATAAACTCCTTGTGAAAGAGCTGGGCACAGATCAACCTGACATCTCTATCAGACAGCAGGCTAGCGATAAAGGAAAGCAGGATGTGTGAGGCTTCTCTCATAGCTGGTACACTAGAAAGGCCTGGCTGGCTGGATGTGGTCATGCTAATGCCTTATTTTGCTTTCCGTGCTTACTTTTTAAAACAACGGGGACAGATCCAGCATGAACAGTTACCAGAGTGAGGGATATGAAGCACCTGTCTGAGAAAGTAACGAAACACGAGAACACATGGATAATTCCGTTAAGCTAGCTATACTTGGAATAGTTAATCTACATCGCTACACAGCTTGACGAAGGCCACAGGGTTGCGGTAAAGAAACACAATGAGGAGGTGGATAAAAACCGCCACATCTTATCCAAAATAATCGTCTGAGTGAAGTTTTGTGGGGCTTTTGAGCTGGCCTTGCGTGGGCATGACGAGACTGACACCTCGAACAATCCCGGCATTTTCAGGGGATTGGTGGACTTTGTTGCCTCACTCTACACCGTGCTGGAGGAGCACCTTAAGACAGCCACTGTTTTTAAAGGTACGTCAAAGACCATACAAAATGAGCTGTTAGACTGCATGCTGTCAGTGCTGAAGGATTACATTCTGGAGGAAGTAAAGCACGCAGATTTCATTGCCATACAAGCCGATAGGACGACTGACATTTCCACCCACTGCCAGCTGGTGCTTGTGCTAAGTTACATCAACAGCAACAACAACTTCCAAGAGCGTTTTTTCAAGTTCATTACGATCCAGAATGCCATCGCAGACACCATTGCTACAACGCTTCTGTAGAGGCTAAACATCATACTCCCAGATGGACAAAAAGCCAAACTTATCGGCCAAACTTATGACGGAGCTAATGTGATAAGGGGAGCCACCAGCGGAGTGCAGCGCAAGGTAATGGATGTCCACAAAAATGTTCACTACGTCCACTGCCATGCGCATCAGCTGAATCTCATCATGTAGCAGGCAACGTTACACATCCCCAAAATCTGCACATTTTTTTCTGATCTTGCAGGATTTTCTACTTTCTTCACCAGGTCACCCAAGTGAACCAAGGTGCTTGACCAAGTGGTTGCCCATAGACTTCCCAGAGCCTCTTCAAAACAGTGGAACCTCCACAATCGCGCTGTGAACAGTGTACGAGCACAGGGATGACCTCCTAAAGTGTTTTCAGACCATCAGAGACAATGGAAACTTTGATCTCCTGTAAACACAAGCATACAGGTCAAAAACTCTTCATCCTAATATAAAATTAAAACTATTCTCTATAAAAACAGGGATGGAATAGTTATACATAATACAGTGTTTTCGTAGAATATGCCTGTTATTTGTAAGACGCCAGTGATATTTAACATTACATTTCCCTGTTCAACGGAGGTTACGGTGCTGCTTGCTCGGGCAGCTCTACGCAGCGGATCAAAAACACGGCATTCCTGCAATTTAGTTCCATTGCTAGATATATGTTTAATGATGTTGCTTATATTTGCACCCTTACACGTAATAACATTCTTGCAGTTATTGCAAACGGCATCATTTTTGTCTTGTTTAGTAAAATAAAGCCAAGCTTTAGATCGTCTCTTCCTCTCCCGATTCCCTCCTTTGGTCAAATTGCTTTGACGTCATGACGCACAGATGAGTAGGACACCGTGCTATGGTGCCCGATAAAGGACAAAAGGGACAGTTGTGAGTTCACAGTCTGTATATATGGCTGTCGATAAGATAAGATAAGATAAGAGGACTCGTTAACATCGAGGGCATACAATATTGATGGTTCATAAAACTTCTCGAGTGGAACCGGATTTCAATTCCCATCCCTAATCCTGACCCATGCCAAGGAGCGGTTCTCCTTCACCCAGCACCACATCAGTGCAACACTGTTGCATGGAGAGCTGTTCCCACAACACAGTGTGAAGTTCCCTGACACAGCGCTTGAAACAACAGTGAAGGCATACCCCATGCTTAACAAGGCCAAGCTCAAAACAGAACTGTCCCTCTTCTATGAGAACGATGAGTTCAAGGCTTGCAGTAGTGCAGTGCCTCTGTACCAGTTTTTCATGGAGAACAACCTTCAGAGCACTTTCACAGAGACTGTCAGTCTTCTCAAGATCCTTATCACCACACCCATGACAACAGCTGAGTCTGAGAGGTGCTTCTCTACTTTAGAGAGGATTAAGACCTTCCTGAGAAACACCATGACACAGGATCGCCTGAATCCTCCATGGAGAATAAACTTATCAGGGACATTCCTGACTTCAATAATAGGGCCATTTAGAGGTTTGCCACTCAGAAGGAGAGAAGGTACAAATCCTGTACAAATAAGATCACACACACACACACACACACACACACACACACACACACACACACACACACACACACACACACACACACACACACACACACACACACACACACACACACACACACACACACACACACACAGCAGCCCTGACCACATGTTTCTTTGTATATATTAATTTTGGTAAATAGAAATTTTGTCTTAATAGTATGTTTGCTATTTACTGTACGTGTTGTGGAATATTTGCTTGAAAAATCACTCAAAATTGTTGCCGGAAATACTCTTTTATTCTGTCAGCTAATTAATTAATCACTTAATTGTTGCAGTTCATTTCATTGTTGCAGTTCTGGGGCACATTAACTATTAGTAACATTTGCTTTGATCATAAGCAATGTATGCTATGCAACAAGTCAGATGTTTGAGTTCAGCCACTTAAAATCAATTTCTATATTGTACATTCTTTATTCACTGTGATATTTACTAGAAACCAAGGCCCTCCCCAGTGAATTTCGACTAAAATCGCGTAATTGTTGGTGATTTTAATATCCATGCAGATAATGAAAAAGATGCATTGGGATTGTCATTTAGAGACATTCTGAGCTCTGTTGGAGTCAGACAACACGTGTCAGGACCCACTCATTGTCGTAATCATACTCTAGATCTAATATTATGACATGGAATCAATGTTGATGCTGTTGAAATTCTGCAGTAGAGCGATGACATTATCTAGTCTTGTGTATACTACATTTAGCCAAGTCTGCAAAACCAACTCCTTGTTACAAATAGGGTAGAACTATCACTTCTACCACTAAAGATTGATTTATAAATAATATTCCTGATCAGTTTCATCTCCTCAGCATCCCAGATAGCTTAGAAGAACTCAATATTGCGACAGAACTTTTGAATCTCTCTTTTCCAGCATTTTAGACACAGTTGCTCCTTTGCGCTTAAAGAAGATTAAAGAAAATAGGCCAACGCTGTGGTACAACAAGCACACTCTTAAGAAAGCAGCCAGAAAAATAGAGCGAAACTGGAAGAAAACAAAACTAGGCGTTTTTTGAATTTCGTGGAGAGAGAGCACGATTGTGTACAGAAAAGCCTTAAAGGGATACTTCACCGATTAGCATTAAGCTTTGTGTCAGTAGAAACCCGGAAGTATCTTCGAATGACCATGCTTCCCTCCCTCATGTCCCCCTGAGACGAGAGATTTCTGTATTGTGTGTCAGGAAAAAAACCTCTGATGACGCAAAAAAAATGACGATTTTTGCGTCATCAGAGGTTTTTTTGGCCAGAGGCTAGAGACTACAGCCAGTAGTAGGAGCTAGTTCCGCATGTTTTCAACCCGCCCATAGGGGGTGGGATCTCACGATAAAACGGCATCTTTTCAGTTTCGAGTCAACGCCTAGTTATATCATTTCTTCCGATACTGCCCTCTTTAACCGGTAGGCGTGGCTTGGGAGTGGCCTCATAGGGTAGTGAAGTTGTCTTTCTGTCACAGTTCATGAATCGGCTGTCTCATTTCTGATGTGTGTGTGTGTGTGTCTGTGTGTGGGTGTGGTTACTCATTGTGTTGATTAGTGTCGCCAGCTGTGTTCAATCCCTGTTCCCTTTATATGTGCAGTCATTCCCATCTCTTGTTGTCAGATCATTGTGGCTTCCCCGGTGTCGTGTCCTGTTCCTGTGTTTTGCTCTCATCTCCTCGTGTGGATTCCTGTCTTCGCGGACCCTCGTCGTTTGTGTTCACGCTGTCTGGATTGTTTATTGTTCCTGGTTCCTGAGCACGTCGATCACCGCATGCCATCTCCGGGTTGCCCATTGAAGTCCCTGCGTCATATCTCCACCTGAGTGTTTGTTTCCCCGACCTGTGTTCATCTGACCAGCTCAAATAAAGATCCCTTTTACTTGCAATTGTATCCGTCTCTGTTTCACAACACTTTCATCCACATGAGCCAAAAAAATTCCATTCATTCATTGCAATAGGAGAGGAAGAATCATCTAAACTCTTTAAATCATCTAAATCAACAACATGCATGTTACACCCTATAACGACTAAGCTACTGAAAGAAATGCTTCCAGAGGTCATAGATCCTCTTCTTAATATCCCTTTCGCACGTACGATCACACCGGTGTGATCAGTCTAGGCTGGTCCCTGGAGCGTACGATCACACCGGTGTGATTAGAACGGCCAGTGCATCACGTGATCAACTGCTAAATTCAAATGTGCTTTCGCACGTTGGCTGGCGCTGAGCCAGAGACAGGCGCGCTCAGAGCTGTCATATATCACAACTTTTCAGTGTTTTCAACCACATAATGTTTATTTTAGATTTCAGACATATAAGTACTAAAAAAACAATACATTTAGAGTTTGTAAAATACACACTAATGTCAAAGGAAGAGGCAATAATAATCCTTTTGATTATAATTAGACACGTTTTATTCATATCAGATACATATTGTGTAAGTAACTTTAAAGTTTACTCTATTCTTCTCCCAGTTCACCAGCCACTTACTTTTATGTATTTCGGGAGAAGTGGATGAATTCACGTGTTGTATAAAATCCAACAGATCCGATTCTCTGAACTGCGTCTGCGGCACAAACTAAGATGGCGGCGCCCATCGCGCATACAGCTGAACTAACGCGATCGTTATAAAGGTGTTTAAACAACAAAACACTTCCACTTGCATATTATTTGACAATCGGAATATCAGATATTTCATGCCATATCTAACAAATTTTGAATTAAAAAGGAAAAATGGCATAAAAGCAGATCATCATTCATTCAGCTCTGTTGTTGCTGCGGTGTGTCACGTGACAAGCAATGATGCGCGTCACCATGGAAACCATAAAGTGACACATTCTAAATAACGGTCGCCTTGAAAAACTCATGCTGGGGGGTCAGCCAGTATATTTTAAACTTACGTGTGAAAGGGAAATTATTAATTCATCTTTGTCACTAGGATATTTACCGGAAGCTTTTAAGCTGGCTATTATTATACCTCTTATTAAAATAACACAACTTGATCTTAGAGAATTAGTCAATTACAGGCCGATCTCAAATCTTCCTAGATACTAGAAAAAGCAGTATCCTCACAACTATGTTCCTTTTTAGAAAGAAATGGTATCTGCGAGGATTTCCAGTCAGGATTTAGACCGTACCATACTGTAGTTCTGAGACTGCTCTCATTAGAGTTACAAATGATTTGCTCTTATCATCCGATCGTGGTTGTATCTTGTGGCAGATTTTGAATAGATAAAATAGTAAACTGTATATTAAACTAACCATGTTTCTAACATCTTACCTTATTTCTCTTTTTAGGCCTAACATGATAACACTTTGAAACACAATGTACTAAAACGTTCTGTCCTGTTTTTGAATTTTGTATGTTGTGTTGCCATACCCCATTTACTTTGGTTGTGTGAGTGTAAAAATAACAAATATGGGAATTGAAACTAGACAGATGACTAAATTTGAACCTTGTGATTAACAATGAAGTAATCATTAAAAGTAATCATTAAAACAAAGTTTGCTTTACCTGGTAACAGAAGGGTTTGTCTATGAAAACCAAACAAATTGTGGGGAAATTATGTAATACAGCATGACATTTTTGCCATACCTCCTTATTCTATAAAAACAGTTGTATTCTTTTAGCTGGTGGGATTCTCAATGGAATTTGTCTGAGATCCTCCGGCCTTGCTTCTTCTTGGGGGAAATTCTCTGAGAACTGCTCGAGAGATCCTCCGGCTGTGATTAAAGCATTTAAAGGACATTTGCTGAGGTCTGTTAGTCGATTATTCCTGTGCAGGAAGTAAGCTAGTTACGGGAACAGGTATTAGCACCCAGCCGACGTCGATGTGTAGATGCGCTAGGGTATAGTGTCACCGGTGCAGGCCGGGGCGGACTCGGATGACCAGCCGCCCCTGACTCCAGACACCACCGTGAGGAGCCGACACCACAGGCACGCAACAGATAGACAAAGGAGGAGGCAAGTAATTGAGTTCAAAAGTAACAATCTTTATTGAATAATAATCAACTTGAGGAAAGAATGAGCAACTCCTGTCTTCTCGGGCTATTGGACCGGAGTAGCCGCTGGAACGATTCTCCACTGTCTTCGGGACACAATGGAGCGATAGTGGCTAGGAAGGCTTACTCCACGGCGTTGCTGCACATCTGCAGAACTCAAACGATAAGTAACAGGTAATGTTCACTTTCTCAACAGCAGATTCTCTTATCAGGACGTGAGAGGGGAATTATAACTTTAAAACTCACTTCACAGCGTTGCTGCACATCTGCAGGACTCAGACGGTAGGTGGCAGGTAAGGTTTCTTCTCTTAACAGCAGATTCTCTTATCAGGACGTGAGAGGGGAATGGTGACTTTAAAACACACTTCACAGCGTTGCTGCACATCTGCAGGACTCAGACGGTAGGTAACAGGTAGGGTTTCTTCTCTTAACAGCAGATTCTCTTATCAGGACGTGAGAGGGGAATTATAACTTTAAAACTCACTTCACAGCGTTGCTGCACATCTGCAGGACTCAGACAGTAGGTAGCAGACAAGGTTTCTTCTCGTATCAGCAGATTCTCTTAACAGGACGTGAGAGGGAAATTGTGATTTTAAAACTCACTTCACAGCGTTGCTGCACATCTGCAGGACTCAGACGGTAGGTAACAGGTAAGGTTTCTTCTCTTAACAGCAGATTCTCTTAACAGGACGTGAGAGGGAAATTGTGACTTTAAAACTCACTTCACAGCGTTGCTGCAGTCTTCAGGATTCTTCCCTCAGCATCAAACACTTTCATCAGACATTAGCGAGAGACTCAATAGGCAGCTTTACCAGCGATGTTGTACATCTTCAGAGCTCCATCAGTAAGTATAACGGTTCAGACTTTTCCACAGCCATACGGTTCTTCACGAGACTTGTAATTTCAGAGAGAGAGAGGGTTAACAGGAGCCTTCAATGAGGGATGACCTCACGACAATATTCAGTGGAAGAGAGGATAATACAAAGCATTACTTCACCAGTTCAGATGTATCGTTCTGGGATTTAGATGGGGACAAGTAGATCATTTCACAAGAATGAAAGCAGGCGTTGTAAGACTCTTCTCAGCATAGCACACAGCACTCGTGTTCTCTACAAATCCACAGCATTAATTCGACGTGCATCAGGTAAGGCAAACAACTGCAAATCACTCACACAGTAGGGCTGATCAGAAGCCTCGCTTCATCCATGCATTTCAACAGGAATATTCAATTCTCAATTCCTCTCCAATGTATCTGCAACAGATGTCCTCCTCAACAGTAAATTTCACATTCACAGTCTTTTCTTCAAGCTTTACATTTGATTCAATGATGAAATTAATTCACTTATCTTTCTTCCTTCCTCTTCCAGCGCAGATCCAAGCAGCAGTTCAATCCAGTAGTATTCCACAAGCAGTTCTAAACGACAGACTCCAATGGCAGTTCTTCTCTTACACAAATTTCCAAGATCACAGTGTCCAATGTAAGCACTCAAACAGGAGATCTTCTACCCCAAAACACAACGACAGAGACCCAGCCAAAAAACTGATCAACTGAACACCGATTGACTTTTACCAGTTCCAACCTCGACCTCAACTCGACTTCGAATGGCTCTTTTATCCTCCTCTTGTGAAGCGGGAAGCCTGTGCAAACACACCGCTCCTCTCTCCCTCGCACCTGTCGCGCATCGGCGGTAATTAGTTTGAACAATATCTCCGCTACACCCGGAACCGGAGTGGGGCGTTACACCAAAATAATTCCCCTCGGGGAACATGGAAGAAAAACAAAGGTTCCGCTTTTCCCAGCATTTTGTCACCCGTGACAATAGGATTAGACTCAGCCGCCGTCGATGTGTAGACACGCTAGAGTATAGGATTAGACTCAGCCGACGTCGATGTGTAGACGCGCTAGAGTATGAAATATTATAGGCCCAGGTAGACTTAGGTCAGATGAGATAGGACTTAGTTGGGTTAATCTCTATTAGTGTTACTTGATCTTAGTGCTTCATTTGATACCATTAACCAGAACATTCTTTTAAATAGACTCAAAAATTATGTTGGCATTAGTGGAATTGCATTAGCATGGTTTAAATCATACTTATCAGACTGTTATCAGTCTGTAGCAGTAAATGAAGAAACATCTTATCGATCACAAGTTTAGTATGGAGTACCACAAGGCTCAGTACTAGGACTGTTGCTGTTCACTCTGTACATGCTACCTTTGGGAGATATCATTAGGAAGCATAGAATTAGTTTTCACTGTTATGCTGATGATATTCAGCTCTATATCACTTTGCGCCCCAACGAAACTTGCCAATTCAAGAAATTAACGGAATGCATAGCTGATATAAAAATTTGGGTGACTAGTAATTTCCTATTACTTAATTCTGAAAAAACAGAGTTTCTAATGATGGACCAAAAACCTCTGCACGTACTAACCTAGAATACTGTCCAACAATTGATGGCTGCTCTGTCAAGTCTTCGTCGACGGTTAGGAACCTGGGTGTGCTCTTTGATACCAATCTTTCATTTGAAAGCCACGTTTCTAGCTAATGTAAAACTGCATTCTTCCATCTTAAAAATGTATCTAAATTATGACATATGCTTTCAATGAAAAATGCGGAGCAGTTAGTTAATGTGTTCATGACCTCAAGGCTAGATTATTTTAATGCTCTTATGGGTGGTTGCCCTGCACGCATAATAAACCAACTACAGCTGGTCCAAAACACAGCAACTAGAGCTCTTACTAGAACCAGGAAGTATAACCATATTAGCCCGGTTCTGTCAACACTGCATTGGCTCCCTATTAAACATCGTATAAATTTTAAAATATTGCTGATTAAAAAGTACTAAATGGTTTAGCTCCCCAGACACTCTTGTCTGCTGACATACACATAAAAAATGATACCTTGCTATTATTTAAATCAGTTAAATGATTATTAGGCTGCATAAATTAGGTCAGCTGGAACAGTTCCTATAACACCTGATGTACTTGTTACATCCTGAATCATTGTCATACACTGTTCGTTCATTGGCCAGAGGAGAACTGCATGGCCCCCCGACTGAGCCTGGGTTCTCCCAAGGTTTTTTTCTCCATTCTGCCACCTGTTGGAGTTTTGGTTCCTTGCCACTGTCGCCTTTTCCACCTTTTTTGCCATTGGCTATATATATATATATATATATATATATATATATATATATATATATATATATATATATATATATATATATATATATGAACTAAATTAATAACTCTTTTAAAACAAAAATGAATCATCACTGAACTTACTTAAGCTGGACTGTGATGCTATTTTCTTCTGGAAACAAACTTTTTTGCATTATTTTTCTGTTATCTCTGTAAAGCTGCTTTGAAACAATCTGTATTGTAAAAATAATATAAATAAATGTGACTTGAATTGAATCCTCGTCCAATGTGCAATGGGTTGTGGGCAATATTAGCCGTTAGAGTGTACATGGATCTGCACTAGGAATTCTAACCAGAAAAGTAGACCACCCAGGTATCTTTAGAATACTCATTTCAACATACTATGGTTTGGGACACATAATTCTAATTTCGAATACTATTTAGGGTGGAAAAAAAACCTTGGGAGAAACCAGGCTCAGCCAGTTCCCCTCTGGCCAACGAACGAACAGTGTGTAATTATGATTCAGGCAACATTACAGGTCAGAAGTAAAGACTGGATCGGAACATTCAGAATATTTATACAGTTCCAGATCGGAGGTCTGAAGATCGGAGTCATCACGCCAGTATTGAGACGGCTTTGTTGAGGATCAGTGCCACTGGCTGCCGTGTCAATGTCCAGATAGCATGTAATTATTGAAACAATGAGTCAGTGTTGATGCGTCAATGCTAATTGCATTTAATTAACGTTAAAAAGTGATGTTGCTTTAGTATCACTCTTGCAGTTAGTGAAATAATGTTTAGATTTCAACCACAAATCAATGGTAATAGTATTGATTCAACATTACAAAGTGATATTTTATCCAGTATTAATGGTGAACAAAAATCAATGGTAATGTAATTGAATCAACATTACACTATGATTGATTCTACATCACTGATGCTGAATCAATACTGAAATTAACAAAAATAATCAATGGTAATATTGTTGAATCAGCGTTACACTATGTTAAATCTACAAAATTAACAAAAATATTTGGTAATATGGTTTGATCAATGTTACAATGTGATGTTGATTCTAATTCACTTTTGTTGAAACACTGAAAAGGAATGTCAAATAATGTTGCCATCTGATGCACCAAGTTAAACATGTTTGGGGAAACCTTTAAAATATAAATGACACATTTCTAGCAGTTGAGTCAATTTATTTTATTCAATCAATCAATCAATGACAAAAATATAATAAAATATTATTCTATAAAAAAGAAACGGGGAGAAATAGGACAAAAGCATTTCAACCTTTAAAAATAAAATTGGCTTTAGAAGTCTGATGTCATAACTACAGGTGGTCCAACGGTTCAGTCGTTTAAAAATCTGTCTTACATCAGACGGCCTCTTTTCCTTCCAAAAGAAAGCATGATGTTACTTAAGAACAAGTCAATTCAGTTGTCACAGTCACATTCAATAATGTTAATATACTTAAAACAATATGATTCACTTTTTAAAAAGGTTGCTGAACAAAACATTCTAATTACAATTATAGTATCATTAAAATCTGTTTATCTAAATTACACTGAACAAAATTATAAACGCAACACTTTTGTTTTTGCCCCCAGTTTTAATGAGCTGAACTCAAAGATCTAAGACTTTTTCTATGTTCACAAAAGGCTTATTTCTCTTGAATATTGTTCACTAAGCAATGAAAAAAAAAAAAAATGAGTGATCAACATTACAACCGCTGTGTGCCTTCGTGTTCACAACCCATGTCTGACTTGGACACACATGATTATTGTTTTGTTTGTTTGGTTGTTTGGGGGAGGAGCACGTGGCTCTTGCGTTGGAACAGGTTGAGTGCGAGCATTGTGAGCTGTTCACAGTGAAGATTCTGCGTGCTCGCCATGGTTTCTTCCAAATGCCCGCACCCACCAAGCCGTCTTGGGGCTCCCGAATGGATTTGGCTGACGAGCGAGAGACGGGTCCTTCCCTATCACTCGCTTGTTCACAAGATCCACGTGTCCCTTCACGAGATCTCGAAGCACACTCCGGCGCTTCTTCAGGTCATACGGGGGACGATGAATCTCATGGTTCTGCGGACTTCGAGCAGCCTACCTCTGTGCGTTGCTCGCATGATGATAAATCCGTCGAGGAACTACTTGAGGTGGTAACTCGCGCAGTGGCCAGATTACAACTAGACTGGCTACGCGAACAAGTGACCACCAAACGATCCAAGTTAGAGGATAGGTTTCTGTCTGGTGGCCAGGGAGAGGGACCACAAAATCAGTCTCTCCCCTTCTTCGAGGACCTCCATGACGAATTAACCCGTTCATGGAGGAAACCTTATACTTCTCGTGTCTTTGTGCCCTCCTGTTACCCTCAAATCTACCAACATCTTTTACCCACTGGGGTCAATTTGACCCCAGCAATTTAAACCCCCACAATTTGATTTTTTCCCCAAAGGTTTAAGTCAAGTACTTTATGTTTCTTTGTTAACTACTTAAATAGCCCTTTAAATAAAACACTACCAACCCCCCACCCCCACCCCCACCCCTTATACATCCAGAATACCTATTGCACGACTATGGACAAATTAGCAAATCACTATAAAATGTCACTGATTTATCTAAAATTCAAAAATTATATATATTTTTGGTGTTTTAATAGCTTTTTATTTATTATATTATACAATATATTTTATCAAGGATGGGTTTGGGGTCAATATGACACTCCCATTGATAGTCTCAGGATGCCTCACTGTTGGCACGACACAGGACTCATGGTAGCGTTCACCTTTTCTTCTCTGGACAATCGATTTTCCAGATGTTCTAATCAGACACATTAACTTTGCACCAGTCTTCTGCTGTCCAATTCTTGTACTTCCTGCAGAATTTCAGCCAATATTTGATGTTTTTATTGGAGAGAAGTGGCTTCTTTGCTGCCCTTCTTGACACCAGGTCGTTGTCCTAAAGTCTTGGCCTCGCTGTGTGTGCAGATGCACTTACACCACACCTGCTGCCAATATTGAGCAGTTCTGCACTGGTGGTGATATGATTCCCTAGCTGATTCCTCAGGAGGAGAAGTTCCTGGTACTTGCTGGACACTCTGGGACATCCTAAAGCCTTCTTCACTGCAGCCGAACCTCTATTCTTGAAGCTCTTGATGATCTGGTAAATGGAAGACATTTTGATGCAAAGATGATCCTCCATCTTTCTTTGGAGGAAACCATTGCTAACAGAAGAATTGATTGGAAGCACTTCTTCCTTCCTTATAGCAATTATGTGCTGATGATATGATTAGTAAAATGATGTTAGCTGGTAATTTGGTGCCAAGGACAAAAACAGTGAAATTTGGGGTTTTGTGATAAAGCTTTTTGAAATGATGTAAAATGCCTCTGATCACTCTGCACAATAATCTAGAAAAATGTGAATCAACATCATAACAACTGAAGCAGCAAAAATTTAAAATTTGGCCACAGCTGTACCCTGTCATTCAAGTGGGAAGTATCCGGTTGGACAAGGTGATGTTGGTGGCGCATCCGCTGTTCAGCTCCCGCAAAAGGTCCACGTACTCGTAGGAGATGCCCAGTTGTTGTAGGGCGAGCAGTACGGCATTGATCTCTATGCTGTCGTAGGCTTTCTCGTAGTCTACGAAGGCCAGTACCAAGGGCATCTTGTACTTCCGGCAGCGTTCAAGCAGTTGGTTCAGCACGTGGATGTGGTCCATTGTGCTGTAGCCAGACCGGAAGCTGGCCTGTTCGGATGGCTGTTGTTCGTCCAACTGCCTGGCTAGTCGGTTGTACAGCACCTTGGTGAAAACCTTGTACACGGTCGGAAAGAGCATAAAGAGAGAGCTCACAAAGCACAAAGAGAAATGGTTTATAAGGCTTCTGTGGAAGCTTTCATACATTTGCTCCTCCCCTATATTATGTTTTCCCCTCCCCCACGGAACAAAATATCAAAGTTTTCCCTTCCCTGGAAATATATAATTGGCACTGGAAATATCTAATTTCTTGTGAGAATTACGATTCCCCCCTCCACTATATCGTGTGAACTATCAGTGGTTCTCGCAATACTTGAAGTAGGCCTATATGGTAATGTTAGGTTAGGGCCCTAAAGCAAAGTGAAGGTTTTTGAAGATCATTAAATCTCAACTTATAATGACCTCAATATCATCCAAAATAAATGTGGGATTTGTGCCTAATCACCAATGTGAACAACCAAAAATTTGATATTTCTTATATGTTTTATACAGCAAAATGAGCCTGGGGTCAAATTGACCCCAAAGGACACCGATGCTACAAAAGTACATACAGAACATTGAAAACCTATCATCATGTTAATTTTATGTTTACCCAGTTGTCCCCATTAAATTAGGAAAAGTCTTTAAATATGAAGCAAAAAAAATGTTTTAAAGTATGTATTTAGAGACGTTAAACACTGAATGGGGTCAAATTGACCCCAAAGGTAATAGGAGGGTTAAACGTCGACATATGCGACTATCGTGGGTGTGTTGAAGAGACGCTCGCAGGCTATCTCTCACCTGGCTCGGCATCCTTGTTGAAGAAACCGTCTCTCCCCTCAAAGCCTTGTAGAACCACCTCAACGCTTGTGGGGAAAGCCTATCAAGCAGCAGGTCAGGCTGGTGATGCACTGCACACCATGGCGGTGTTACCAGGCTGACCTGTTGAAAGACCTGAGTGCGGGTGGTATTCGTCATTCACGGAGCTTCGTCAGGCCACAGATCTGTCTCCCCGTGCAACCAAGCAAACGGCCCATGCCATCGGCCGTTCTATGTCTGCTTTGGTTAGCACGGAGAGGGACCTGTTCAGTTCAGTTCAGTTCATTTCAAGTTGAGTGTCATATGCATATTAGTACAGAGTACCACATTAAAGGTTTAACCTGTGGCTAAACCTCACAGGCATCAAGGATAAGGATTGTGTATTCCTACTTGATGCCCTGGTCTCAGCTGAAAAAACAAGCGGAAGCTTTTGTGCAATTTCTTCCTCACGGCACTCAGGGGGAGGGGCTGTTGGCCACCCAGTCCCTCCCTGGTCCTTCAAAAAGACAGGCACAAAAGCAGAGTGTGGCGAGCCGCGCTCCCCCTTGTAAAGATTGGGGACTGACTCGTCGCACTCAGCAGCCTCCAAGGCAAGACCTCCAGACCATCATCTCTAAAAAGAAGTCCTGATGGTCTTGCACCCAGCCCTGTGGGGATAGCCCCCCTCGGGACGGGTCGTGCAAAACATATTCTCGCCCCTTCCCGATATCCCCACGAAACCTCTGTACCATCCCAGCCACCTCTGGTGTTTCGGGGGGCAGCAGTTTCCAGCGAAATGTTAAGTGTTCCGTCGCTTCCTGCTATCATCCAGGACACGAGACATCCAACATCCCCTCAACGGGAAGTATCAAAACTGGTACCCATTTCAGAGAGTCTGGCAGCGTGGAAATTTCTGCCAGGCATTTCTGCATGGGTGCTGAACACAGTAGAAATAGGATACAGAATACAATTTTTTCGTCATCCTCCGCGTTTCAACAGTGTGGTCCGTGAAGCCGGAGTCACATGTACACATGTACCAATTGCATGACTTATACGTGATCTAAGCATAACAGTTACATATACAGTGGGGGAAATAATTATTTGATCCCCTGCTGATTTTGTAAGTTTGCCCACTTACAAAGAAATGAAGGGTCTATAATTTGTATGGTAGGTTTATTTTAACAGAAAAACACATTATATAAAGGTTGTAAATTGATTAGCATTTGATTGAGTGAAATAAGTTTTTGATCCCCTACCAACCAGCAAGAATTCTGCCTCCCACAGATTGGTTATGTGCCCATGTGAAACACAGATTATTCCTGTCACTTTAATAAAGTACTCCTAATGTCAGCTCATAATGTGTATAAAAGAAACCTGTCCACAGAATCTATATCTTCCATTACATCCTCTCCACCACCATGGGCAAGACCAAAGAGCTGTCAAAGGACATCAGGGACAAGATTGGAGACCTGCACAAGGCTGGAATGGGCTACAAGACCGTCAGCAAGAAGCTTGGCGAGAAGGAGACAACTGTTGGTGACATTATTCGGAAATGGAAGAAATACAAAATAACCATCAATCGCCCTCGGTCTGGAGCTCCATGCAAGATCTCGCTTCAGGCCCGTCTGAAGTTTGCCAGTGAACATCTAATGATTCAGAGAAGTCTTGGGAGGAAGTGCTGTGGTCAGATGAGACCAAATTTGAGCTCTTTGGCATCAACTCAACTCGTTGTGTTAAGAAACCTTAATGATTTAGAGGATCTGTAAAGAGGAATGGACCAAAATCCCTCCTGAGATGTGTGCAAACCTGATGACCAACTACAAGAAATGTCTTACCTCTGTGCTTGCCAACAAGGGTTTCTCCACCAAGTACTAAATTATGTTTTGCTTGGGGATCAAATACTTATTTCACTCACTGAAATGCAAATCAATTTATAACATATATATTATGTGTTTTTTCTGGATGTTTTGGTTGATATTCTGTCTCTATCCATTAAAATAAACTTACCATAAAAATTATAGACCCTTCATTTCTTTGTAAGTGGGTGAACTTACAAAATCAGCAGGGGATCAAATAATTATTTCCCCCACTGTATAGGTCGTAGACATGATATAGAATTATGTAGTTGAACAATGTTTGATTATAAGTCCGTCAAGAATTGTTTTGGGATGATTTTATGTATTTTGATATGTCTCAGTCTCTGTGGTTTTAAGAGATTTCAACCCTGGGGTCATTCAGAGTTCCTAAAGGAGAAGATCTGTTTTGTATATCTGTCGTGGGATCAAACAACCTCTGCCATTATCTTGGTCGGGCTCGAGCTGTGCCATCTCTGAGCCAATCCGTCTTTTCCAAACTATCTAACGTTGACAACGTTCTTCCTTTATCTAGGCTCATCTATTTGAAACTACATGGCCATAAAGTATGGCCGCTGGGGGTTTCGTTGGTTACCTTAGACTGGTTGGAGCCTGGATTTTATGGTCATGGATGGTTGATTTGGGGGTCTGGAGTGTTGAGTTTTGTGTGGAATTATGTTTGAACAAATCATCTGTAAGATTCATTTGTGTTTGGTTCGCCCTTAAATTCTACACTGTGTCACTTGGCAGGGTCCCATCACCCACTGTGCTATTTCCGATGGGTATGGAAAAACAAGGGTCACTTTGGGGTTGTATCTCTAAGAGTCTCTCTCCAATATCCAAGCATCTTAAATTATCACTATTTTCATGAGGCTCGGACAAGACCACAGAGTCAGACTGTGCCATCTTTGAAGGGATTCAGCACTTCACCCAAGCCACCTGCCCTGCCCGGATAACTACTCCTCTCAGACCAACTTTCAAGTGCCCGTCTCGATCATCTTCTTCAGCAGTTTGGACCACCTTGACTAAAGTTTGTGCTTTTTTTGCGAAGGATATCAATGACTTCAGCCAGTAGTGAGGAAAGTACTGTCATCAGTTGCCCTGTATCAGGTCTCTCAATTGGCATCTTATTCACCAGGAATATAATAGATAGACTTGGGTCCTCATTTCCTAGCAGGTTGACTGTGATAACTGCCAAGCCTCCAAATGGGATAAGGTCTCCATTTACAGCATAGACTTTCAGATCATCTTGACACCCAAGAAGCTCTCAAAGCAGCCTAACCTCAAGACTTGACAGGTATTTTTCTTGCTCGGTCCACCATACTAACTTGGGCACCTGTGTCGAGTTTTGCGTCCAATCAGCGTAATTATGGTGCTGGACCTTTTAGACCCACTAGTTAATCAATGGTTAATAAGTATCAGTCTTTTCAGATTCAAATTAGACTGACTTTAAAAAGATATGACCAGCCTTGAAAAAAAAATGAATGACTAAGATGTAAGACTAGTCTAAAAAACGTATGCAACCAGCCACAAAACTTGTAAGCTAGTCAGGCTAGGAGACCAGCCAAGACCAGTAGCCAGTAACTTTGTTTTTGTTAGAAAAACAAAGTTTACAAAATTACTTTTTAGACTGAGGAAGATACATCAGCCTTAAAAAGTTCTTAGCTATATTGTCATTCAAAAGTTTGGGGTCAGTAAAAAAAACAAAAAACAATTCCCCAAAAATTATAATGTACTCTGTAATATACTCTGTCTCTTATACTCCCATGAGTTGCATTTATTTGATCAAAATACAGTAAAAATTAAAATATTATGAAACATTATTGCAATTTAAATGAACTGTTTTCTATTCTAATATATTTTAAATGTAATTTATTCATGCAAAAACAAAATTGAATTTTCAGCATCATTACTCCAGTCTTAAGTGTCACATGATCCTTCAAAATCATTCTAATATGGTGATTTGGTACACAAGAAACATATCTTATTATCAATGTTGAAAACCGTTGTGCTGCTTAATATTTTTTATACATTTTTCCAGATGAACAGCAAGTTCAAAATAACAGTATTTGAAATAGAATTGTTTTGGCAACAATGTAGAAAAAAAAAATTGCTATCATTTCTATAAATTTAATGTATCCTTGCTGATTATCCTGTAAATCTATTTTAAATCTTTTAATATGAAACACATGAACTAAAACAGGCAACACTTTTTCCATTTTCTATTAGCCAGAGTTGAATCTCAGTTGTGGCCCATTCTGACCATCAATGCAGATGGCGATACTAGCTGATTTAGATCCAGATGTAAAGAGGGAATGCCTTGTTTGTTGTTGACAGAAAAACTGGCTGCAGCAATTCTATAATGTGGCTTTGCACATAAAATAATTCATGAATGCATCAATAAGCAAGAAATAAAGGCAAAAAAATAATGATTTCCATGCTTATTTAAAAAAAAAAAAAAATCAAATTTCAAATATGCAAACAAGCCTTTATTTCCATCTAAGCCCAGCGAAACATGCCCACACATTTGCTGTCTATTAAAGAAAACGGCACAATATGTATGTATTTGTCTGTGTAATTAAATTTGGAACTGAGTTCTCATTTTCTAGCATTTAGAGGAGATTCGAAGTCACACTTTGCTGGATTCCTGGATCACAAAGAACTTGTTGGGATCCAGTCTGAACATTCCTGCATTCTTGTGCAATGACTGTCCCATAAGTTAACATTTGAACAATTAGTTTTCCATTGATAAAACAAAGTTCAATATAAAAGGCTATGGTTCATTTTTCAAAAGCAAGGAAGATGATATATGCCTATTTCTGGTTTTCATCCAATAATATCCTTGTATTTTTCTTTGAAAAAATACTGCTCTGAGAGCAATATTCACTATATATACAGAAATATGCTCTGGTAATCAGATATGCTGAATACAGAGGGGAAAAACATAATATTTCCAGAGGAAGGAGGTAAAGTAAGACGAGCAAATCAGAGGCAGCCTGTTCACTAAAGCACTCTAGCTTCAGAGTCAGATTTATTAATAAAATTACACTCAAAACCTTCTACAGGCCACTCCTGAGGTCCAAGCCTTGGGTCATTCTACTGCACTTCAAAGGAGAGCAGTGAGGACAGTTGTCAGCAGAGCATCAGTCTGAGAATGAGGCCAGAACAGGGTGCTTGTATTAGTTGGCTTTGGCTCGAAGCTGGGCTCTTTTGCCAGTGACGGCCTGGAAGCCTGTCTTGATGCTGGCTACAGAGCAACGTGAGTGACAGGTTTCACACTGCAGGAAGTAGAGACGTGTGTCCTTCTGCAGAATTGTATCCGGTGAGCGGCAGGTATGACAAGTCACATATTCCTCTGTGAAAAAGAGAAAAGAGAAATGCCTTGTCAAAAATCTATTAGGTCAAACTAAATCAGAGTCCTGCACGTGAGGTAAACCGCTAATTTTGATGTAACGGGTGGAATAATATTTAAATTGTCATTTGCATTGCGGGTGCGGGTGCGGGTGGGGAATCAATAGGCACAGACTACTTTGACTCAATTCGGTACCCACTGATGGGCAGCTGCTTTCAAGTAGTCCTGTGCTTATTTGTGTTCGCACTCTATAGTCTGAAGACCCTAAAATGTTTAGAATGTTTCAACGTGGTTTAGCGTTGAGCACAGCAGCGTTTGAGAGCTGCCTGCAACTGTAGTGATTTGCCAGCTTCAGTCCATCTGAACATGGTAAATTATGCCATATTTGATGAGAGGTAATGGCACAGTGCATACAGGGGTTGAACAATAAAAATAAAATACTGATCAATATAGTGTTACAAGTTCATGTCTATATATGTGCATATATAGGTGGTCAATCTTCCCTGATTTTACATTCCACTAGTAAGAGCAAAGAGTGAAGGTTAAATTAGCAGAGCAAAGCTGTACATAAAATATTGCAATCCACACAACATAATGGGAGACATCAGTTCAAAAGAGAACAAATTGCTGGTGCACGTCTCGCTGGCTGATCTGTGACCAGGAAAACCAGGTTTTATTGGTAAACCAGCTACATATTCATACATTCAAAATATTTGACTTACTTATATATCTTCTCAAGACATTCTCTATTTGTTTCTGTTGAAAGCGTCCTTTGATTACAAGCTGGTTATTTCCATCTATGGAGCCACTAGATATAAGAAGACATCTCTTTAGTTACAAGAAAAAAAGAAAAAAAAAAATCACCTTTTCACATCTGACAATTACTGAAAAGCAATTAATAACTCACCTTGTTCCCAACTCGGCTAACAGGAATGCCAAAAGATGTTTGGGCTGTCGATGCAACCTGAAGATGAAAAAGTAAACATGCTATGGTTTAATAGACAAAATTAGGCCAATATATTAGAATAACTGGTTTGATTAAATTCATATATTGGTCAATGTCAATAAAAGTGTCCAAATTGAAGAAAAGGAAAATACTTAAATATATTAAATATATTATTCAGTGTAAAAAAAAATATATATATATTTTTTACAAATATCATAAATTATCAATTAAATTACCAAAATATTTGAATGTATATGTAATATATTTAAGTTATTTATTAATACAGAAATATAAGATTTGTCATTTTACAACCTGAACTAACCTTGTCTTGACAGTTTTAAAATATACCTTGAGACAGTCATGAGGGTCATGTTTTTTCTTTTCTTTCTTTCTTTTTTTTTTTTTTGCATTTTAGTGCACTTGATTTGTTTGGTAGACAAATCTTTTTAAAATATTAATTTGATCATTTTAATGAGGATTTATTTTATTATCATATCAGGACAATTGTATCACCCTGACAAGTGCCTTTAAATTGAATCTTCAGAAATTAAAACATGCTTCAAGAAATTTTAAAATATGCTTGTATTCAAGTCATTGTTAGTATGATTTTTTTTGTGCTGCTCTAATGTACTTTTGAATAAATTAAAAGGTAGGACAAAAATAGCGTAATGTGTGACTGACCCATATATCATCCATTGCACTATTACCTAGAAAATACATTCATTAAAAGTTTTTTTTAAAGACCATAAGCATTCCTAGTTTTCTCTAGAACCCAGACTCAGCAGACATGCTAAGTGTTTGCACTCACAGTTTGCAGATGTCAGTGAAGTTTACAAAAGATGTTTTTTTTGTCCCAACTCGGACCACCTGAGGCGGCTTCATCACAAACTTCCTCTTCTCTCCTGCAACCATATCAGGATTTTTCTCCCTCATGATGTTAAACACCCGGCTCAACAACTGTATAGACGCAGACAAGTAAATAATGTAATAAATTAAAGGAAAACTATGTCACAAACACTGGGTAGAGTGATGTGTGATATAGAAGAAGAGAGAAAGTACTCATCATCATATGAATCAACTTCATACCTCATCATAAGTGTAATCTCTCTCTGAATCTGCCCATGCTGGGCCTGATTGTGAGCTGAATGTGATGCCTTCTGTGCTTTTATCATCCTCGATGACTGTAATAAAATATATGTGAAGACTCATAAATTCACATTTTTAATCAGCACAAATGAAATCTTTGTCATAAGCTCAAAGATTAGAAGATTCATAATTTGAAACAGTACATCATGTAGTGCATTAAACACCTTTAAGAGGAAAGAAAACAAATTATTTTTTCCCTGACATTAATGTTTATACTAGCACAATTTAAAACAACAAGCTGACCAGTGTGCTGTACATAGCATAATATAGAACTCAATAGAGATTGACACAACAAACAATTACCAGTCAAAATAGGCACAACATCATTGATTTAAATCTATAGAAAACAAATAAGATTTAAGTTGATTAAAAATTAGGGATGCACCGATACTGATACTGATACTGATCGATACTGATACAGCACACGTGTCATGTGGATTAAAACTAAATTAAAGCATGAACCGTTATCTGATTTATGTATAGCGAGTGGTTCCCTACATTATTCCAGGACGTTTGCAAGTCAAAAAGTTTCATGAAAGTGCGTGCCCCGAAAATCAAACAGCACATGAATACTGAATTGAATTGTCTTTCACATCTTGCACTTGTATGGATTAATTCACACAAAATTATGTAAAAACGCCCTTTCTTGGGGAGTATCCTAGTAAACATAGTTGGTTAAGTGAACATAGACAGACTTCTCAAGTGAACGTAGACAGTAGCTTATTCATATTGGACCTGGTCATAAAGGGACAGCAGTCTAATAAACCTGCTGCTGTTTTAATGTTAATCAAACAAAGGACAAAGAAATCACTCACTGTTCTAAACTAAATACCTTTTGCAACTTTATAAAGATCCATCTACATTTAATTTATAAAGTAATGAATATGCAGTGTTATTTCACATTTGATTACTTTATTCAAATTTCTGTACCTGAAAACTACTGCTAGAGCTACATGAAAAAAAAAAACGAAAAAAAAAAAAAAACAGCTGTTTATTTCATTTGTAGCCTTTCTTTGTTCTATTGTATTTATTTGTGCTATTTGTAATTTGATTATTTTATCTTATTTTATTACTGACCGTTTACTTGTTTTTAATAATGTTTTAAATTTACATTAATTAGGCTAGTAGTTTTGCAGTAGTATCAAAATTGGAATAGAGAATTGTGATATTTCACTGCTGTCTAAACATTTGAACGACTGACCCAATCCTCAGCACTGAGCCGTGCTGAAGCAGCTCTAAATATGCGCTGTATTATTAAATGGAAGATAAAATATAATAGAGCAATAGAATGAACAGTGAAAATAACAGAAGCTCATACAATACATTTTAGCAGGCTTAATTAAGCATGAAAATAACTGAAAATATATATATATTTGCTGAAAAAATTAAAGCCAACTAATATGATTTATATGATTTTGGATTCTCTAGCTGATACATTTAAAAATTACAAATGCAGTGAAAATACAGGTATTGGTACTCTATATCGGCAAGTACCAAAAATTAAAGTATCGTATCAGACTTGTTCTGGAAAAAGTGATATTGGTTCATCCCTATTTAAAATGATCTACTGTTGTAGCAGTTCTAATAGTAACAGGCAGACCGTTCCACAGTTTTTGCACTGCTACTACAAATGCCCGGTCACCTCTAAAATTTAATTTTGTCCTTGTAACCTTTTATCCTTGTTTTAAGATCTCAGAGACCTCCCAGAGCAATGTTACGACAAGAGATCAGTAAGATAAGATGGTGTTAAGGCATATAGAGCTTTGTAGACCATTAAAAGAACTTTAAAATCAATTCTGTAGCAGACCGACAACCAGTGTAATGGAATTAGGTATTATATGTTCATGTTTCTTGACAGCAGTCAGGAGCCTAGCAGCTGCATTTTGTATCACTTGTAGCCTAGAAAGAGTAGCTTGACTAATTCCTATAAAGAGTGAGTGGCACTGTATTTCAAACTTAAGAAACTTAAACCTGACATTATAAATCTAAGTAACACAAACTGGATCTGAATTATTTTTACAGACATATTGAAGAAAACCTATGTAGAATCTAAGTTGACTCTTGCAAAAAAAAAAAAAAGTAACAGCCAAGATTTTGTACAAAATCTGTTAAAGCCAGTTTTGAGGCTGATGTGATTTTAGAGTAAAATTTCCTTGTAGATTGCAGTACATGCTAACTGAAAGCTTGATTATACAGTATTTTTCTGTAACTCCTACCTTTTATATTCACATTTTTTAAATAATATTAATAATGCAGCACATTCTAATTAAATAAAGTGTATGTTCATACCATCCTCTTGTTCCACAGTGTCTCTCTCCTCAACAAATTCCACTTTTTTTGCTTTCTTTTTTTTAGCTGGAAGCATCAAGTCCAAATCATCTTCCTCCATTATTTCCTGCTGGTCTCCCTCAATTCTCAGCTCCTGGTCACCAATAAAATGAAAAGAGTCAACAGCCGTTAGATAGAAGAACTATCAAATACAAGAAAATATGCTTACTGGGCATCACATTAGTGATGGGAAGTCCAATTCTTTTTCTGCAAACTGATTCTTTTGGACAGTTTGTTTCAATAAACCAGTTAAAAAAACAAAGACAATGCACACAATAGGGCTTTTCACACTGCACTTAAACCCGAGTTATCATCATTCTAAACCCTGGTTTTAACCCAGGCTAAAGAAGCATTTCACACATTTTAGAAGCGGTGTTAGCACCGCGTTTTACCTAGGGTTACGGGGCTTTTGCTGTGTCAACCCCGTATTGTGGTGCCAAACGTGTACAGTGTGAAATGAGGCAAGTGCTGGAATGTTACGGCTAGATACTTTGCAACAGACAGCCAATCACATGCCTCATAATCATGTTTTACAGTCACAGAAACACTGTGTGTTGCTAAACAGTAACATTTTTGAATAGTGACAGAACACATGACAATTGGAGTGAAGAAGAGATCATTACATTCTTTCCTTTACAGTCCAAAAACTCCCTTCAGTATATACCTGATAGTACAGGCGGCAATATATAAAATGAGGATTTGCAATGCAAGACATTCGTCCAATTCATGACACTCACTGACACCACAAATAAGAATGTTAACCCAGGGATTAGTAGTGTACAATCTTAAATAGCAGATTATGAATTATTATTATAACGATTTATTATTAACCCTAGGTTAATTATGAGAAATGATAACCCAGGATTCAATTTACCCAGGGTTTTAGAATGACCCGGGGTTAACCATTTCAGGTGTAAAGCCCTAATAAGTGCATTGTATCAAATGATTAATTGTAAATGCTAGTACACAGTAGTTAAAGACAGTTAATATTAAGTGGGTCTAATTTTTTAAATAATAATATTAGTTATGCAGCACACTAATAAAACAGAAGTTGCGATTGTCTTTTCTTCCCCATTGCATATCAAAGTGAAATGGATCCTCAAACGAGAAAAATGTTAATGGTTTTGATTAAAGATTATGAGGCCACATTATTATTTTTTGAAAAAATGACATGAAAGGACAAATCATTTAAGTGTTAGTACATAGTACTTAAAGACACCTAAAAGAGGGTCCCATTTAATTATCCAGCTATGTAGGCTACTGGTCACAGGAAACTCAATTCATGTGTATTGCAAAGAGTTAATCATTAAACAATTACCAGACAATTTCCTTATCAACAACTGCTAACCTTTATTCCTTCTTCAATGTCATTTTCAAACACCTTCTTTGGTTTCTTTTTCTTCTTTTTCTGATTAAAGAAGTTCAGATCATCTAAATCATCCGAAGGCTCTGTAAAGAAAGTTGTAGAACAGTGTCATAAAGGTCCCAATCTCAAATAGCACATTTTTTTACAAACTCCTTCACACAACTTTTCAAGGTTCTGGTTTAAATACATTTGTTGAGAAACATGACTAAACCCAATGCCACGGTACAAGAGAAAAGCAAAACACTGCATGGTTTATGGAGAAAAATGGCCTCTCACCCTTTTTCTTGATGTCATCATCTTCAGGGTCGATTTCTCGTTCCTCTCCTGCTTCAGGCTCAACTTCTCTCTGTTCAACCTGTTGGGCTTCCTCTCCAAGCCCATCTCCATCTTCGTCGAGCATGAAGGGCTTCTTCTTCTTCTTTTTCTTCTTTGATGTAGTGGGGTCGAATAAAATCTGAGGACACATAAGGCACCAGAATCATTTGCTAAAGCATGCCTCGCTGGGGTGAAGGAAATAATACTCACCCGTTTTTACTACTCAAGCAATGTTTGAGTGTTCTTTATTAGTTTTTGCATTTTATACAACTAGAAATAATACGTAATAATGCAATAAATAAAAAAAAACAGCAAACGCAGCCTACAGCACGTTATAGGCAACACTAACTGCTCTCAAATCTATTCCCAAGTCACAACATGATTGAATATTTCCACTAAACTGTGAATATTAACAAAATATAAAAATAGACCACCACACTACCTCGTCTTCTGACATGATGATTGAATTAATTATCAATGATTTTCGTCCTTGTAAATATCGTTCGCACGGTTAACTACTCTCATCCACTGTCTTGCATCAGCACAATCAGCGAGCTTAACGCGCAAGCGTTCTTCCGACGACAAATGATTACATCATCTCCACGTCCACGACAACACCATGCGACTTTCCATGGCTGCGCCCAGAGAATGTCTGCTGCGCCCGAAATTGCATACTCTCGAGTATGAACTTATTTTGAATAAGTATTTACTTCACGAGAATCATGACAGTTAAAAAAAAATATGTCAGTGTGTAAATTAATGTAATCTGGACGTAGCCTAGGCCTACTACATTGTCATGTTGTCATTTTTTTTAATCATAAATGGGCTTTATTAATTTGGATTTTGTATTATTATTTATTAAATGGCAGTCACATTACGAATAATAAACATGATAATAGTCCAACATATAATATAAAAAATATTGAACAAATATAGACTGCAACAAATAGGAAAAGAAAATATAGTATATTAACAATAATACAAGTAAAAAGAAAGAAAAAAATAATATAAACAGAAAAAGGAACAGGTATGAGATCATCATATAAATAGCATAAAAGCTTAATATAGAGACCTAGTGCGTTTTGCTTTGCTATTTTTCAACCCAAGTATATAACTCATAACTCAATATAAGTTTTCATATCTATCTGAAATAACAAAAAAATGTGGTTTTCCTTTAGCCCATTTTTGTTTATGTATTTGGAATTTCCCCATAATCAAACAAAGATTAACAATAAAGGCCACACTTGGTCGTAATCTTTGTCTATTAAAATAAAAAATAAAAATACATATTTCTCAGAAAAGTAAACTTTCATAAGCATTTAAAAAAGGAAACATTCCAAATCTATCCAAAACATTTTACTATAAATGCAATTAAAAAATAAGTGGACAACACTTTCTTTCTCAGTCCCACAGAAATCACATTTAACATCTACATCAGTGCAAAACCTATTTTTTAGGCAGCAACCATGCATATATCCAGTCAATGTTCTCAAGTTTAGAATGCCAGTATGTTTTAGAAGATATTGGGCACGTTCTGTTTGTAACTTCCTTAGAGTAATGATTCCATCTTCTATCAGTAATAGTAACTCCTTTAATTGAAACATCAGGTCTGAGACCCACAGTCTCCTTATTCACATTTCCTTTAATTGATATTTAATTGATAACAGATATTTTAAACTGGATGGTATAGCATCAAACACTATACAATATTCGTTATTCTTTAATATTATACCTTTGAATAAATTCTATGTAGGTATACCCCATTTTCATTAAATAACTTTTTAACAAATATAGTATCAACCCATTTTTGAGTTTTATGTTAAAACATTATATATCTGTGATTCCAAATTATTGGACACATTGCTTAATCTGACTGGAATCTTACTGATTTCAAAGTTGCATTGCAACAGAAAAGCAACCCCACCCATCTTTTTAAAAATTAGATTAGGAATTAAATACCAACTTTTATTTATGTATTGAAAGTAATGCTTGATCCATCTATTCTTTAAAATTGTATTTAAAGTGCTGAAATCAAGCAAATGTAAACCTCCATAACCAACCAAATTAGTTAAGCTACCTTTTTTAATGTAATATTACTCCAAATGAAATTTAAAATATTTTTATCAACTTCTTTAATGATGTTATTCGGGACTTAGTGAAATAGCAGGACAGAGCAAACGAGATAAACATTCAGCTTTTGATTAAATAATTCTACCGTTCATTGACAAGACTCTCATTAACCATAAATTAAATAAGTGTTTAACTTTTTGAACAACAGATTGAATATTTAGCTGACCTTCCTTTTCATCTTTACATATTTTGATTCCTAAATATGTAACAACATTCTTTACAGGGATGCCAAGAAGTTCACTATTTTTAATAACTCACATTTGTTTACATTTAATTTTAACCCTGAAACCGGTGAAAAGTAATTCAAACAATCAATCACACTTTTAATGAATCACTAACAAATATTGTTGTATCATAATTGACTAATTGACTGCATTTTATTTCTCTTTCTAAAATCCTGATTCTGTGAAAATTATATTTGTTATTGTAAAGATTCATTGTCTGAGTTACAAGTAAAAACAAAAAAGGAGATTGGGCATCCCTGCCTAATTTTCTTTCTGAAAGAAATCTGGGGGTAGTGCCATGTGCAAGTTTTACTGACTATACACCCATTACATAAAGTATAAATGGCCCTTTTAAAGAAATTACCAAAGCCAAAAAAAATCCAAAGTCTCAAATATAAATTTGTGATTAACGGTGTTAAATGCTTTATAAAAATCTATAAAAAATATAAAACTTTCACTATCAATATACTCATTATAATCAATTATATCTAGGACCAAGCGAAAATTATTACTTATACTGTATGTCTGCCCTTCATCAATCCTGATTGGCAATCATCTATAATTTGTTCTAAGCATTTTTTTTAATCTTTCTGCAAAAAAATAATGGCACATACATTTAATATTGTTATTAAGTCATGAAATAGGTCTCCAATTGTCGGTTAGGGTGGCATGTTATGTTGTCATTAACGTGACCAACCAGGGTCAGTTACGTAGCTTTACTGCCATTCATAAATCCATATCGTGGCCTCATGGGATAATAAAGTGTCCATCATCTGCACAGTGCACACTTCAGAATCTCACCGGAAGAAGTAGGTCGTCCGGGACCTAGGTATTTTTTTTATTTTATTGAACAATATGTCATGTACAAACAACATTACAACAAAAATATATCATTACAATATGACAGTAGGATAAGGTGCAAAAGTCCATTACATGAAAATAAAGTAAAAGAAAAAAAGGGAGCTTGGGCTTGCTCTTCAAGTCATATTCTTCTATTCTAGCAAAAGGTATTTTTGCATTTTTACTTTTCATCATTATTTATAGCATTTGTATAGGAAATAAACTCTTTGTGAAATACACAAAACTTAGGTTTTACTTTCTTGCCTACACTTTTACGAGTACTGTGAATTCAGACATGCTTCTATTGTCACATGGCCTACTGTTTTTCGCCTATGATATAGTATAGAAGTATGCTATGTCGGGTGCTGCCAAAGATGTGTTTCAATTTAGATTTATAGTAATAATTATTATTTTGATAATTATAGTTTGGTTTGTAGCTTCTTCGAAAAAAAAGTATGGCGAACACCATGAGTCAAACATGTTAAACGAATTTGCAACTTTCTTTTCAGAAACAAACAGCCATGTGGTTTATTGAAAATTAATCCACCCAAACCCCTTACCTACATTAAGGTAAAATAAAGGACATCAAAAGGGACTTGGCAAGGAATAAACAAAAAAGACAAGAGAGGAATATACAGTATACACCACACTCTCCCTATAAATGTTATCGGTCAGCTGAGGCATTTTACACAGTTAGTCATTTGAAGACATGCCACTCAAATTGAATCAGCTTGCCATTAAGTAAGGCACATAACACATCAGACACATCATTGTATGCTTTTGAGTGCAAGAACCAAGGTTACTTTTTTATACATCATTTTAACAAGAGCTAAGATGCCACAGAAAGACTAACACCAAAGAAAAGGAATCCAAAAGTTTAATGATCTCTCAAATAAACGCCATCTGAATTTTTTCAAATATACACATACACCAAATATGCCTCAACCTGAATAGATACAGCATTTTTCAAAAAAGTATATGCTCCCATATGAGGAAAAAAAATGTAGTATTGTTTATTTTGTATGTTTTGAATAATTACAGTCATCTACTGCCAGGAGAAAACCCTCAGCATATCAATGAATCAGACCAGAAAAGATATCAATGGGAAAAGTCTGTTATTAAATAGGTAATTTTCTGCAACTATTCGGACACAGCATCAAACAATACATGATGGGCAGTCATTATATATATATATATATATATATATATATATATATATATATATATATATATATATATATATATATATATATATATATATATATATATATATATAATGAAGCTAATGTCAGTTAATCCAGGGTTTTTTGTTTGTCACCAAACCATTACGGCATTGTCATCAAGCTGTAAAAATGTTTATGTTGGAAGTACTGAATAACATTCATCTAACAGAACATATTAAGATCAAAGTTTGAAGCAAACAACAGTACCGAACATATTTAATATATCAGACGAGATGAGAGAAAGATGACCATGAATATGAAACTTGTGTGTTGGCAAACATGCTAATTTCATGAAAAAAAAAAAAAAAAAAACAGTTTCTGAAGTCAAATAAGAAACAAAAATTAGAAACATCAATGCATTACCTAAATAACAATGGCCAAATATTTAAGGTTCACGTCATATATTATGTCATCAGATTGTATTGTCTTATTTACTTTAAAAACCTGCTTCATATCTATTTTTGTTTGTAACTCTTGTTTTTCTAGACTTATTTTAGCCATACTGCAAGAGACATGGTAACTCAGAAAATTTGTTTTGTAGTGTTAACCCTCTGAAGGTACATGGGTTTGCCTACACAAGCCAACAAGGACAAGCAATGAAAGTCTGTCAGATTGGGTAAATTCACATAGCCCATGCCTTGAGTTCTTCCATGTCATCCTCATCCTCCTCTTCTCTCTTTTTGTGGGCTGGAGAAACACAAAGACAGATGGTTATTGAGGGTTTCCACAGGGGAACCTCTCTGCATGTTAGTATTAAAGACTATTAAAGTGGTATTCCACTTTTCTTTAACTTACCAAAGTCCAACTTCATATGTAAAGTTTACTTTTGATTTAAAATTATTTATTAGTTTGTGAGATACAAAACAAATTATTACCAATCTACAATAGTCAGTCAATAGATTTTTTGGTAACACTTTACAATAAGGTTTATTGAATGAACAATACTTCTTTAGCATTTGTTTAGCAAAGGCTGTATTTGTTAACATTAGTTAATGCACTGTGAACTAACATAAACAATGAACAGTTGTATTTTTATTAACAAACATTAACAGATTAATAAATACAGTAACAAATGTATTGCTCATTGTCAGTTCATATTAGTAAATACATTATCTAATGAACCTTATTGTAAAGTGTTACCGATTTTTTAATAGACTTAAATCACATGAATTTTGGTACTATGTTGATATGTAATGAACAGCATGAAACGAACCGACAGCTGTTTTTTTGGGTAATGGATTTGAAGGCACACTGGGCAGGGGGACATCCTCTGTGCCACTAATTTCCAGCAGGTTCTTGTCCAGTTCCTCCTGTTCCAATTCCTCCAATTCAGCCAAGAGCTCATCCTAGAAAAAAAACAAGAATCTTAATGTTCATTCAACATCTGTAAAAAAAAACTGCACTTGAAGAGAATGTTAGAGCAAAAAGCAATGAGGGACACATCTATGTAAAATGTATTAACAACCATTTCACCTTAATCAGAGGTTTAGGTATAACTGTTCACACATGCACTGTGCAACAAAAAAGTCCAGTAGTGAAAATGCTTCTATTGCTATTTTTTTTTTATGTTGAACTGAAAAATTAACAATAGTTAATTTCTAATTTCCTAAGTATCTGCTTCATTTCCCTTTTGCTTTATTGTTAGCAGCATAGAACTCAATCTTAATCTTGATGATCATGTTCTCCAGCATGATTTAAGATGACCCTTGTGCTTCAATGTAAGCAAAAACATCTGAGTCACATGTCACAAATGTTCTTAAAATAATGCAGTTATAATGTTTTTTATTCCTAAAACTTTCTGTTGGGGTTGGGCAACACTGCAGACCACATAAAAAAAACTAACCTCATCAAAGTCTTCTCCAAAACCTACAGGTCTTGAAATGGCATCAGAAATCTCCTGCGCCAACTCCTGCTGGTCTGTGATGTCTTGCATGAGGTCATCCACTTTGTCTAGATCCCTGAAAACATTCAATAATATGATTATGTGCTGCACTCTGTGCTAAGGAATCAACAGGACATTTGAATCAGGTATCTTACATATTTTCATGGGCTGTCTTCATGGCCTTGGCAGCAAAACCCATGTTTTTAAGCACTTCTGTGTTTGTATTGGCATTCTCTAATGCTTCTCGCTGGAACTCAATAGTGGAGAGAGTTCCATCTATCTGAGCTAGTTGCTTTTCATATCGCTTCTTTCTTTTAAGGGCCTGTAAAGCAGCTTGAGAAAGAAAGAGACAGACATGCACACCATAACTTAATGGTAAAAAATATAAGGGTTAATTCAGGCTAATTGGGACATTTTTCCCATTCATCTAAATGTCTATATATATATATATACACATCCCATGAAAAAATTAATTCCCACATATGTAACTAACTTTTTCATTCAACCATACCCAAATAAGAAACAATACACTCGATGCAGTTAACCATGTTCCCTGTTAATGGCTGTTCTTTCACAACAAATCACATGACACTAATCAGACGTAACTAAGTGATATGAAATCCAATCCTTTATTAAGTCAAAACTCTTTTATTCAGTTTCGTGACAGCAGGGATTTTACTGTTCCTATCCACGTTCTTCCATATATATGTATACGTTCTTCTACCCGACATAGGTTTTATTTTTATAAATCGACTTCATAGTTTCGATACTCACTCAGTTTAGGTCAAGTGACGCATGGGTGTAGCTACCCAACCATACTGAAATCGACGACAGGTAGGGCGAAAGAAGAGGGTAGCTTTCTTTTTAAAGTTATTTAACACACATATGACAAAACGGGACGATTCGTTTTTAATACATACCTCGTTTGTTTTTCGTGCCGTTTTTCTTCGCCGTTAATAGCTCCGCATCAATTTTTTGCTCTAAGTACTCTTGTTTCTTGGTTAACATCTCTTCTGTCTCACGGAGTTTCTGGATTGCTTCTTGTGGATTTGGGCCTTTGCCGCCTTTCCCCCCACCGCCAAACAATTTGCCGAAAACGGACATATTGTTTTATATTTTCCGAAACTAAGAAATCCCTCTGAGTCTGTTTGTTTCTAGACACTACTGGTAACGTCAATCGCTGTTCCGTGTTCAGTTGTTGATTGTCTTACTTCCGCCTTCAGGCCTGCTGTCGTCATGAAACTCGTCATGGTCAGGCCACCTATCAACGCTACAGCTGCTGGAAAGTGATTGTCAACATGGAAACAATGTTGTTGTTTTTTTTTATGCGATAACTAACTGACTGTAAAGGATACTATTTGTTATTACGAGCATTAGGTCAAAAGTATTGACAGTTTAGTAAACGTTATAATTCTGAATGTCAAATTCTTTACCCTCATCCTTCCCTCACAATTTTTTTTTTTTCACAGATCTTTCCCTCGGGGCTTAAAATGACCCGACGCCCTAAAATTATACTTATACTTTTTTTTTTTTTTTTTTTTTTTTTACTTAAAGTTTTTGTAATACTTCATCTTGATAATATTTAATCTATTTTTTTAATGCGATTTTTTGTTATTGTATTTACCTTTAAATTACTAGATTTGATCGATAAGTATTAAATAAATAGTCATTTAAGTACATTCCTCACATTCTTTCAACTAAAATTCTAAATAACTCAATTTCATGCATAACTCTTTTAATTCAGCTCAAAATATCCAGTGTATGATCCATTGTCTGTCTTGGGTTAACTTTTTTTACTCCTCTCCTCCCCTACCCTAGACTATTCTCGTCTAAATTTCAGGCAAGGCAAGGCGCATCTCAAACGAGCCTAACATATATCAAAGACACAAAATACATAATATGCTATACAATATGCAAGAAGCACAAATGGCGTGTCAGTGAACAATGTACTGTGATGGAATGCATACATTTGCAAGAAATGCAACATACATAATGTAAAATTTCTATTTCAAATAGCCTATGTCTGTGATTTTAGTAGTGCTGAAATGTTTACATGCCCTGATATTGTTTCAGGCTGCTACGTGTTTTGTTCTTCATAAGAATAATGATATATTTGTATTTGTTCCAAATCAATAAGCGTTGGATTGTGGTGTTTTCAGTCTCAATTTCTTTTTTTTTCCAAAGTCAAAAATTACGCAAAATAATCCATGAGCTTGATTATTTATTGCAATGTATAATTTATTGAAGAACTGAAGCCAAGAATATAAACCAAAAGATACAATAAAGATAAAGTACAGCCTACACATTTACTTACTCAAGTGTTGCTGAAAATTAAAGATGTCTCACACACACTTGGAGAGTTAGGCACTCTTGTATTACTGGTCCAGAAATGTTCCCAAAATAGACAACAGATGATTATTGAATGTAGGCCTACTACAGCACAATAAATTAACATCATCGTTGTTGCCCACATTTTATCTAATTTATCGTACATAGGAAGTAATATAAATCATTGTAGGCTACATTGAGCTCGCACAAGAACTACTTTCACACGCGGAACAAGACGGAAAAAAAGTTCTCACAGATGAGTTTTAATTGGTAGGCTACACAGTGGAGCGCGTTACAAATGACAGGTGTTCCTCAGTAATAATTAAACTGACACTAAAACAGTCACAACGGGGTGGAGCCCTCTTGCAGCTTACACTGAAGGATATGCTTATTTGCTCCACATTACACCAGGTAACTGTAACTAACATTGTTTCTACAGAGGGTTTCTTGTTTTAAAAGTTTTTAAAATAAAACTTTCATTAAGTTTTTGGACAAAGATACAGTGGCTGGCGAGTGCCCAATTTTAACGATTCACATATAGTAGCCTAGCCTATTCACGTATACAATATAGCCTATGCAATATCTCATATGCATGTGAAATTTAGCAAAATTTTGAAAATGAATAGCAAATCTTATTTTTCGCGTTTCAGTGAATTTGAAAATGAGCTGTGATTGAAGACAAGGTAGTTGTCCGTTATAAAATTAAAGTTAATGAGTAAATGGCAGCATCACTATTCCCAACTCGTCCCGCAGAGCAGATCACAGCAGGGCAAGCATTCTCCACTCCGGATCACGTGATAATAAAGGCAAAATGACTTACAATTTTCTGTAAAAGAAGTCCAATTTCCAAACACTGTTATCGCCATTTCTTCTTGCATGCGTCCGCCATGTTAGTTTATTCTAAAGTCGAGATTTCCCGTGTATACAGTCAGGACTCTGGTTGTTTGTAAAAATCAATCTGCCTGTGTGGTGTGCTGTCTTGTATGGAATTCCAAAGCTGCCAAAATAATAAATAAATTAAAAAAATACATGAATATACAAGGAAATGTAATAAATAAATAAATACCAAAAAGGTTACACTTTATTTCCATAGTCCACTTTAGGCATTCTACCAACTATAAATAACTTTGCAGCTACATGTCAACTATCCCTCATTAGAGTATTAGTAGACTGTAGTTGACTGTCAGTAGACTGGTAGGTTATAGTTAGGGGTCAAGTTACTTAGCCTATAGTAAGTAGAATATCTGTTGGAGGACCAACAAAATAAAGTGTTAGCAAATATTATTCATACAGTCTACTAATACTCTAATGACAGTTAGTTGACGTAGCTGCAAAGTTACTTATGGCGCTTTTCCACTACACAGTAGGCTACCAGCTCGACTCGCCTCGCCTTTGTTTGGTTTTCCACTGTTTAAAAGTTGTACCTGTTGTAAAAGTTGTACTTTTTTTCGTATCACTTCCGGCGAGGTTCTGAGCGAGCTGAGGCGATACCAGAGAACGTTGGCGATACTAAAATGTGACGTGAAAACACGGCAGACTGCTGATTGGTCAGAGAGAATCGTCACTATTCACTGCGTCATCTGGGTTGACCCACCTGGAAACACTGGGTTTTCTGTTTCAGAATGGGAGGTATGTTAAACCTGAGAAAGCAGAGTAAGTCAAGCCCGTTTCTGAAAGAGAGGTAACTTGTATGCAGAGTCAGTTACCATGGTAACTATATAACTCCTTAACTGGCAACTGAAAATACAGTAGTAGATTAGAGTTACATAATGTGGTTCTAAACAAATTCTACAGAATTAAACTTTGGCATTTACTGGAAATCACTGAACTGTGTTGATCTGTGCAACAGAAGTTGATGGACCGTCCTCTTGCTGTTCTTCCACACTCTGGGGGCGGAGGGAGAGATAAGAATAAATACCTGTTTATACTTTGATTTAAACTTTGATTCTCCACATAAAAATGTGAAAAAATCTGAATGTGTAGATTGTTTGATGTGTAGACACATAATATTAACATTACCTCTGTAGGCCTCTACAGATAGGCCTCTCTGTGGCAGCAGAAACTATTTATCCCCATCGTCCTGTGAAGATGAGCATTTGGTTGAGTACACTTTATAACACTATTTGTCATAATTTCTGGTGTATTGAGTAGGCTACTTACAACTGCCTGCAGGTTCTGTTGGGACAGGAGGCTCCAAAAGACAGATATTACCATCAGAATCTTTTGGGACAACAAAAAACCCAACCCAAAGTAAAATAAATGGAAATATCAAAAATAGCCTATATAAAAAAATACATGTAAACCTCTTACATTTTATGAAGGCCCTTGGATCTTCGGGAGTGACTGGCTCTGAAGTCCCTCCAGGAATTCCCTCAGCCAAAAATGCTGCTGCACTGCTAGACACTGGATGCTATTTAGTTATTTAATATGTCAAATGTTTGTAAAGTCAGGTAGCCTACACCCATGATATGCTCAAGCCTTACTTGATTGAATTATGGTTTTATATTTAATTTTCAGCTGCTGCCATGTTCTTTTAATACCTGCAGGGTTGCCCCTACATGAAAATTAAAATTAGGTTGAATAACATACTGTTCTTCCAGTTTCACCACTCTGATATTATAACAGTTGGGTAAGTTACTTGTATTACTAACTACAAATGACATCTTCAACAGTGTAATTAGATTAATGCAATAATGACTATCTTTAGAAAGCATTGGTCTACTTAATACTAATTACTAAATCCCATATCAACCTCAACCAATTGAACAATACAAGGAGAGACAAGAAACTGCACTTTTAATGCTTTCAAATAAACAATATACAATTGCATGAATTATTCTTGAATTGACCAAAGTGTGTAGAGGAAGAAGGTTACATTAAAAATATACCTTTTAAAAATGTATGTTAAATATACAGAATTTTTAGTCTAATGCAATTACATCTGATTTTACTTTAAATTACAGAAGAATTAAGAGTAATCCTTTTAATTAAATTACAGCATTAATGTTCTAATACTGTAAAATTACAGTAATAATGTTCATACTCTCCATATGCTTGTAGAAGCACATCCAGTTCTGCTGGTGAGAAATATGAAGACCTCTTTTTGTCTGGCGCTGTTGCCATGGTGACTCATAATATCTGCGCTCCATTGATAATGGCTTTTTATAGTTGTGTCAACTCAGAGTTCAAGGTTTAACTCAGAGTTGGTTGAACCTCCTTTCTGAAACAGGCCCCAGGTGTGTGTTGCGTACTTTTATTTCCTTATGTGTAATAGTATTTTTTTTCCCACATTTATTTATTTATTTATTTATTTATTTATTTATTTATTTATTTATTTATTTATTTATTTATTTATTTATTTATTTATTTATTTATTTATTTATTTATTTATTTCCACATTTCTTTGTCTGTATGGTAATGAGGGTGGTGTAGGCTATTTTACTTCAGACATAGCAGTCGAGCTTAGAGCGCTGGTATAGGCAAGAAAGTGGTACTCACTCAGGGCCAGAGTGGCTATCACAGGGCCAGCCCACATAAAAAAAAAAAAACAAAAAAAAAACATAGTTTTATTCAGCAAGGATGCATTAAATTGATCATCAATAGTTAGATTAAAGACATTTATAATGTTCTAATGTTCAAATGATTCCATTTCAAATAAATTCGATAGAACTTTCTATTCATGAAAGAATCCTAAAAAAATTGCACAACTGTTTTCAACATTGATGATAATAATAATTAATGATTTTTGAGCATCTAATTAACATATAAGAATGAATTCTGAATTTCTGAAAATTCAGCTTGACATCACATGAATAAATAACATTTTCAAATATATTCAAATAGAAAACAGTTATTTTAAATGGTAATATTTCACAATATTACTGTTGTTGTTGTTGTATAATCAAATAAATCCAGCCTTGGTAAGCATACGAGACTTTGCACGACAGTGTATGTTCTTTCTTGTCTGTTGTTGTTGTTTATTATTATTATTGTTATTATTATTTTAAATAATGGAAAACATTTTGGGTTATCTGTCTGTTTTTAAAAAGTAAACGAGTTAACAATTTTGTAAGGCAGTCAAACCTCCCTTCCAAATAATACTAAATAATAAAAAAACATCAAGACAATCTCAAAGTTTTTAAACAGCTAAGCCATATTGATGTCTGATATTCATTTTAATTTATTTAACTTTAAGTTGTATGTGCAGTATGCTTATTTATAAGTTTGATTCTAGAATGTTTGCCTAAAAAGTGTAGTATATTATTGGTTATTTATCTGTATATTCCTGTTAAAACCATAGACTGTAAAAAAAAAATATGGACGTAGTGTCCGTGACATCACCCGTAGGGCTCTGAAGAGCATTTTGAATCCCAAAGTGGGCGGAGCGCATCATTTTATGGTGTTTTGATAAACCGAAGATGGGCAAAGAGGCGGGATTAGGTGAGGTGACGTGACCGCTAACAGATAGCAGACAAACGGCTAGTAGTCTACACGCCCTTAATTATGCAGAACTTTAAGGCTTAATATAATTTAAATGAATGAGTTATTTAAAAAAAATCACCCCCCTCACAGTTGTCATGAAGGGCAAAATTTGCTATATTATACAAAAAAACACTTTTTGTACCAGGCTGTAATCATATTTCTTTTTCTGCTGTAAAGTTGGACATTTTAACATGTAGTCTAGGTCCTGGGTAAGATTTGTATGCACTTCATTTAGCGGAGAATATCTCAACCGTTATAGACTAATATGATCCTATTGAACAACGTGGGATGTGTGCCAAAATCTCTACCCGGGACGAAAGTCCTGAAAATGACCACAACCGGTGACACTATCATCACACTACAGGTGAATGGGACTTTTTTTTTTCCTTTATAGATATCCTCATAAATTTCTACCAGTTTAATCTTCATATTAAGAGAAATACTTTTTGTATTACACTTTGTCTTGAAAATAAAATAAAATATGCGAATTTGGCAATATCTCATTAAATATGCGTACATATAAACCCTTGAAGCTACAGATTTTCTGAGGTGATCACAATGACCATGATTATAAGGTCATAGAGTGTAAGCACTGATTTGATATAAAGAAAATGGCTAAAAAACAATTTGACGACCTGCGCATTGCTGCGTTCGATAGTAATGCCTTTAAGATGGACTTTGAGAGGACCGCTTGCACCTCAACTAATGCATGAAAACCTATACAAAAGAGCCTATTATCAACAGCAGCTTTGGGTCCAAGCACCATTTACAGATGCCATCTCGATCTTAAATGCAGATGCTTATGGTTTTGTAAGAAAGGACAGTTTATTAGTCCCTGAGATTGTAATCTCAAAACCTGAAGGTTTGCCAGATCCCTGCTCATGTGGCAAGTGTGCACACAAGAATGGGTGTCCCGATGGTATCCGTTGTTGCAAGTACTGCAAATGCAAGGGAGGCAATAGTTGTAAAAATCATATAACTGAATGAGCTCTCATCATCATCCCCATACATGGAATCTGTTGCGAAAGTTTTACCTTGCAACACAGGGAATAAACCTGTTGTTTTGTAATAATAATAATAATAACAACCTTTATTTTTTATAGCGCCTTTAAATGTACATCTCAAAGCGCTGTACAGAAACAATTAAAACTACAAAGATACAGCACACAAAGAGACATAATATACTGTAAAATAAACATAAAAGACAATAAATCAAATAAAGCTAACCTAAAAAAAAATTGTTTTAAACTGTGATTTAAAAAACAAAAGATTTAGCTTGCCTAATCTCAATCGGTAGAGAATTCCAAAGGTTTGGAGCTAATGAAGAAAAAGCCGTCTCCCATTAATCTTAAACGAGTTGAGGGAACAGTTAAAAGACCAGTTTCCGAAGAACGAAGATCACGTTTTGGAGTATATGGAGTTAAAAGCTCGGTCAAGTATTGAGGTGCCAAACCATGCAGTGCCTTCTAAGTAAGCATCAAAATTTTGAAGTCCACCCTAAACCTAATGGGAAGCCAGTGCAAACACTCCAAAACGGGAGTAATATGACCTCGTATATTAGTTCTAGTAAGGATTCTGGCAGCTGAATTTTGCAAAACCTGCATTCTGTTTAGGGTAGCTTTTGACACCTTTTGATGCCAGATTTGTTTGAAACTCCACATTTGAGCCATCAAGAGTTAGAGTGACCGGCTCTGCTTTGCGTAGTTGGTGGGGTGAACCAACAAGCATAATCTCAGTCTTTTCACTGTTAAAACAAAGAACATTATCTGTCATCCATTCCTTCATCTTAGAAATACGCCCAGAGAGAAAATTAGCCGGCACAATTTCATTAGGTCTAAAATGAATGTAGATCTGGGTATCATTTGCATAGAAGTGAAATTTTAGACCAAGTGATCTCAAAAGCTGGCCAAGAGGATAAACATACATATTAAAAAGAAGAGGGCCCAAAATTGACCCCTGGGGGATGCCAGACTGCACAACATTAACCTCAGATCTAAATCCACATGGCAACGAACTGCTTCCGATAAAAAAGGTAGGACTTAAACCAAGTAAGAACAGTATTTGAAACCCCAAAAACAGTTTCAAGACGAGTAATTAAAATTGAGTGATCAACAGTGTCAAAAGCGGCACTGAGATCAAGTAGGATCAAAACTGAAAGAATGTTTTGTCAATATGTTTTGTATTTCTCACTTTAAGTTAACATTCCAATGTCACTTAATATCACCATAACTGTTAAACTGTATGTATATAGGGCGACCACACTCTTTGGCCTGGTTTCACAAACAGGGCTTGGATTAAGCCAGGCCGTAGTTCAATTAGGATATTTAAGTAGCTTTTATAATCATGCCTTTGAAAAAAAAAAAAAAAAAAACATTACTCGTGTGCATCTTGAGACAAAGCAATGGCACTGACATATTTTAAAGGGGTCCTGTTATGCCCTTTAATGAAGTCTTGATTTGGTTTTTGTGGCACCTGTTTGGGAAATGTCCCGCCCCTCCCATAACTGCAAGTTCATCTCTAGTGTAAATATGAATAAGTGTCCATTTCAAACCAATTCAAGCCAGATTCAGCCCCTGAAAATGTTCAAATTAATTTTAACCACTCCAAGTTCCTCAGCCTTATGAAGGTCAAATAAACATGTTTTGGAAATGTTGTGGAAAAAAGTGTCTCTTTGACATAGTGACAACACTGTCTTCTGCAGCTCAACCAGGCCAATTTAATCTGGGACTAGGCTTAAACCTAGTCTGTGAATATGGGAGATTATCTTTATCCCAAACATGGCTGTAAAAAATCGTCAGGTCAGGATTCAGATCTGATAACAGACACGGAAGTATGTGCATGTGAAATTATCCAGTATTAGTCACATTTAAATGCGCTGGATGGGTCTCATAAGAGCTTGCGTTTATTGTCGTTGAGACCGGCAAACCACCTCAGAACGCCGAGAAGAACCAGCGCCCATTTCACTGAAGTCTATGCAAATTTACATTACATTTGTGTTTCCTGATTTTGCATGCACATGTGAAAGTTAAAATGCTTAAACTCAGGGCCTGACCATCATAGAAAATGAGAGATGCATCCCCCCCCCCCCACCCGAATAATTAGAAATGGCCAAGTCAAGTCATCTTCATTTATATAGCGCTTTTAACAATGTAGATTGTTTCAAAGCAGCTTTACAGAATAAACGTATAATTTAAGGTAACAGAGATTGTTTTGGCTTTATAGCGGTTCTTTAATAAAGATATTTTCCAGCTAAAGTTAGTTTTGATTGATTCGCTTCGGTCGCAACGATCATTTGTTTGTAAATTAGGGGCCGATAAGACGACTCCATTCTCTCTACACAGACTTTAAACGCGAACCTGTGATAAACGCTGATGGCGTTCACATGCGCATTCTAAGAATTGGGCGTTTGAATATGTGCGCAGGTTTGTAATTCCCTACAAAACAAGCCTAAACAAAGTACTGGTCTTTCCTTATAAATTTTGATACAGAATTTTATTTTATTTTGTCACTTCGGGGTAGGTACGCGAAAAGAAATTTTCCCGACAACGCTTTATCTGTAGAGTGGGAAAGGGATCCTCCATAGGGAGAGACTAGTTGGCACTTCAGCACTGCGTTGTCATCGGGTCCAGGCGAAGGTCCTTCATCAGATCTGGATACGGCCTGGATCCGGCAGGCTGAGGGAAATCCTCGGGATAAACAAAGACACTAAAATTAGCGTAGATGCCATTCTTCTTATGATGTAACGAGTACATCAGGATTTATGGGAAGTGTTCCTAATCTATGCAGCCTAACATTGAATTATAGAAGTCTATAATGTATTATGTGAATGCTAGGTCAAAGAGATGTCTTTAATCTAGCTTTGAACTGACAGAGTGTGTCTGCTTCCTGGACAATGGTAGGAAGACTGTTCCAAAGTTCCCAAACCTGTCCTGGAGTACCCCCAACACTGCACGTTTTCTTTGTCTCCCTAATCAAACACACCTGATTCAACTCATCAGCTCATTATCACATAGGTTAATGAGCTGATGAGTTGAATCAGGTGTGTTTAAGTAGGGAGACAAAGAAAACGTGCAGTGTTGGGGGTACTCCAGGACAGGTTTGGGAACCACTGTTCTAGGTATTATTAACTGGCCGGAATTTTGAGATCGCAATAGACGTGAAGGACTATAATGCGTTAAGAGCTCGCTTAAGTACTGCGGAGCTAAACCATTTAGTGCTTTGTAAGTAATCAGCAATATTTTAAAATTGATGCGATGTTTAATAGACAGCCAATGCAATGTTGACAGAACCGGGCTAATATGGTCATACTTCCTGGTTCTGGTAAGAACTTGAGCTGCTGCGTTTTGAACCAGCTGTAGTTTGTTTATTAAGCGTGCAGGGCAACCACCCAGTAGAGCATTACAATAATCTAGCCTTGATGTCATGAACGCATGAACTAATTGTTCCGCATTTGTCAATGAGAGCATATGACGTAATTTAGATATATTTTTAAGATGGAAAAATGCGGTTTTACAGATACTAGACACGTGACGTTCAAATGAAACATTGGTATCAAAGAGCACACCCAGGTTCCTAACCGACGACGAAGACTTAACAGAGCAGCCATCAAGTGTTAGACAGTATTCTAAGTTATTACGTGTGGGAGTTTTTTGTCCAATAATTAGAATGTTTGTTTTTTTCAGAATTTAGAAGTAGGAAATTACTAGTTTACCAATTACCAATTTTTTATATCAGCTATGCATTCCATTAATTTTGTGAATTGGTAAGTTTCGTTAGGTTTTGAAGAAATATACAGCTGAGTATCGTTATTATAACAGTGAAAACTAATGCCAAGCTTCCTAATGATATCTCCTAATGGTAGCGTGTACAGAGTGAACAACAGTGGTCCTAGTACTGAGCCTTGTGGTACGCCTGACTGAACTTGTGATTGATAAGACATCTCTTCATTTACTGCTACAAACTGATAACAGTCAGATAAGTATGATTTAAACCATGCTAGTGCAATTCCACTAATGCCAACATAGTTTTCTAGTCTATTTAAAAGAATGTTGTGGTCAATGGTGTCAAATGCAGCACTAAGATCAAGTAACACTAATAGAGAGATACAACCACGATCGAATGATAAGAGCAAATCATTTGTGACTCTAATGAGAGCAGTCTCAGTACTATGGTACAGTCTAAATCCTGACTGAAAATCCTCGCAGATATCATTTCTTTCAAGAAAGGAACACAGTTGTGAGGATACTGCTTTTTCTAATATCTTTGACAGAAAAGGCAGATTTGAGATCGGCCTGTAATTGACTAATTCTGTAGGATCAAGTTGCGTGTTTTTAACAAGCGGTTTAATCATAGCCAGCTTGAAGGTTTTTGGTAAGTATCCTAGAGACAAAGACGAATTAATGATATTAAGAAGAGGATCTATGACCTCTCTTTCAGTAGCGTAGTCGGTATAGGGTCTAACATACATGTTGTAGATTTAGATGAATTAACGAGTTTGCAAAATTCCTCCTCTCCTATAGCGATACATGAATAAAATTTTTCCTTAGGGAGACTAAAATGCACTCCCTGATGCAATACTGTAGTAGACGGTTGCATAGTTATAATTTTGTCCCTGATATTATCAGTCTTATAAGTGAAGAAGTTCATAAAGTCATTACTGCTGTGCTGCTTGGAAACTTCTGGGTTTGAAGCTTTCTTTTTTTGTTAGTTTAGCCACTGTTTCAAATAAATACCTAGGGTTTTGTTTATTTCCTTCTAATAGGGTTGAAAAATAAGCAGATCTAGCAGCTTTTAAAGCGGGGCTCAGTAGTTTCGGGATTTCTTCGCTGTATTCTCGCCTTTTGCTCGCAGGTTTCTTTCTAGAGCTCCCCCCACAGCTTCGGAATAGATATTTGACAACACTGTTGTAAAAACTCGTTGGCGATTCTCAGACACCAGAGGCTAGTAGATCAACGACATCAAAGCAGATGGGACATTCTTTAAAACGTCTTCTTCATTCGGGTTCGAACAGCGTGAGGGAGCGCAATAATGACAGCATTTTAGCAGATTTCTTTTGGCCGTAAAGCAATTGTTTACATCGCGAGACCTGATATCATGCGATACTTCCTGATGCGGCCCGCCGGCTCAAAGTTGCAAGTGCGAATTTTCCACTCACGGGCACCAGGGGGGGTGCTAAACGACCACCATTCAACCCGAAATAAGTAATATAACCATTCCAATGACTCTGAAGCTGTTAAGGTAAAAAAGTTACTTAGTTCACCTTTAAAGCCTCTCTGTAAGTAATCAAGCTCTCCTTCCATGAAATCTGAAAAACCTCTAGTTTTGTTTTCTTAGTTGCGCTCCATTTTTCTGACTGCTCTCTTAAGGGCCCAAGTGTGCAGGTTGTACCACGGCGTTGGACTATTTTCTTTAATCTTCTTTAAGCGCAACGGAGCAACTGTGTCTAAAGTGCTGTAAAAGAGAGAGTTAAAAGATTCTGTTGCAATATCAAGTTCTTCTAAGCTATCTGGGATGCTGAGGTGATGAAACTGATTAGGAAGATTATTGATAAAGCAGTCTTTAGTGGCAGAAGTGATAGGTCTAACATATTTATAACACGGAGTCGGCTTTGCAGCCTTGGCTAAATGTAGTTTACACGAGACTAGATAATGATCTGAGATGTCATCGCTCTGCTGCAGAATTTCAACGGCATCAACATTTATTCCGTGTGATAATGTTAGATCTAGAGTATGATTACAACAATGAGTAGGTCCTGACACGTGTTGTCTAAGTCCAATTGAGTTTACAATGTCTTTAAATGCCAATCCCAATGCATCTTTTTCATTATCTATGTGTATATTAAAATCACCAACAATTAGTACTTTATCTGCAGTCAATATTAATTCTGATAGAAAGTCCGCAAATTCTTTGATTAAAATCTTTATGGTGCCCTGGTGGCCTGTATACAGTAGCCAGCACAAATCTCAAACGTGATTTATCGTTTACACTATATATTTTTACATTAAGCACCAACACTTCAAAAGAAGTATATTTAAAACTTGATTTCTTAGTGGTTTTGAAAATATTACTATAAATTACAGCAACACCTCCCCCTTTGCGTTTCAGACGAGGTTCATGTTTATAACAGTAATCTTGCGGGGTGGACTCATTTAAAGTAATGTAATTGTTTGGTTTTAGCCAGGTTTCTGTCAAACACAACACATCTAGATTATAGTCTGTAATCATATCATTAACAATAAGTGCTTTTGGAGTAAGGGATAGAATATTCAGCAACCCAAGCTTTAGCATTTGCTCATCTGTATTATAGCTGTTTTTTATTTGTTGAACATCAATTACATTTTTAACCTTAGATGGGTTTGGATGTTTTTTGGATTTCCAAGTTCGGGGAACAGACACAGTTTCTATATGATGATAGACAGGAGCAATCGATCAGCCAATTCTCAAATTATTGGCTGGATACTTGTTGCACTCTATTGTGTCTTGGTAGGAACGATCTAATGCTTAACAAATCGACTGTATCTTTCCTACACTCACTTAGAACATTTGATGCACGTAACTGAGCACTCCGAAGAGTTTTTTAAACATTACTCCAGTCACTCACTGAGTGGCTTTGTCCAAGAGCGCGTATTTTCGTTACGTGAATGCTTCACTTTGCGTGTAGGAATGTTTGAACCCAGACCACTATTCTATTTTTTTAAGCCCATTTACTAACATTTTTATATATAAAAATATAGCCTATATTACATTATCTTATATTCTTCCATATAAACAGTATAAAAAACTAAATTAGAGCAACATTTATTTCCCTCAAACAACTCTGTTGGTATTATTATAGGTATTATTATAATTTTTTGTTGCATCTTATTTATTGCCACACTTTAATATATGAATTATATTATCAGAAAACTAAATGCATTTATTGTTGTCAGGCTTTTATTTGTGCTTAACAGATAAAACAAAGGGGCTGCACACTTAGGTTTATTGCTGCTGTAAATTTTACCTGCCACAAGATGGCACTGTTTTCGACACGTTTTTGATGCTTTGAATCTTTAGAAACAATCAGGGAAAAGCTTAAAAGATTTAAGAGGCTTAATTTCCCCATCCCTACTCAATAGTTTTAGGCCTTTTTGCAAATGTTTCAATCAAGTTTAGCTATTTTAGAGATTCATTTAAAGTAATGTAATTGTTTGGTTTTAGCCAGGTTTCTGTCAAACACAACACATCTAGATTATAGTCTGTAATCATATCATTAACAATAAGTGCTTTTGGAGTAAGGGATAGAATATTCAGCAACCCAAGCTTTAGCATTTGCTCATCTGTATTATAGCTGTTTTTTATTTGTTGAACATCAATTACATTTTTAACCTTAGATGGGTTTGGATGTTTTTTGGATTTCCAAGTTCGGGGAACAGACACAGTTTCTATATGATGATAGACAGGAGCAATCGATCAGCCAATTCTCAAATTATTGGCTGGATACTTGTTGCACTCTATTGTGTCTTGGTAGGAACGATCTAATGCTTAACAAATCGACTGTGTCTTTCCTACACTCACTTAGAACATTTGATACACGTAACTGAGCACTCCGAAGAGTTTTTTAAACATTACTCCAGTCACTCACTGAGTGGCTTTGTCCAAGAGCGCGTAGCCTATTATTTTCGTTACGTGAATGCTTCACTTTGCGTGTAGGAATGTTTGAACCCAGACCACTATTCTATTTTTTTTTAAGCCCATTTACTAACATTTTTATATATAAAAATATAGCCTATATTACATTATCTTATATTCTTCCATATAAACAGTATAAAAAACTAAATTAGAGCAACATTTATTTCCCTCAAACAACTCTGTTGGTATTATTATAGGTATTATTATAATTTTTTGTTGCATCTTATTTATTGCCACACTTTAATATATGAATTATATTATCAGAAAACTAAATGCATTTATTGTTGTCAGGCTTTTATTTGTGCTTAACAGATAAAACAAAGGGGCTGCACACTTAGGTTTATTGCTGCTGTAAATTTTACCTGCCACAAGATGGCACTGTTTTCTACACGTTTTTGATGCTTTGAATCTTTAGAAACAATCAGGGAAAAGCTTAAAAGATTTAAGAGGCTTAATTTCTCCATCCCTACTCAATAGTTTTAGGCCTTTTTGCAAATGTTTCAATCAAGTTTAGCTATTTTAGAGATTCATTTAAAGTAATGTAATTGTTTGGTTTTAGCCAGGTTTCTGTCAAACACAACACATCTAGATTATAGTCTGTAATCATATCATTAACAATAAGTGCTTTTGGAGTAAGGGATCGAATATTCAGCAACCCAAGCTTTAGCATTTGCTCATCTGTATTATAGCTGTTTTTTATTTGTTGAACATCAATTAAATTTTTAACCTTAGATGGGTTTGGAGACTCATTTCCCAGACAGCAACATAGTGCTGGCCCAGATCTGGCCCACATCTGGTACGCGTGGAGTCTACATGTACCAGATGTTGCCCGGATCTGGGCTGACACTATGTTGCTGTCTGGGTTTGAGCCTGGTTTTAAAGATTAACTATCTTGCCAATCAGATTTATTATGACCCACCCCTCATGCACACACATTTGACTTTTCTCAAAGGCTGAATCTGAAAATGCCCCATAAAGCCTCATTCACTATTCCCTATGTTAGTCCACTGATACTTTTCACTTGGAGTGAATGAAAACGAGTAAGCGAATTCGGACAGCTGTTGAGGGTACATCGTTTGCACACTCATTTTTGCAGTGCAATGTGGGATTGAAAAAGTCCACTCAATAATGTCCACTATGGTTTTGGACACCACTACAAATGACTGTCCCCTCAAATAACGCCCTATTTGAGGGTATGGGGGAGATTTCGGATTCAGACCAAGTGTGTCCGACTGCGTCCCGCATAGGGGTGGGAATCTCTAGGCACCTCACGATTCCAGTACTTCCTATATTATTATTATTATTATTATTAATAAAACAAATGGAAGTGATTTGGCAAGTCAACTGTAAAGTTACATTAGCCAGCATATGCCCCAACATTGCAAAGAACCAACAGGAAAATAAATGTGTGCCTGTACTAGCAGCAAACTTGTAGTAAATGATTACAAACTTCAGCATATTCTAAATCTCTAGCATTTAATAATAGACTTCTAACCAACATCCTTCTGTTATTTCCAGTGAGCAATATAATAATATAATATAATAATAAATAGACATTGCTGTAGCAAAATCACAAACAGTTTTCGTTAAAAAATATAGAATTATGTACCAGCAGTTCTCATTCAAACATAATGCTTGTGGACTTATGTATATTCTGAATAATTAAAGCCGCTTTTATACAGAACTAAATAATAAAAAGTTATGACTTGAAATGTTTGCTGTATAGCCTACCACAATCAAAAACCGCTTGTACAAAAAAAGTGAATGAACATCTGCAAAGAGCACAGTCAAAATGTTACTTTTTGTGACTGGCATTGCACTGATACATACTGTGACTGTGGAGGGCAGTATAACGTACGTATAACAGATCGGTTTACAGCATATTGATGTGAAAACTAAACAATACAGAAAGCAGCTCTCATACAAAAAATACTAAATAGGTCACAATGAAACTGGCAATTTTCCATACGTTAGCTTTTAACAAAGAGGGTGCCGTTCATAACGGTGCGCGTCCATGGCGAGGAACGAGCAGAACAGAGTCAACGTTTTGTCCATGTCAGTGCGGACGAACATATTTTACTTTCGTTTTTAAGTTAGCGATTCAAAAGCCCCCTGCGGTGTCACACGTTGATTAACCGGTGTTAAAATATTCTCACCGTCACATACCTAGTATATTTTTATATAGATACAATAGGCCTACCTGATTTTGAACACAAGAGGGCAGTGTAGCACTATGAATGACATTATTTATTTTTGGACTAAAGAAATATTCTGGATGTTTTTAAACTTAAACAATTATTAAATAAAAAAAAAAGAATAAAATGGGTTTATTCCTGATATTTGTATAATTTTATATAGAATTTTTAGAAGATATGAGGCTTTTAGTGTTTCCTTTTTTGACATTAATCCCTCGCCATAGCAAAACTGTTTGAGATATTTATTATCTGTTTACAATTTAGCATCTTTAATGTATTTTCATCATGTTGAAAAAGTTTGGTGGGAATAAAATAAACCACTTAAAAGGAGTGAGTAAAAAAAGGCTGATTTTGCAAAGAAATCAACATTCAAACCAAAATATCTGACTTCCTGATGCTCGGAGCTAATGACTGTGAATTAGAAAATTGTCCGACTCGATGAGACCAATATGCGTACTGATTTTTGCGACTGTACATAAAATTAACCCCCCCACTTTTGTCAAAAGCATTTAGAAAGTGACACACTTCCTGCTGCCAGTTGGTGGCGCTATAACTTTGACTCACAATAGTTACATACAAGTGATCGGCCTCTTACCATGAACACACTGCTGAAGTTTCATCAAGATCAGTTAATGTATGCAGAAGTTATAACACTTCGTTTTTATCTTTTCTCGCCATAAATTCGTTTCCTCGCCACGGCCAAACCGTTCGAGATATCAAAAATCCGTCCGCAATTTAGCATCCTCAATGTCTAGTTTCATCAAGATCCGTTAATGTGTGCAGAAGTTATTACACTTCGTTTTTATCTTTTCTCGCCATAAATTCGTTTCCTCGCCGCGGCCAAACCGTTTGAGATATCAAAAATCCGTCCGCAATTTAGCATCCTCAATGTCTTTACTTCATGCTGACCGAGTTTGGTGGCAATTGAAAGAATTGCCTAGGAGGATTATTTTTCAGAGTTACCAAGTTTTACCAAGTTTTCAGACCCCGTTCAAGGGTGAAAAATCACCCCCACCCCTCACACACACAGAGACAGAGAGAGAGAGAGAGAGAGAGAGAGAGAGAGAGAGAGAGAGAGAGAGAGAAAATTCTCCAGAAAAATCCACATTCAAACCAAAAAATCTGACTTCCTGTTGGTCGGAGCTAATGACTGAAAATTAGAAAGTTGTCCGGCTTGATGAGAACAATATACATACCAAGTTTTGTTGCTGTAGATGAATCTAACCCCCCACTTTGGTCAAAAGGTGGCGCTACTGAACCATTCCACCACGCCCGTTTCTGAAACTTTGCACATGTCTACTGGCTAATAAATGTGATGTGATATGTCTGTCGAGTTTCATCCAATTTCAAGCATGCTAAGAGTCTCAAAAGCATCAAAAGAGAATATTAAAGTTCGATGCGTTGCCATGGCAACAGTATCTAAGATATCAATAATCCTTTCACAGGTCTACATCTGCCGTGTGTCTACATTATACACATAAAGTTTGAGGCAAATCGGGTAAAAATAAGAGTGATTTCAAAGCATTTTGAAAGTGACAAACTTCCTGCTGACAGTTGGTGGCGCTATAACTTTGACTCACAATAGTCACATCCATGTGATCGGCCTCTTACAACGAACACACTGCGGAAGGTTTCATCAAGATCAGTTAATGTATGCAGAAGTTATAACACACTTCCTGTGTCCCATTATTCACCATAAATTCGTTTCCTCGCCACGGCCAAACCGTTCGAGATATCAAAAATCCGTTCGCAAGAATTCATCCTCAATGTCTTGACTTCATTCACACCGAGTTTGGTGGCGATCGGATGAATTCCCTAGGAGGAGTATTTCACATTCCATTGTATGCGTTTTCCAAACAACGTATAATAACCGACTTCCTGTTGGGCTTTTGTAAAACTTAGAGCACGAAGGTTGTTCGGCCCGATGAGATCTATATGTGTACTGAGTTTCATATTATTACATGCAAGCATGTTTGATTTATGGACCAAGTTTTCGGACACCATTCGAAGGGGGAGCTGTCGAGCCCCCCTGCCACGCCCGAGTACCAGCTGGCCGCAGGTTCTGACGTGTGTGCAAAATTTCAAGAGTTTTTGAGCATGTTAAGGGCCCCAAAAGTGGCAAAAAGGCACTGTCGCTCGACAGTTTTCGATCTCCTCCTAGGCCGTTGCTCTGATTTTCACGAAAATTTAACCAGATCATCTCCAGACCATGCCGACAAAAAGTTTACAATTTGAATTCAAGTTGATTTGCTTAACCGTTTTCGATAAACCCACGAACAAATTTTACGTAGCGCTTGCGAAAACAGATGTAAGGCTGTATCTCCGCAACGCTTTATCGGATTCAGACCAAACTTGGTACATGTCATCCCAAGCATGACCTGAGGCTACATGCTGCGTTTCGGCGCAGCGCCACCTACTGGTCCGGAGATATGAAAAATGGCTATGTTTGCTTATAACTTCTGAACAGTTTGTCCAGAAATCATAAAATTGGTCTCGTTAGATTCAGGGCAAAATGCCGAGTCGGCTGATATCCAATTTTACCATATCGGCCATTTTGACTGTCGGCCATTTTGAATTATGTGCTAAAATGCTCTATTTTAAGAACACATGAACTTTAAAGTCAAGTTTCTCTGATAATAAAGTACTCTTTTGTGGGGTGCTTTTGAAGGATGAATAGTAGTGGACCAGCATACCCGTTAGCCTCTCTGTACGTCGGTGACCTTCATCCTGATGTCACTGAGGCCATGCTGTACCAGAAGTTTTCTCCTGCTGGTCAGATCATGTCCATTCGTGTGTGTCGTGATGTCATTACACGGAGATCCCTTGGATATGCGTACATCAACTTCCAGCAGCCTGCTGATGGTGAGGACACTCTTAGGGTTTTGAATTCCTTTACACCATTCAGAATTGAATTAAGAATGCTTTTTAATTGCAATTTGGTTCTGGAATTTTAGCAAGCAAGAACTCTGATTTGAATTAAGTAGAATTCAAGTGGAATGAAAAGTATACTTTTTAATAATAATTAATTACCTAAACTCTAATTACTGCATTTTAAATTATCGGAGCACTTCTATAAATGGTGAATCTCACTTCCCATCCCATATTTAAGCGGAATGTGCCCTTGACACAATGAACTATGAAGTCATCAAGGGTCGTCCAATCAGGATCATGTGGTCACAGCGAGATCCAGGTCTTAGAAAGTCTGGTGTGGGAAACATCTTCATCAAGAACATGGATGAGTCTATTGATAACAAGGCTCTCTATGACACCTTTTCTGCTTTTGGTAACATCTTGTCATGTAAGGTACATCCTTTTTCATCACTGTGTTTTTTAATTTCTTATGAAAGATGACTGAAATTAATCAAAAAGGAAGTATCATCATTGCAACTAATGCACCAACTTTTCCCCACAGTAGAGGCTCATTCACACCAAAAACGAAAACCATAAAGATGACTATGATTATATTGGCATCCACACCAGCGGATGATAACTTTTGTTTATTATAAGCATGTGCTGCAGTTTTGTCATCTGCTGCTTTTAGATACTAAAGTAGTATGTATCTTGATTAGCTGTTGATGTTTTTAACGCTTATCAACTGAGGGGAAAAAAATAGTTTTGAAAGTGATTCCAAAGATATTGTTTCACTGTGCAGTTATCTTTATAGTTGTGGTGTGGACTTTGCTATTCTTTTACATTTAGAATGATTTTTAGTCTTTATTATTATTGTTCTAGTTGTTGTCCTTTGTGTGAACGGGCATTAACATTTTAGCCTATTTTTCACTCTAGGTGGTTTGTGATGAGAATGGCTCAAAGGGTTATGGGTTTGTGCACTTTGAGACCCAAGAAGCTGCCAACAGAGCCATTGACACAATGAACGGCATGCTTTTGAATGATCGCAAAGTGTAAGTATTGTCAATGGGCTTTGTGGTACAACATTCCTTTACACCAGTGGTTTTCAACTAGGGGGTCGTAGGACGACTTAGAAGTATAACCCCAATTCCAGAAAAGTTAGGACACTTTGTAAAATGCATTCAAATCAAGAATCTGTGATATGTTAATTCTATCGAACCTTTATTTAACTGAAAAAAGTACAAAGAAAAAAAGATCAATGTTTTCACTGGTCAAATTGATTTAAATTTGTAAATATAAACAGATTTTGATGGCTGCAACACACTCTAAAAAAAGTTGGGACAGAGGCTAAATAAAAGTGAAAAGATTTTAAAATATCCAAATTCAACTATTTTAAAACCATCCACAATAAGCAGGTGAATTGGTAATAGGTGAGGGTATCATGATTGGGTATAAAAGGAACATCCACCAAAGGCTCAGTAAAGACTGAGGAATATTATATATATATATATATGGTAGACGGTGAAAGACCTAAATTCCTTGCAATCTTGCATTAAGAAATGTGATTTTTGAATTTGGACAATTCTCATGAAATTTGTCACAAAGAGGTGAGCCATGACCCATGTTTGCTTGCTTGAAAGCAATTTCACATTTCTTAATGCAAGATTACAAGGAATTTAGGTCTTTCACCATCTACCATATATAATATTGTGAAAAGATCCAGGGAATTCAGAAAAAAACTCTGTTAAATGTGCTTGACCTTCGAGCCCTCAGATGGCATTGCATGAAAAACAGTCATGCTACGGTGTTAAAATAGCCACATATATCAGGAGTAATTTTTAAACACGTTGTCACGTAACACGGTCTGCCGCTGCATCAAAAAATGCACCTTGAATCTGTTACGCAAGAAGAAAGCTATACATCAATTAAAATCAGAGATGCCACCGAGTACTCTGTGCCCGAGCTCATCTCAGATGGTCCAAAAGACAGTGGAAAGGTGTGCTGTGGTCAGATGAGTCCATGTTTCAGCTTGTTTTGGGGAAAAACGGATATCAAGTTCTTAGTCACAAAGTCGAAAGGTACCATCTAGACTTTCATCAGCAACAGGTGCAAAAGCAAACATCAGTCATGGAATAGAGGTGCATCAGTGCAAACGGCATGGGTGACATGCAATATGTGTGAAGGTACCATTGAGGTGGAGGCGTATATTGGGATTAGAGACATGTACTGCAATCAAGATGACATCTTTCACATGGGAAGCAAGACAATACCAGGCCTCATTCTGCACGTGCTACAGAGTTGTTTCTTACACTATAGAAGAGATGTGCTTGACTGGCTTGCCTGCAGTCCAGATCTGTCTCTTATTGAATATGTATGGCACATCATGAAAAGGAGAATCAGACTGCTGTCTTGTATCAGGTGAGATCGGGCAAAAATTACACTTGCAAAACTGCAACAATTAGTATCCTCAATTGCTAAATGATTAAAAAAAGTGCAATTAAAAGGAAAGGTGATGTGGTGAACATGCCTCGGTCCCAACTTTTTTTGGAGTGTGTTGGAGCCATCAAAATACAATTAAGTTGGTTAATGAAAACATCGAAAACTTTTTTTGTTAAATAAAGGTTAAAGAAATAACAAATCACAGATTCTTGTTTTAATAGCATTTTACAATATCCTTTCATTTGTTTTAATTCAATAAAAGACAGCTCGATCATGCAGGTTTGCACTGCACAACATCAGGAAGATCAGGCCTTTCCTAACTGAGCATTCAACACAACTTCTCGTCAAGGCCCTGGTCATATCCAGGCTTGATTACTGCAATGCTCTTCTGGCTGGACTTCCATCATGTGCAACTAAACCTCTACAAATGATTCAAAATGCTACAGCTCGTCTTGTCTTCAATGAGCCAAAAAGGGCCCACGTCACTAGTTCATCTCTCTGCACTGGCTACCACTCGCTGCTCGCATCAAGTTCAAGGCATTGATGCTTGCTTACAGATCTATCACAGGGTCAGCTCCCTCCTACTTTCACTCACTCCTACGAGTCTGCATCCCTACCAGAAGTATATATATGTATATGTGTATATGTGTATATATATATGTATATGTATGTGTATATATATATATATATATATATATATATATGTGTGTATATATGTATATGTAACTCTAAATTTAAATGCTCCAAAACAAAATCAAGATTCAGAACTTTTTTTTTTTACATAGAACATGGAGTTCTGTAATATAGAACATAACTTCTGGAATCACAAAATTAATTGAAGTTTAATAATGATATTAAATTACTTAACCATGTTAATTTGATATATCAATAAGAGGTTTTTAAACCAGCTGCTTTGCCATAATTACTTCTGGAATACTGGGATATCTTGTGGGATATACAGAATGTTTTGTTCGACAACAGGGGCTTTTGAGTCAAAAAAGATGAAAACCACTGCTTTTTGTTTTGTTTCATTTGTGCTTTTTTTGTCCATGGTTTCAGTTCATGCATAAACATCAGAGCTCAAAATATGAATATACCTTTATTTCAAGTGGAGAAATTAATCATATTTGCCAATTTTCTTTGTATATCTTTTTATGGGTTTTTCTTTTTTCTTTTTTAAATCTGCATTTACAGGTTTGTGGGTCATTTTAAATCTCGTAAAGAGCGTGAGGCAGAGTTGGGGGCTAAAGCCATGGAGTTCACCAATGTGTACATTAAGAACTTTGGTGAAGATATTGACACTGAAAAACTGAAGACCATCTTCACTGAATTTGGTAAACAATTTTTAAACAAGGGATTTTTAATCATTGACTTCATATGTATATAGCCACTCAGAGTAAAATTTTAGTCTTTAGTGTCAAAATTCTAAGAATTACATAATTTTTTCGTCTTATTTCTAGACTTAAGAATAAGTGTGATTGCATTAAGGTTCCTATGTGTTAAGGTCTCAGCTCCTAAATAGTTTTTTTTCAGAAAAATATATAATTGGAGTTATATAATGACAGGGATTTAATAAAATGATACATGCTTGATTGTCAAGGTCTTCTTTTTGTAACTAAATTAGTGATAGATGTTATCCGTTAAAGATTTTATGTTTTTAAAAGTCTCTTATGCTCACCAAGGCTGCATTTATTTGATTAAAAATACCACGAAAAAACTCCAGTAATATTGTGAAATATTATGACAGTTCAAAATAACTTTATTATTATTATTATTATTATTATTATTATTATTTGAATTTATTGAAAAATGTAATTCATGCCTGTGAAGAAATTATGCTGAAAATTCAGCTTTGCATCAGTCACATGATCCTTCAGAAATCATTCTAATATGCTGATTTGATGCTCAAAAAGCATTCGTTATTGTCAATCTTAAAACGGTTGTGTACAATTTTATTTTTATTTTTTTCAGGATTCTTTGATGAATAGAAAGTTCTATTTCATTTATTTTAAATAGAATCTTTTGTAAAATTTTAAATGTTTTTAACTTTTGATAAATTTAATGCATCCTTGCTGAATAAAAGTATTGATTTATTTTATTTCTTCTTCAAAATCAATTCTGCATCTCTTACTTGAAGTTTGCTCTGGTTCACAGGTAAGACCCTTAGTGTCTGTGTGATGACTGATGAAAGGGGACGCTCTCGTGGCTTTGGATTTGTCAACTTTGAAAACCACACCGATGCCAGGAGGGTAATCCAACAAATTGTTATATGGTACGTGTTAGTATCCCAGAGATATGGAGACTGAAGTCTTTCCTTCTCTTTGTGGTAGGCAGTAACTGAAATGAATGGCAAAGAGCTGAATGGCAGGGTCCTGTATGTGGGTAGAGCTCAGAAAAGACTGGAGAGGCAGGGAGAACTCAAACGCAAGTTTGAGCAAATAAAGCAGGAGCGCATACAACGCTACCAGGTACACACACATGCTTACCTGCGTGGTTACTTCTATACATCTGTAAATCTGCCTGAATTAGATTATATCCTAATCATGTGAAAAGGATTTGCTTATGCTTAATTGTATGTTGATATTAGGGATATGTTTTGATACATGCATTGTTTTTCATTTTAGGGTGTTAATCTCTATGTAAAAAACCTAGATGACGGCATTGATGATGAGAAGTTGAGGAAAGAGTTTGCACCTTATGGAACCATCACTAGTGCAAAAGTAATGTAAAGCACAAAAGATTACATGTCTTTGCACAATTTTAACAAATGTAACAGGACAACTACAAAGAATTGTAAAAATGACTTGCAAGTTGAGTAGGAGTCTAATATAAAATTCTTAATCTAACATCAAGGTTATTAGTGCGTGTAGTGACTCATAATGAAATGACTGCACATAATATAATAAGTATTACATTATTATTGTAATACAATTTTCTCAAAACATAATAAAATCCTGAGCTCATAATGTAATAACAATTTTTACATTATGAATTTCTCATAATGTAAAAATTGTTATTACATTATGAGCTCAGGATTTTATTATGTTTTATGTATTCCATTATAAACTCATAAAAAAGTCATATTTTCATAATTGTAATAGCTTCTAAAACATAAAAAAAAATTAGTATTCCCTTAAATTCAATTGAAAAATATCTAAATCTTAAAGTACCTGTGAAATGCAACCGATTTAAATATTCATGCAGTTATTATTATTATTTTTTTTTTTTACTTAAATCATTGGTATTACTATATAGTACAGGGGCCGTATTCACAAAGCATTTTATCTTACCACTAGGAGTACTCCTAAATCGCACTAAAAGATTTTAGCTAGGAGTTTTCTCTTAAAAGTTATTCACAACGCCTTTCAGACCTACTCTTAGTAAAGAAAAATGACAACTCCTAAACTAAGAGTGAGTCTTCGTTGCTATGGATGATGTCATTACTCATGCACGAGCTTGACTGAAGTGACCACCTTGATTGGCTGATGATTGTAACGCGGGAATGATTCCAAACACCTCCCCTACGATGATGAGTGACAGGTGACAGGTCTGAGAATGCGTGCGCTACACAAGTAGTGCGAAGGACGGAAGATGATGAATAACTGAATAAATAGCCTAAATGAATAAAGAGTAAGGCTAAACAAATAGCCTAGTAGCCTAATGAAACATATGGATTGATGCAATATCTTTGCAACATTATTGAATTAATCTGTCACTATATGCCTCTGTCTACGTTTGCAAAGAGAAGAACATTTTAATTTGATTCACAATGAAACGTTACAATTAGTTTACATGCAATGAGTAGCCTAGTTTTGCTTGTTGTTGGTGGTGTTATCGCATCCCTAGTTATGCCTACAATGCAGAATTGTTCCCTCGCGATTGGAAGCTCCTGTAGCCGCCGCATACGCATTTCAAAACATCGCAACGTGAAATGCCACAAAAAGCGGTTTGTGAATAAGTCTTAGTGAGTTAGGAGTCCTCTCGACTTCTTTTAAGCTGTCCCAGGCTTAGGTGCTACTTTTAGGGCTAAAATGCTTCGTGAATTACTCTTAGTCAAAAAAATTAGGAGTCCTAAAGTTACGAGAGACACGCCCATTATTTTTAGGAGTTGCTCCTAAATTCGCCAGTTAAGAGCTACTTTTAGCCTTAAAATTCTTTGTGAATACGGCCCCAGTAAAACATCTAAATCCAGTCTTAACCTGCCAACAAAATTTACCATTATTATTATTATTATTACTACTACTTCTACTATACATACGGGTATACAAACAGTGTTAAATACAAATATTGTGTAAAAATGTTGCGAAGAAAACTCCACAGTATCAATATAGCAATGAGGTGTGTGTGTCTGTGTGTGATAGATCATCGACAGATTATCTGCTTCAGCCAACGGCAGCACAGGCAAGTTAAGCAAACATTTCTTCACTTTAATAATGAAGTTAAAATAAACTTTAGCCTGAATGTACATCAGAGGGCAAATTAGAAGAATACAGTTCAACTAACAATGTAGTAGTAGTAGTAGTAGTAGTCGTCTCAGTAGTAGTAGTAGTAGTAGTAGTAGTCTCAGTAGTAGTAGTAGTAGTCTCAGTAGTAGTAGTAGTAGTAGTAGTAGTAGTCTCAGTAGTAGTAGTAGTCTCAGTAGTAGTAGTAGTAGTAGTCTCAGTAGTAGTAGTAGTAGTAGTAGTAGTAGTCTCAGTAGTAGTCTCAGTAGTAGTCTCAGTAGTAGTAGTAGTAGTAGTAGTCTCAGTAGTAGTAGTAGTCTCAGTAGTAGTAGTAGTAGTAGTCTCAGTAGTAGTAGTAGTAGTAGTAGTAGTAGTAGTAGTAGTAGTAGTCTCAGTAGTAGTCTCAGTAGTAGTCGTAGTAGTAGTCTCAGTAGTAGTAGTAGTAGTAGTAGTAGTAGTAGTAGTCTCAGTAGTAGTAGTAGTAGTAGTAGTCTCAGTAGTAGTAGTAGTAGTAGTAGTCTCAGTAGTAGTAGTAGTCTCAGTAGTAGTAGTAGTCTCAGTAGTAGTAGTAGTAGTCTCAGTAGTAGTAGTAGTAGTAGTAGTAGTCTCAGTAGTAGTAGTAGTAGTAGTCTCAGTAGTAGTAGTAGTAGTAGTAGTAGTAGTAGTAGTAGTAGTAGTAGTAGTCGTCTCAGTAGTAGTAGTAGTAGTAGTAGTAGTAGTAGTAGTAGTAGTAGTAGTAGTAGTAGTCTCAGTAGTAGTCTCAGTAGTAGTCGTAGTAGTAGTCTCAGTAGTAGTAGTAGTAGTAGTAGTAGTAGTAGTAGTCTCAGTAGTAGTAGTAGTAGTAGTAGTCTCAGTAGTAGTAGTAGTAGTAGTAGTAGTCTCAGTAGTAGTAGTAGTAGTAGTCTCAGTAGTAGTAGTAGTCTCAGTAGTAGTAGTAGTCTCAGTAGTAGTAGTAGTAGTCTCAGTAGTAGTAGTAGTAGTAGTAGTAGTAGTCTCAGTAGTAGTAGTAGTAGTAGTCTCAGTAGTAGTAGTAGTAGTAGTAGTAGTAGTAGTAGTAGTAGTAGTAGTAGTAGTAGTAGTCGTCTCAGTAGTAGTAGTAGTAGTAGTAGTAGTAGTAGTAGTAGTAGTAGTAGTAGTAGTAGTCTCAGTAGTAGTAGTAGTCTCAGTAGTAGTAGTAGTAGTAGTAGTAGTAGTAGTAGTAGTAGTAGTCTCAGTAGTAGTAGTAGTCTCAGTAGTAGTAGTAGTAGTCTCAGTAGCAGTAGTAGTAGTAGTAGTAGTAGTAGTAGTAGTAGTAGTAGTCTCAGTAGTAGTAGTAGTAGTAGTAGTAGTAGTAGTAGTCTCAGTAGTAGTAGTAGTAGTAGTAGTAGTAGTAGTAGTAGTAGTAGTAGTAGTCTCAGTAGTAGTAGTAGTCTCAGTAGTAGTAGTAGTAGTAGTAGTCTCAGTAGTAGTAGTAGTAGTAGTAGTAGTAGTAGTAGTAGTAGTAGTAGTCTCAGTAGTAGTAGTAGTAGTAGTAGTAGTAGTAGTAGTAGTAGTAGTAGTAGTAGTCTCAGTAGTAGTAGTAGTAGTCTCAGTAGTAGTAGTAGTAGTCTCAGTAGTAGTAGTAGTCTCAGTAGTAGTAGTAGTAGTCGTCTCAGTAGTAGTAGTAGTAGTAGTAGTCTCAGTAGTAGTAGTAGTAGTAGTCTCAGTAGTAGTAGTAGTCTCAGTAGTAGTAGTAGTAGTAGTAGTCTCAGTAGTAGTAGTAGTAGTAGTAGTAGTAGTAGTCTCAGTAGTAGTCTCAGTAGTAGTCTCAGTAGTAGTAGTAGTAGTAGTAGTAGTCTCAGTAGTAGTAGTAGTCTCAGTAGTAGTAGTAGTAGTCTCAGTAGTAGTAGTAGTAGTAGTAGTAGTAGTAGTAGTAGTAGTAGTCTCAGTAGTAGTCTCAGTAGTAGTCGTAGTAGTAGTCTCAGTAGTAGTAGTAGTAGTAGTAGTAGTAGTAGTAGTAGTAGTAGTAGTCTCAGTAGTAGTAGTAGTAGTAGTAGTAGTAGTAGTAGTAGTAGTAGTAGTAGTAGTAGTCGTCTCAGTAGTAGTAGTAGTCTCAGTAGTAGTAGTAGTAGTAGTCTCAGTAGTAGTAGTAGTCTCAGTAGTAGTAGTAGTAGTCTCAGTAGTAGTAGTAGTAGTAGTAGTAGTAGTAGTCTCAGTAGTAGTAGTAGTAGTAGTAGTAGTAGTAGTAGTCTCAGTAGTAGTAGTAGTAGTAGTAGTAGTAGTAGTAGTAGTAGTAGTCGTCTCAGTAGTAGTAGTAGTAGTAGTAGTAGTAGTAGTAGTAGTAGTAGTAGTCTCAGTAGTAGTAGTAGTCTCAGTAGTAGTAGTAGTAGTAGTAGTAGTAGTCTCAGTAGTAGTAGTAGTAGTAGTAGTAGTAGTAGTAGTAGTAGTAGTCTCAGTAGTAGTAGTAGTAGTAGTAGTAGTAGTAGTAGTAGTAGTAGTAGTAGTCTCAGTAGTAGTAGTAGTAGTAGTAGTAGTAGTAGTAGTCTCAGTAGTAGTCTCAGTAGTAGTCGTAGTAGTAGTCTCAGTAGTAGTAGTAGTAGTAGTAGTCTCAGTAGTAGTAGTAGTAGTAGTAGTAGTAGTAGTAGTCTCAGTAGTAGTAGTAGTAGTAGTAGTCTCAGTAGTAGTAGTCTCAGTAGTAGTAGTAGTAGTAGTCTCAGTAGTAGTAGTAGTAGTAGTCTCAGTAGTAGTAGTAGTAGTAGTAGTAGTAGTAGTAGTAGTCTCAGTAGTAGTCTCAGTAGTAGTCTCAGTAGTAGTCTCAGTAGTAGTCGTAGTAGTAGTCTCAGTAGTAGTCGTAGTAGTAGTCTCAGTAGTAGTAGTAGTAGTAGTAGTAGTAGTAGTAGTAGTAGTAGTAGTAGTAGTAGTAGTCTCAGTAGTAGTAGTAGTAGTAGTAGTAGTAGTCTCAGTAGTAGTAGTAGTAGTAGTAGTCTCAGTAGTAGTAGTAGTAGTAGTCTCAGTAGAAGTAGTAGTCTCAGTAGTATTAGTAGTAGTAGTAGTCTCAGTAGTAGTAGTAGTAGTAGTAGAAGTAGTCTCAGTAGTAGTAGTAGTAGTAGTAGTAGTAGTAGTAGTAGTAGTAGTAGTAGTCTCAGTAGTAGTAGTAGTCTCAGTAGTAGTAGTAGTAGTAGTCTCAGTAGTAGTAGTAGTAGTAGTAGTAGTAGTAGTAGTCTCAGTAGTAGTCTCAGTAGTAGTCGTAGTAGTAGTCTCAGTAGTAGTAGTAGTAGTAGTAGTAGTAGTAGTAGTCTCAGTAGTAGTAGTAGTAGTAGTAGTCTCAGTAGTAGTAGTCTCAGTAGTAGTAGTAGTAGTAGTAGTTGTAGTAGTAGTAGTAGTAGTAGTAGTAGTCTCAGTAGTAGTAGTCTCAGTAGTCTCAGTAGTAGTAGTCTCAGTAGTAGTAGTAGTAGTAGTCTCAGTAGTAGTAGTAGTAGTAGTAGTCTCAGTAGTAGTAGTAGTAGTAGTAGTAGTAGTCTCAGTAGTAGTAGTAGTAGTAGTCTCAGTAGTAGTAGTAGTAGTAGTCTCAGTAGTAGTAGTAGTAGTAGTCTCAGTAGTAGTAGTAGTCTCAGTAGTAGTAGTAGTAGTAGTAGTAGTAGTCTCAGTAGTAGTAGTAGTAGTAGTAGTCTCAGTAGTAGTAGTAGTAGTAGTCTCAGTAGTAGTAGTAGTAGTAGTCTCAGTAGTAGTCTCAGTAGTAGTCTCAGTAGTAGTAGTAGTAGTAGTAGTAGTAGTAGTCTCAGTAGTAGTAGTAGTAGTAGTAGTCTCAGTAGTAGTAGTAGTAGTAGTAGTCGTAGTAGTAGTAGTAGTAGTAGTAGTAGTAGTAGTAGTAGTAGTAGTAGTAGTAGTAGTAGTAGTAGTAGTAGTAGTAGTAGTCTCAGTAGTAGTCTCAGTAGTAGTGTGTGTGTCTGTGTGTGATAGATCATCGACAGATTATCTGCTTCAGCCAACGGCAGCACAGGCAAGTTAAGCAAACATTTCTTCACTTTAATAATGAAGTTAAAATAAACTTTAGCCTGAATGTACATCAGAGGGCAAATTAGAAAAATACAGTTCAACTAACAATGTAGTAGTAGTAGTAGTAGTAGTCGTCTCAGTAGTCTCAGTAGTAGTCGTAGTAGTATGTAGTACTAGTAGTAGTAGTAGTAGTCTCAGTAGTAGTCGTAGTAGTAGTCTCAGTAGTAGTAGTAGTAGTAGTAGTAGTAGTCTCAGTAGTAGTAGTAGTAGTAGTAGTAGTAGTAGTAGTAGTAGTAGTAGTAGTAGTAGTAGTAGTCTCAGTAGTAGTAGTAGTAGTAGTAGTAGTAGTAGTCGTCTCAGTAGTAGTAGTAGTAGTAGTAGTAGTAGTCTCAGTAGTAGTAGTAGTAGTAGTAGTAGTAGTAGTAGTAGTAGTCTCAGTAGTCTCAGTAGTAGTAGTAGTAGTAGTAGTAGTCTCAGTAGTAGTAGTAGTAGTAGTAGTAGTAGTAGTAGTAGTCTCAGTAGTAGTAGTAGTAGTAGTAGTAGTAGTAGTAGTAGTAGTAGTAGTAGTAGTCTCAGTAGTAGTAGTAGTAGTAGTAGTAGTAGTTGTAGTAGTAGTAGTAGTAGTAGTAGTAGTCTCAGTAGTAGTAGTCTCAGTAGTCTCAGTAGTAGTAGTCTCAGTAGTAGTAGTCTCAGTAGTAGTAGTAGTAGTAGTAGTCTCAGTAGTAGTAGTAGTAGTAGTCTCAGTAGTAGTAGTAGTAGTAGTAGTAGTAGTCTCAGTAGTAGTAGTAGTAGTAGTCTCAGTAGTAGTAGTAGTAGTCTCAGTAGTAGTAGTAGTAGTAGTCTCAGTAGTAGTAGTAGTAGTAGTCTCAGTAGTAGTAGTAGTAGTCTCAGTAGTAGTAGTAGTAGTAGTCTCAGTAGTAGTAGTAGTAGTAGTAGTAGTCTCAGTAGTAGTCTCAGTAGTAGTCGTAGTAGTAGTCTCAGTAGTAGTAGTAGTAGTAGTAGTAGTAGTCTCAGTAGTAGTAGTAGTAGTAGTAGTAGTAGTAGTAGTAGTAGTAGTAGTAGTAGTAGTCTCAGTAGTAGTAGTAGTAGTAGTAGTAGTAGTAGTAGTAGTAGTAGTAGTCTCAGTAGTAGTAGTAGTAGTAGTAGTCTCAGTAGTAGTAGTAGTAGTAGTCTCAGTAGTAGTAGTAGTAGTAGTAGTAGTCTCAGTAGTAGTCTCAGTAGTAGTCTCAGTAGTAGTAGTAGTAGTAGTAGTAGTAGTCTCAGTAGTAGTAGTAGTAGTAGTAGTAGTAGTCTCAGTAGTAGTAGTAGTAGTAGTAGTAGTCGTAGTAGTAGTAGTAGTAGTAGTAGTAGTAGTAGTAGTAGTAGTAGTAGTAGTAGTAGTAGTAGTCTCAGTAGTAGTCTCAGTAGTAGTGTGTGTGTCTGTGTGTGATAGATCATCGACAGATTATCTGCTTCAGCCAACGGCAGCACAGGCAAGTTAAGCAAACATTTCTTCACTTTAATAATGAAGTTAAAATAAACTTTAGCCTGAATGTACATCAGAGGGCAAATTAGAAAAATACAGTTCAACTAACAATGTAGTAGTAGTAGTAGTAGTAGTAGTCGTCTCAGTAGTCTCAGTAGTAGTCGTAGTAGTATGTAGTACTAGTAGTAGTAGTAGTAGTCTCAGTAGTAGTCGTAGTAGTAGTCTCAGTAGTAGTAGTAGTAGTAGTAGTAGTAGTAGTAGTCTCAGTAGTAGTAGTAGTAGTAGTAGTAGTAGTAGTAGTAGTAGTAGTAGTCTCAGTAGTAGTAGTAGTCTCAGTAGTAGTAGTAGTAGTAGTAGTCTCAGTAGTAGTAGTAGTAGTCTCAGTAGTAGTAGTAGTAGTAGTAGTAGTAGTAGTCGTCTCAGTAGTAGTAGTAGTAGTAGTAGTCTCAGTAGTAGTAGTAGTAGTAGTAGTAGTAGTAGTAGTAGTAGTAGTAGTCTCAGTAGTCTCAGTAGTAGTAGTAGTAGTCTCAGTAGTAGTAGTAGTAGTAGTAGTAGTAGTAGTAGTCTCAGTAGTAGTAGTAGTAGTAGTAGTAGTAGTAGTAGTAGTAGTCTCAGTAGTAGTAGTAGTAGTAGTAGTAGTAGTAGTAGTAGTAGTAGTAGTAGTAGTCTCAGTAGTAGTCTCAGTAGTAGTCGTAGTAGTAGTCTCAGTAGTAGTAGTAGTAGTAGTAGTAGTAGTCTCAGTAGTAGTAGTAGTAGTAGTAGTAGTAGTAGTAGTAGTAGTAGTAGTAGTAGTAGTCTCAGTAGTAGTAGTAGTAGTAGTAGTAGTAGTAGTAGTCTCAGTAGTAGTAGTCTCAGTAGTAGTAGTAGTCTCAGTAGTAGTAGTAGTAGTCTCAGTAGTAGTAGTAGTAGTTGTAGTAGTAGTAGTAGTAGTAGTAGTCGTCTCAGTAGTAGTAGTAGTAGTAGTAGTAGTAGTAGTAGTAGTAGTAGTAGTCTCAGTAGTAGTAGTAGTAGTCTCAGTAGTAGTAGTAGTCTCAGTAGTAGTAGTAGTAGTAGTAGTAGTAGTAGTAGTAGTAGTCTCAGTAGTAGTAGTCTCAGTAGTAGTAGTAGTAGTAGTAGTAGTAGTAGTAGTAGTAGTCTCAGTAGTAGTAGTAGTAGTAGTAGTCTCAGTAGTAGTAGTCTCAGTAGTAGTAGTAGTAGTAGTCTCAGTAGTAGTAGTAGTAGTAGTCTCAGTAGTAGTCTCAGTAGTAGTCTCAGTAGTAGTAGTAGTAGTAGTAGTAGTAGTAGTAGTCTCAGTAGTAGTAGTAGTAGTAGTAGTAGTCTCAGTAGTAGTAGTAGTAGTAGTAGTCGTAGTAGTAGTAGTAGTAGTAGTAGTAGTAGTAGTAGTAGTAGTCTCAGTAGTAGTCTCAGTAGTAGTGTGTGTGTCTGTGTGTGATAGATCATCGACAGATTATCTGCTTCAGCCAACGGCAGCACAGGCAAGTTAAGCAAACATTTCTTCACTTTAATAATGAAGTTAAAATAAACTTTAGCCTGAATGTACATCAGAGGGCAAATTAGAAAAATACAGTTCAACTAACAATGTAGTAGTAGTAGTAGTAGTAGTCGTCTCAGTAGTCTCAGTAGTAGTCGTAGTAGTATGTAGTACTAGTAGTAGTAGTAGTAGTCTCAGTAGTAGTCGTAGTAGTAGTCTCAGTAGTAGTAGTAGTAGTAGTAGTAGTAGTCTCAGTAGTAGTAGTAGTAGTAGTAGTAGTAGTAGTAGTAGTAGTAGTAGTCTCAGTAGTAGTAGTAGTAGTCTCAGTAGTAGTAGTAGTAGTCTCAGTAGTAGTAGTAGTAGTAGTAGTAGTAGTCGTCTCAGTAGTAGTAGTAGTAGTAGTAGTAGTCTCAGTAGTAGTAGTAGTAGTAGTAGTAGTAGTAGTAGTAGTCTCAG